>NC_140965.1:66809788-66829788 GCF_056783735.1 Eptatretus burgeri
TTTTCAATTTGGTTTGACTGCCAGACAGGCAGAGACAGACTAAAACCAGAATGGTACTCAGTGGAGCACATATTTCCACCAGGCTGAACAGTTTACCTTTTGTATTCCATTGAAAGGCCAGATCTGCATCCAGACCTGAACCACAATCCTCCTCCTCCTCCTTCGTATGCATCACAAGGCTGGGCGTAGCATCATTGGCTGAGGGTCCAGCTGTGCTGCTGATGTGATGCCCCTATGACCACTACATTGGTACTCATTTCATTGACCACACAAGGATGACAGGCCGAGTCAACCACCCACCGAGTGTTAATTCAACAGTCGACAGGGCCTCAAACTCAGGACCCGAAGATTCCAAGCCAGTTACCATAACCACTAAGCGAATGCCAAGCCTCAAACTCAGATCGAATCGGCTTGTTCTTGTCATCAACCCAACTCATTCATGAAAGTTACTTATAACTCGTCCACAACTTTTGGAAAGATCGTTTTTTGGCCCCATCTCTTAACGGTGAAAAATCACTTAGAAAAATTAAATAATTATCGTATTCAGATCTTCACCAAAATCGAACCACTTCGTTTTCATCACACACCCAACCTGTTCATCAAGTTTCATCCAAATCCATCAATAACTTTTTGAGATATTGTGAGTGTGTGTGTGTGTGTGTGTGTGTGTGTGTGTGTGTATGTATATATATATATATATATATATATATATATATATATATATATATATATATATATATATATATATATATATATATATATATATATATATATATATATATATATATATATATATATACATACACACATATGCCTGGTGTTGGCTTAATGGTTAGGGTAGTGGGCTTGGGATCCAAGGGTCCTGAGTTCAAATCCCGCTCAGCTGTTGAATTAACACCAGGTGGGGTTGACTCTGCCTGTCATCCTTCCGAGGTCGGCAAAATGAGTGCCAGCATGCTGGTATACTGTGTCGGAGTGGCGACCCGTCCAGGATTGTTCCCAATAGCCAAGGAGACTGCTTCGGCGGCACCAACGCTCTGCACAGAGTATGGTCCTAATGGATGGATGGATACACACATACATACTGTATATCGAAACTTGGAGAGTGTGACAAGCACTCTGCAAGATTACATGGTCAACGTCAGTTAAACATCAAATGGGGCCGCCTATCCGGATTTCAGGCGTATTTGCACTCATCAGGACGGCATACGAATAAATAACTAACCAATGATGACCACATTCATCATTTATACATCAGATGCACCTCCTGTTATGGTGAGCATCACCACAGATTATGTCTCACATGGAAAAAAAAAACGCATAAACCGCACAGAATAACCGTCCTTCTGCCACCCAGACGATTGTTCTTGCTGATGCAAACCATTTGACCAGAAGGCACGTGATGTGATCGGCGGGTAAATCAAAACAGGTGGAAGGTGACGAGCACCCTCCCGATCTCAATTGGTGTAGGTCTATGTCCAATTTGGCTGTACCTGGATGGGTTTGACGGTAGGGGCATATCAGCTGAAATGTGTATCCTATCCAGGTTCCTCCTGATGACTTCATCTTTGCTTTTTTGGGTTCCTTCTGGTTGCTCCAATGCAGGACTTGTACCTATTTGGTCTTCCATTTGATTTGAATTTAATTTATTTCAATCCCATTCTAAATTAAATTGAAAATTGAATATTATGAAGAACGTCATGGGTCAGGGTCAGGTGTCCGATCAAAGCGGGGTTGCATCAAATTGGGACGTCTTGGTACTCGGTCATCACTGGCAGCAGTTATAAAGTGGCAATTTTAATTATGTCTCTTATTAATTACGTAACACACCAGTACACAAAACAAGTCCTGGCGAGTGTCTGCCATCTCCGATTTTCTTTTTTTCTTGTTGATGTTTTTCTCACTTGAAGCCTTGAAGTGTTTTGTTTTTTTGAGTGAAAACGTTGAGGCGCATGGAAGATCTGAATGTTCTCAAAATATTTTATTTATCTAATCCACCGTGACTTTCTCAGCCTATTTTATCTGTGTAAGTATGGGAGATGCAAGCTGATGAACTGGCACAGACAAAGTGCCGAGGGTGCATGTAGCATGGCAGGAGGCCTTTGAAGGGAGCCCTTGGCTAGAAGTCTGGCGTAGAGGCCGCTGTAGAGGAATACCAACTGTTTCGCCTGCTCCTGTGTGTTTGCATGGGAAGGGAAATTACCATATCGAAGGGATTAAAAAAGAATGATTGTGATGTAACTTAGCATCTATCACAGATGATACAACTCAATTGTTTTGTGGAAGTTTCAGAAAGATAAACAGCAACAAAGCCCTGCATCCACAAAACGAAGCAAACAGCCACAAAGGCAGTATATATTTAATATATAAAGCTTTTCATAACAACTTATATACTGACTGACTGATATTAAAGATCGGTACCTTCTGGGGGAACGTAGAAAGCTGAAATTTTGCATGCCGATGGACATCGAAGCTGATACACTGGGGAAAATCACAGAGCCATCGGAAAACATCCACAAATTAAAATATAAATGAAAAATAAAAATGAAAAAAATGCAGGTGAGTGACCCACGACAATGGGGATCGATGTCGATACAACAGGAAAAAAAAATCACAGAACCGTTGGAAAGCATCCGTAAATGAAAATATAAATAAACTATAAGGGCACTCGGTAGAGCACATACATCCACCATGCAATGCCTCATCCACGAGAACATATCGGACCAGGTACATTTTTGAAATATCAAAAATGTCCACAACTTTTGAGATATGCTATATATTAGTTTAGTCCTATCTGCTCAATGGTGAATAATTATTCACCATTGAGCAGATAGGACTAAACTAATAGTGATTTAGTGATTATAATCACTAAAAAAAATTGTTGGATCCGGATTCAGATCTTCACCAAAATTGAATCAATTCTTCCTTATCACACACTTAATGTGTCCACCAAGTTTTATCCAAATCAGTCGACAACTTCTTGAGATATCCTGCACACAGACAGACAGACAGACAGACAGACAAACAAACAAACAAGATGTCGTGCAGAGCACGATACTTGCAAAATCCGTAAAACAAATTTGACCTCAAAAATAGTTGGTGGTTGAATTCAGTGACCTGAAATATAAATCCTCTTCAAATTTCAAGTGAATCAGATGAAAATTGAGGATTTTAGAAATACCACCTTCGTTGTTGACCTTTTGATCTCAAAAACAATAGGCTTCTTCCTTACGACTAACTCTACAATATGGTTAAGTTTCGTGATGATCGGTTTAAAATTGTGACCTGAAGGCGATAAACAGACAACCAGATACACATGCACATATACATCAGACACAGCTCCTGACTGTGATGGTGAACATCGATTTTGGTGAAGATCCGAATCCGGATCCAGATCTCCATTGGACAGAGTCTTACCGTGTGCCAAGATAAAATAGGCTGAGAAAGTAGCGGTGGATTAGATACATTAAATCTTTTGAGAACATTCAGATCTTTCATGAGATTCAAAGTTTTCACTGAAAAAAAAAAACAACAAAAGAAAAAAAACACTTCAAGACTTCAAATAAGAAAAACATCATCAACAAGAAAAAACAGGAGATAATGCAGACCCTCACCAGGACTTGTTTTGTGTGGTGTTTGTTTAGTTTTCTGTGGTGTGTTTGTGCACTGGTGTGTTACGTAACTAATAAGAGACATAACTAGAATGAACACAATACAACTGCTGGCACTGATGACTGGGTACCAAGACGTCCCGCTTTGATGCAACCCCACAATTGGACATCTGACCCTGACCCATGACATTTATTATTATTAAATTGAATTCAGAATGGGATTCAAATAAAGTCAATTGAAATCAAATGGAAGACCAAATAGGTTCAGTCCTGCATTGGAGTAATCAGAAGGAACCCGAACAAGCACAAAGCAAAGATGAGGTCATCAGGAGGAACCTTGATAGGATTCACATTTCAGCTGCTACTCCTCTTCCCTCAAACCAATCCAGCACAGCCAAGTGAGCCTTATGAAAAAAAAATATATATATATCAAAAAGAACATAGATCAAACAAGTTCGAATTGCAGACATACGCCGTGGGGAGTTCATTCGTACAACCCTCAGGTGAGCAATAGCACGGACGACAGATAGTTTTGAAATTTGGTGAGATTTTCATTGCATCAGAAAAAGAAACCAGAACACCTCACAAGAGTGAGGCTAGTTTCATATCATCATTTGCGACCTAATTTTGCGTTGGGCATCGCCCAGTGCATTCAATTTTTATTGTTTTTTTTTAACAATTTTAAGAAAATGGGCCGAAAGGGCCGTTTCTCGGCCCAAAGGACCGCAATCGCCCTTTGAGCTCAGTTAATGTCTGGAGAATGGTCTCTACAATATACCTGTCAAGTTTGGTTCGGTTCCGTCCACTAATGAGCGAGAAATAATTTTGAGAAAATGGGCCAAAAGGGCTGTTTCTCGGCCCAAATGGCCAGAATCGCACTTTGGGCTCAGTTAATGCCTGGGGAATGGTCTCTACAATATACCTGACAAGTTTGGTTTGGTCCAGTTTCCAAACAAACGAGAAATAGCAATATTTAAAAATGGGCCGAGAGGGCCGTTTTTTCGGCCCAAAGGGCCATAATCTCACTTTGGGCTCCGTTCCTGCCTGCAGAGTGAGCTCAAGAATATAGCTGTCAAATTTGGTCTGGTTTCTTTTACGAATAACCGAGAAATAGCAATTTTAAGAAAATGGACCGAAAAGGGCCGTTTCTCAGCCCGAAGAGCCGCAATCACACTTTGGGCTCAGTTAATGCGCGCGTATGTGTGTCCAGTATATGCCTGTCAATTTTCATCGAATCCTGTTCACGAATAATGGAGAAATACTGTAGATGTTCAAATGAACTGGACACAAGAAAAAGAGAGAACGCGAGCGGCGCTTTGACCCCGTAGGGTGGAAGACCCCAAGGGGGTAAAAATTAAATAATTATGGCTCCCAGACCATGTGTCTGATCAAGTTGAAATTAAAAACGTGTATTTCACATCATGACTACATCATATTTCATGAAATGTGAAGTTTCACATCAATTTAATTAAGCAGTTCCAGAGAAAACATTATTTAATTTTTTCTTCAGTCCAATATGGCTACGAAACCATGTGACCTACCAATTATTCATTAACAAACTTGTACACACATTGCGAGGGGAACATTTGTGTGAAGTTTCCCCACGATCTGTGCAGACGTTCTGGAGAAGAAGGTTTTCATCGGTTTTAGGGTAAATCCAATATGGCTGCCAAACCATGTGACCCATGACATCATGTGTGAACATTTTGTTCTGCATGGATAGGCGGTCGGTCATACGTGTAAAGTTTCACCTCAGTCTGTTCAGCCACTTCAGAGAAGAAGATTTTTGAAGGTTTAAAAAAAAACCCCAAAAAACAATATGGCTGCCGAATCACATGACCGACGACGTCATCAAATTTTTTTCTGTAGACCATTTTATCCCGAGATGACCCTCAAAAATGTTCATATTGATCAGATGTAGTGTTCTACATGTGCAATTATGACGATATAACCAAGGCATCTATGACGTCATAAAAAAAATCACATTTATTCCCCATGAGTACTTACCGTGTGCCAAGTTTCAATTTTTTCCTTGGTTCAGTTTCAGAGATACAAAGGTGCAAAGGTTTTCCGTTTTTCTAACATGGCTGTTACACCACGTGACCTATAGCGTCATGAATCAATAAAATTGAATAGTTAAAACATTCCACATGAGTAGTCACTCCTGTAGTGAAAAATAAGTTTCAATCTGACAAGCGGTTGTGGAGAACAATACTAATGTTCTGTGCAGACAAACAGACAGACAAATGGACCCAAATGCAATGTTCTCTCCTCCGGCGAGGGAAACTCGAGAGATCCCGCATCCCAACCCACGACTGTTTCTACCCTCGTGAACTGCACTCCACTAAATCATATGGTAGATTTCTGCGTTTTCTCACTTTTCTCCTTTTCCTAGCCGTTCATTCCTATTTAACTGATGCTCCATGTATATCCAAGGTGGAAAACCCCCTGGGGGAGGAGGGGGGGATCAAATCACTACAACCTCCGTCATACGACCCTTCGACTCCCTGGCAAGTTGGAGGTAAGATGGAATCATTAACGACTGAATGCATCGCGGTCAGACAGACAGACACCAAATTGCGTATTTTAGTGTGGTGACTGCCATTGCACAGATTATCAGTACAAAGTGCCATTGCCGGTTCTTTAAGCATGCTTATACTTCTGTGAATCCCCATTTTGACTGAATATTCGTAAATAACAAAATTCATGCAATGAGGTGCAAAAAGGCAGAAATGGAAATCCACAAGAAGGTATGAACTTCAACCCCAGCACAAAACGCAAGAAGCCAGAATTTGAGGTTAAAACAAAACTTTAATTTTTGAAGCACGTGATCTTATTCCAATATATGTTCTATCTCTGCGTTTTCTCTGTCCTGCTGATTGGTCAAGCTCAGCCGTTTGTAGCACAACAAGCTCATCACTGCTGCTGTTCATCAGTCCAACTACTCCACACTTTGACAGAGAATTTTTTTATTATTATTATTATAAAAGTGGCACTTGTAGAGGTGGAAGAATTGCGTTGCTCAGCTGGTGGATCACCCAGATAACAGAGCACTGCTACAGCTGGTGGGTCGCCCAGATAGCTCAGATGGCAGAGCACTGGTACGGTTTTGCCAGAGGACCTGGATTCGATTCCTAGTCCGGGCCTGTAATTTTTCCACATATATTTAAGAATTTTATTATTCCAGCTGCTTTACAATACGTGGAATAGTGTAGAGGGGGTTCTTGTTGTGATGTGTGGAGGGGTTATGAGATCAATAGGGGTTTGTTTCTTGTTATGATCTGTAATAGAAGTTGACTCTCATTGTTTTGTTCACAACATTAATCGGTAAAATCATACAAGACCTGTTTCCACCCTCCCCCCTTATTAACAATGCTCTCAAGAGAGTCAATAATAAATGACCATGTTCCAGTAAAGAGCATACGGACTGACAATGGACCGCATTGATGAACATGCCATGGCTCAAAATGTCTCAGCTTGTCCAGGAGATGTTAACTTGCACACAGCAACCTTTTTCATTTTTCAAGCCATCACCGCAGATGGCCAGCCGAGTGAGCCGACTTAAAGCAGTTACACTGGAAGGATTTACAAGGAATTGGAGGAAAGTTTAAAATTAAAGATCTAAGGTTAAAAGACTGAGCTGAAAGGACCAACCCCAATAATCAAAAGACAGCGCATCAGTGGATCAGAAATCGGGGGGGGGGGGGAATTGTCATGTGAATAATAGTCATGAAGAAAGAGTAAAGTAATGTCATGCACCTCTCATGAAATCTGATGAGAATCTCATCACATGCCATGGGAAAAAAAACATGGGTGATTTTTATTTTTTTGAATAAAAGATATTGGGTCGAAGAACGCTGTTGTTATTCTTAAAAGCACCCTCGAATGTAGACTTGAACGTCCTTCCCCTGGCATTTGCGTTGCCATCCGTACCTGGCAAACAAAGCACGTTGAGTTGGTTACTGTACTTGGTATATAGACTGCAAACGTTTAACTTCCTCTAAGCAAGCTAATAGGCACCTTTGACGTCCGGTAGGTGTGCGTAACCTAGAATAAACGTAATTGAAGCACGATACTTGCAAAATCAATTTTGCCAAAGGTCACGGTCTTCGCATCAATAGGAGATCCGGACCTCAACAAAAACTATAACGATTGGCATTTGATCTATTTTAGCTTATATGGAATTGGAATTCCAGATAGGGTATTGTCATCGTGTTCCGTCAGTCACCTATTTCGAATTCTCTGGCCAAACCGCTGGGCCGATCCAGTGGCAGCAACATTCCGCTCGTGACTGGTAACAGGGATCGCAAAGCTCGTTGTGGTCATGTGACTAAGTCGGTCAAAATGGCTGACTTTACCAAATTCCTTCAAAAAAATCTTCTCCAGACCCACCAGTCAGAATGCTACCAAATTTGGGTTACAACACGAGGACAGGGTCCCAATGTTAAATTGCGGAAGTTATGCCGATCACGTGACCGGATGTGTGTCAAAATGGCAGACTTAGTCAATTTTTGGGAAAAATTGCATAAATTCCTTCAAATAATCTTCCTCCCCAGACCCAACAGTCAGAATGCTACCAAATTTGGGTTACAACATTCGGCCAAGGCCCAGATAAGCTACAGGTCCAGCGGTCCTTTTTTTTTTGTCCTGAGTCCACACTGCTCACTTAACTCCAAATTAAAATCCATTAAATCACATTGGTTTGTCCATGACTTCCTAAGGTCCTTGTTCATGCTCATTACATGGACATCTCGTGATGTCCTTGTATATTCACTTACTTATGCAGAAGCTACTCTTTAAATGATACTCAAAAATTACATTAGGTATGCTATGTGTGCACAGACATACATATACAGTGTGTAAATACACAACTGGATAATCTGGTGACTGATGAGGACATGGGACTGGTTCCCCAGGATTAGATGAAAATCCAGCTAAATGCCATGATGTCCAGGATTTTGGACACAAGCTTCTGGAAATTGAGCTATGTATCAGTAGAATTAGCATGTCAGCAATGTCGCTATTAAATTGTTAGTAAATAAATAAATAAACAGCTATCACCAACAACGAAGAATAGATGCTGACCGGTCCTTCTGTGCAAACCATCCCTATTTTGTGATCGGCTCTTAATGGCGACCTGGGTTGAGCACTAAAGTGATACCCACGTCCCCTTAACTGTGAAGGCAAACACGTTCTAAGCTGTGGGTCAACAATAAATCACAATCAGATGGGCAAGTTTAAAATATTTTGGTAAACCAAGGCCTTAAAATTGGCCTGGCTGGTGTTGGCATCTGAACACAGTGCCCATGATGCTGGGATCCCAGGTTCAAATCCAACATATGATGGAGTTCATTTTGTGCTGTAAGTTTCTGCAGTTTGATGATATAAGCTTGCCACGTCATGACCATGCAAGGACAGATTTAAAACAATTTTTGCCAAAGGTGCTACCCTACATTCGTTAATCGTGGGGATCTCAGAGCAATTTGCCTCCAAAAGAGAAACTTTAAGGTGCTTCAGGTGTTTTACTCCAAGAGACAGTTTTGTGGTGCTATGACGTGTTTTATGTGGATTTATACAATTACTCAAACAACCACGGGGTGCAAGAAGTCTCACCAGGCCTTGAGTCCCTGCTGTTTCATAACAATCTTGGCACAGTTCACAGAAGCTCTTATGTCCGATTTCAGCAGCTCTGTGGACACAGACAATGTACAGGCAATACAAGATGAGTAATAGAGGGATGCAGGACAGAACACAAAGAACAAAGAGGGAGACAGGGAATGGAATGGTAACTTTGAATAAACGAGAGGAGCATTCGGAAGAGCGCACATCTCTGCCAAGCTGAACAGTTTACATTTTGTCTTTACCGGATCTTCACCAAAATTGAATCACTCCTTTGTCACACACCCAACCTGTCCATCAAGTGTCGTCCAAATTCGTCCACAACTTGTTGACGTATCATGCAAAATGTAGTTTTTGTCTGCATTTCTCAATGGTGAAGAACCACACAAATTTTTTGTTTCGTAGCCGGATCCGGATCCGCATTGTCATGGACACCGTCTTGGGGTATCTTGGGTCGAATGAGGTCAATCAGGTCTACAAGGTCATAACTCATCCACAACTTTTTGAAATACCATGTGATATTGCGTTTTTTGGCCCCATCTCTCCATGGTGAAGAATGACTACAAAAAAAATAAGAAAATTTTTAAATGCAAATCCGGATCGGGATCTTCACCAAAATCGAATCATGCGGTCCTTGTCATCCACTCAACCTGTTCCTAAAATTTCGCCTGAATCCATCCGTCACCTGTTTTGAGATAACCTACTCACAGACAGACAAATGAAAAAAAAAATACTCATAGTGTGTCAACTTGACAAAACAGCACAAAGTCGAATGGCACTCGGTAGAGTGCATACCTCTGCCAGGTGGAACAGTTCACGTTTTGTATCCCACTGTTGATCCCACTGATACTTTTTGAGATATAGTAATATATTTAGTTTTTTCCCCCATCTATCAATTTTAGAAGTTAAGCCTGTGTTGACTTTTTGACCTTAAAATTAATTGGTAGTTGAATTCAGTGACCTGATGTGCATGAAAATTGAGGATTTTAGAAATTCCACCGAAGTTGTTGACCTTTTGACGTCAAAAACAAAAGGCTTATTGCTTATGACAAAACTCTACCATGTGGTGAAGTTTCGTGAAGATCGGTTTAAAATTGTGACCTCAAGGTGAAAGACAGACAGAATAACAAAATCGACTAACCAACATACTTAAAAAAACATCTTCCATTTTTCAAGTAACAAACAGATGGAAAGGGGTGAAAACATAACCTCCTTCACCTTCGTTGGCGAAGGTAATGTACAACACTGGAGAGTATCATAATAAGGAAGGAGAAAAACGAAGATTAAAGGGAATCTGTATGGGAAGGAGAGCAGAATGATGGTAAAACCAGCAGTGGGTAAAATTTGAACTCAATCCCTCACGTGAGCACTGAACGTGGCAGCCGTTGTAACCACCTCTGCCATCTTCGCACCAATAGTGGTTATTGATCTGGAATATTCCGTAATCGATACTGTTGTCTCTGTTCTTGTGGGTCACGTTGGTTTTGTAGCTGCTTTCGGCAAATGCCAAACAGACCCCTGTGGACAGGATTGTGGACAAGGACACACACACACACACACGAGCAGGTCATTTGGCCCAACATGCCTACGCCATCTCCATATCCCATTCACCTTGTTTATCAATTTTGTTATCTTCGACATACTCACAGCCGTTCTGACCTTTCACTTCATCGAACTTAACATGATCATCCCCTTGTAATGAACTTACACTTCCCACTTAATGTCCATGTGGGGAATTTATAGTCAGAGCGGTGACACCCAAAGGATTACTCCTTTCAAAAGATTCGATTCGACTCCTCGGGGGAGCAATTGTGCAAGACCAAACATCTCCGATGACATCGATTCTGCGAGTCGAATATATCCCCTTCAACGGCCTGCCACGTTCTTGTCGGGTTGGCCAGGGAAAGCTTTAATATCAACGATGTTTTGTTGTTTGAAGACCGCTCATTTAAAAAAAATCCTGCTTTTTATACCCAACACATGACCTACCTGGAACCTGGTATACCTGTGTTGGTACATACCAGCCAGCACCACCAATGCACCTATCACTTTACCTGCCCACGTATTAGGCCGACCATCACCACAATAGCTGCAACAACATTATATACACAGTACTGTACTTACAGTCTCCCAGCTTGCTACTCGCCCATCCGTCCACGTGATAGATGTTTCTCAGAACACGAGCCAGTTCACAACGTTGGAATACTTTGCCCTGCACACCGGTGTGGACCAGAACGAGGCACACACCCAGACCCAGGAGCAACACCTGCAGGGACGACGCCATCCTGCTCGTAGCCATCCACAGACAAGCCAGGGCACCCTTTATAAACCTAAACGGGTTGAGGAAGTGATGACCTCCAATTTCCAAATGGCGGTGCTCACCGCAGATTGTTTGCCTCGATCGCCTGGAGCTTTCTTTGCCCGGCGACATCATCGTGGGAACGTGATTTGTAGTACAGAGAGGTGAAGGGGGAGAGGTGATGGGACATGGTGAGCAACGTGTGATACAAACATTAATCTCACAGCAGGAACTTGTGCACCGAGTGAGATGCCACAGGAGCATGTTGAGGTTTGAACGGGTCTCCGAACGGGTCGTCACTTCATCAGTGACACGACGTATCGACCAGAGCAGAACTTGCACTGCAGCGTTGTTTTGTACAAAGGGAATTGTTTTGTGCAAAGGGAATTGTTTTGTGCAAAGGGAATTGTTTTGTACAAATGGAATTGTTTTGTACAAAGGGAATTGTTTTGTACAAAGGGAATTGTTTTGTACAAAGTGAATTGTTTTGTACAAAGTGAATTCTTTTGTACAAAGGGAATTCTTTTGCACAAAGGGAATTGTTTTGTACAAATGGAATTGTTTTGCACAAAGGGCATTGTTTTGTATAAAGGGCATTATTTTGTACAAATGGAATTGTTTTGAGGGAGATTATCGCTCCTCATGAATAACAATCGTCAATTTTGAACCATCATCATCATCAAGTTCATTCCCTTCGAATGAAGAAGAAGAGTATAATTTATTTTCCTCCATGTTGTCGTGTCGATGGCACAATGAGGGACTCGTGTCGGGTACTGGGGGTTACCCGGTGATGTTCTCTCTCACCCTCTCGGCATTTTGAAGAAATCAATGATTGCTTTTTTTTGTGGGGACTCCAAATACTTCCCCACACCCACTAAGTAATGGGGTCAGGGATCATTTAATATCATCTTTCACACAACGACAACGGATTCAAGACCATCGAGTGATTAAAACACAAACAAATGTTAACTTTATTATTAATTTATTTTTGGCCAAAAACACTTCTTGACATTCACTGATGAACCCCTGAAGGTTTGAAGAAGATCCGTTCACCATCTCTGAGAAAAATGGCCACACACACACACACACACACACACACACACACACACACACACACACACACACACACACACACACACACACACACACACACACACACACACACACACACACACACACACACACACACACACACACACACACACAATTCAGTGTACCATAGGTGGGAAGAAGGGGAGGATAATTGAAGAAGAGATGGGATGAATCTGTGTTTGAGAAAGAGTAAGTTTCTGTGGAGGAATTCCTCGGCTGAGTTAACATCAGGGGCAGTAGATATGGGAGAACAGTCCTGCAGAGAGACGGCCACTTGCAGTCCCTGCCAATCTTCCTGAGTGAACCGCCAGACTCGCCGGCTTTGAGACAACTTTCTGATAACAGCCAGAGATGTTGACTTTCATAAGCATATGATTAGATTCAGATGAACCAAATGGAGCAGAGGAAGAGCAGGAGACATTTGCAGGAAAGTGAAGTCATCACCAAGTCTGAAAGTGAGGATTTGCCATTGGGAGAAACTGGGGTGGGAAAGTTCACAGATTGAGGCAGTCCCATGGAGTCACAAAAGTGTTAAGTATAATAAAAGTTTTAAAGGTAGTAGCAAAAATATATTTTTTTTTCAAAAATTTACCTTCGTTGATACACTGTCTTTTACACCACCTTATTTGACACGTTACATTCTCTGTATGTGTATGCATATGTGTGTACGTCTGAAAATCAAAGAAAACTAGACAGGGTGGAGAACACTTTATCCCACGCAGTGTTCAAGTATGCAATGAAATTTAATTAAAAAAAAAAAGATTTTAAAGGTCGTATCTTGTATATTATTTCCGAGTTTGTGGTTTCGTGTCGCGCTATCTTCGACTTTGTTCTGCGCTCGAGTAACGTGATATTCGGTTTACATTATCTCAAAGACCATAAGAGGTGCATGGTACAAAAAAAGTAAATAAAATGGTTCTGAAACAGTGAAATCGTATTCCACTTTCTGCATTAAAGTAAAATTGCGAGTGATACTCTGCATCAGTTCCTTTCTCAAACACACCCACCCCAACATGTCGCGCAGAGCGTGGGTTATGCTAGTAAAAATATTAATTCCGGAAATTTGCCGCCATTGGCGCAGTGTCGATGAAACCACGCTAACACATTGCATTAGTTCTGCATGCCTGTTTTTTGTGTCCTTCATGACATCCTTAAAAACAGTAAGTGTCCAGTTTGGATAATGATTTACAATTTTGTTTTCACTGCCAGACAGACAGAAGAAAATATTATCTCACTTCTCTCTGCGCATGTGTGATCGGGAGCAATTCAAAGCCAAAGTACTGATAAACTGCAGGTTCGTTTTCTGATTCGTGTTCAAAACAAAACATTCAATTTAAATTAAGTTGTTCCTCGATCATAAACTGATGTTTGTAGATGGAAAGATGGACGGACTAATAGAAGTGAACCAATTGCTTAAAGAGGAAGTAAAGTGAAAGAAAGAGTTGGGACAGAGCATGTGGTGGAGTGCGGTTTATACTGACGAGAATAAAGAGGAACAGAAATATAAATGTTTACACAAGACCGAAATACAACTACCAATGCGTACAGGCAACAATCAAACTAAACCATGCAGATGGTGTCTTTATATTTAGACGTAGATGACTTGCAGGTAAGCTCCACAAGGGTTCTCTGACTCGGAACAAGAAGGGTTGGTGGTGGTTGGGGTGGTGTTGGTAGTAGTAGTAGTAGTGCTTTTGTTAGAATGAGAGAATGGCTGCAAAGATTTGCACTTCGGGTGCAAGTCAACTCAGGCAGTCATAAATGTTCCGTTTAGTGTTGCTCGACTTTTCATGCTATGGCCATTCTATGTATGGGCCCTAGAAATAGGAGTAACCCCTCCCCAGAGTAGAACAAAGCACAAAAATATTTTTTTGGTTTAATGGGCTGTGTGGAGTAGGAAATGGATGGTTATGAAAAAAAACTAATGGGGATAGCATTTATTTTTGACCAATTTTTTTTAGACCAAGTTTCACCAATATTGACCAAGTCTTTGGAGGTCCCCAATTTTGAGCATCACAAAATCATGAAAATGGCTGTTAAATATTCAAATTTCAAACAATTAGCACAAATGAGGTGTCATATTGTTCAGAATTAAGAGTGTGTTTTCATAGCTTGGTTGTCATAGCTAATTATAACATCACAAATACACAAACCTGAAAATATCAGAAAAATATTATCAAGTTTTAGTAATCCTGAGTATACAAGGTGCATCTAAAAAGTAACGGGACTAACTTCACAAAAGTTTTATTCCAAAAAATATATTGAAATCATAGCTTGTCCCCTTCAAAATAGTTTCCCTCCAGTCTCACACACTTGTCCATCCTCTTCTTCCACGCATTGATGCACCCCCGGAAGGCTTCTTCTGGAATCCTCCGGAGCTCCGTCGTCACGGCCCTTTTGATGGCCTCCACATCAGGAAATCGGGTCCCCTTGATCAACCTCCTTGATCGGGAATAGGAAAAAAAAAATCACAAGGGGCCAAGTCTGGCGAATACGGGGGTTTCTCCAGAGTTGGCACGTTCCTCTCCGCCAGAAAATGTCGGATGCTCAGGGCACTGTTAGCAGGGGCGTTGTGATGGTGGAGCACCCAGGTGTTGTTCTCCCACAGATCCCTCCTCTTGTCCCAGACTGATCTCATGAGGCACCAGAGGATCTCCTTGTACACATATTGATTCACTGTTTGACCCTGTGGTAGAAACTCGAAGTGGGCGATGCCCTTGATGTCAAAAAACGCAAAGAGCATCATCACCTTGACCTTCGACATCCTTGCTTTCTTTGGTCTTGGTGATCACCGGTGTGTGCCCCGGTTAGAATAGGTACACCGTATCCCTGCGTGTCGTAAGAGGCGACTAAAAGGGTTGGCGTCAGGAAGGGCATCCGGCCATAAAAACATTGCCTCAAAAGGAAACCATGATGAGTACAACTGATGGGCAGCGTACAGCCTGAAGTACCCCATGTGGGTCCTCACCCCCTCTCATTAAAACTCAAGGTGGGGAACCATAACGAAGCAAGGGAGGAAATCTTTCCATTCATGATAACCAATCATCTGATGCCCCACGTGGAGATCGGTTTCTGAGGTTTGGTACATGGAATGTAGGGACAATGACAGGGATATCTGGAGAAGTGGTTGAAACATTGGTCAGAAGAAGAGTGGACATATGTTGTGTGCAAGAGACACGATGGAAGGGAAGTGGTGTGAGAATGGTGAAGGGTAGGCAGGGGCAGAAGTATAAGTTTATGTGGCAAGGGTGCCTGGAAGGCGTGCATGGTATTGGTGTCATGTTTTCTGAGGAGTTTGTGGACAGTGTAGTGAGTGTGACTCGAGTGAGTGAAAGGTTGATGATGGTGAGAATCGTGATCGGAAAGCTCTTGGTGAACGTCATCTCGGGATATGCCCCGCAGGTCGGTCGAAGTGATGAAGATAACATGTTCTGGTGTGCGATAGAGAAGTTGATGGAAAATCTGAAAGATGATGAAATTGTTGTGGTAGGAGGAGACTTGAATGGACATGTGGGAAGGAGTCCAGACTGTTTTGAGGGAGTCCATGGGGGTTATGGATATGGTGTGAGAAATGGTTATGGATATGACCAGTTGCCAGGACTAGGTGAAGCCAGGACGAGGTATACTCTGTCATACAAAGTCCTTCCATGCTACACCTGAACTCCGATTCACCGACAAAGCCTTGATTCAAAGCTTGTCGTGGTGCTCTCTCCGCTGGGCTGGGCCTCACACCTCGACACCATGGAAATCAAGGTCTTCAAGATCATTAGCATCTCCAGCGATGAAACGAAGTCGATGGGCCGATCACTTTGCAATTGCAGACAGGTCAGTGGTCTATCTGTCTTCTTCCACTTCCTTTCTGGTCTTGCACCCTCTGCCCTTGCCGTGCTTTGTCCACTTCCCTCTTCTCCCCCCCCCACGCTTTGTCCACCTCTCTTCTGCCCCCTCCCCCACGCTTTGTCCACCTCTCTCTTCTGCCCAGCCCACACAGGTTTCTGCACGGCAGATGCAGTCCACTTGGAATCCCTTCTAGTGAAATTCCCTCAATCCAGGACCATTGCTCACCTCCACTAATTTGTTCCTCTATTTTCCCCACTTGTGGAACCAGCTTCCACATTCTCTTCAACCTCCTTCTTCCCTCCAAGTTAAGACAGCTGTTCACCACCATGCCAAAATCATGAGCTTTTCTACCCTTATTAACCTCCACTCACTCCCTCCCTGAATTTTTAGTTTTTCCTTCCTGAGAATTTGCTCCGGTATCCATCTTGTTCCCAAGTGTCCTTCCCGACCTCTCATTCTTACTCACATCCCTTGTTTGTCCATCTGTATTAAATTCAAGTGCCCTGCTGTTGTTGTTCCTACCCCCCTCCCCCACACACACTCTCTCCCACTGTTCCTTTTATTCTGTTGCACACTGATCCGTTCTATGCTCTCGCGCTTCCACAAGCCTTGCCTTTGCAGCCCAAAAAAATTATGGAGTTAAAGAATGTTATTTTGGCGATACAATGTGTTAGCAAGGACTGAATGGGATTCGAATCATTGATTATAAAATGCAATCTGTTTTAACACAAAGCACAAAAGCAGGTTACGTGACCCAAAAGCACCTAATTGTTACAAAAACAAAATGTGGATGCAGTGATTCAAATTCCCTCAATATCATGCTTATTAAACATGTGCAGGTGACACTAATCACTGTTTTGTGATACAGTGATCTTACATCTTACAAGATTATGGACTGTTCCTGCATTTTCTATTGTGCAATTTACAGTGTGGTCTTTCACAGGGCCAACCGGGTGAATTTATGGTTTGCAGACCCACCGAGGCCAACTGTCCAAATCCTACCAGCCGAAAGTAACAGGAATAGCCGTTAACTGAAGACCACACAAAGGGCTAGCATTTATGGCAACGACACAAAGTCCTCCTAGATCCCCAAATCAAAATGTGTACCACCACATTCCTCAAGGAAAACATTCCCAACCTAAAACCCACAGTTGATGCTACAAGAGTCGGTGCTGCTGTGAGAGGGACAGGAGACCGAGGATGCACTAAAGCGGTTCGCCAGCACCGCATGGACAACATGAGGACGCACTACTCTTTAAAGAAGTTGTTTTTTTCATCCTTCTTGCACCCAAGTGGTCTCAAGTTACGTGCTTTAAGCTTACTGACACAAGGCTGGCTTGCACACCCCCAGGTCTGGAAACAGTCCCGATACCGAATTGAGAAGTGCTGGATAATTTTGGGTACAAGGTTAGCAGAAAAGACGACAAGAACCACGATTGAGATGCAGATCCTATTGATGTGGGTATGGATCCAGGATATTAGTTAATCTACCATGGGCCTTGCGCAAGCTGTCGGATTTCAAGGCAATTAAGGGCGAGTACGCAAAGGTTTCCACAACACCACACGCACTCACTCACTTCTCAATCAAAGGGACAGTTTCCTTTCAAAGCTCCACAAATGTCAGCCTCTCGGTAACAAACAGATAATTAACAATTCAGGGAACAAACAATATCAGCATCATTTGGTTGGTTTATTGACCGAAGTCACGTCAGAATCAATATGAGTTGGCAAGGTGTGACAGGACCTAGTTAGTTTTCGGGGTGCGAGTACGTCGACTCTTCTTCTTCACGACCACATTGCGCTTTTGGCTCCGCAGGATGGCACTGACACGACGCAGTGCGGCCTAGACACAGGCAGAAAGCGAAGCAACAGTAAATCAGAAACGATAACACCATCTCGGCACCGTACATTACTCAAGTCCTACCAGGACCGAGTTATCAGACTTTTCCACCAGGCCTCGGCAGCCTCAAGTCACCCGGTAAATCACAGTCAAATGCAATGTTTATCTGACCTTTCTTTGCATTTGTACAAATTTGTCCTTGTGTGGCATGCTTTTTCTTAGGTCATCTCTTCAAGCATGACCTAATAATATTGGTGTTGAGAGGAGAGGTGACGATCCGTCCGTCCGTCCACAATGAAGTTGAAGCGGGAGATCTGGTCATTAGTGATCCTGATAGAGGTCGATGAGACGTACACGATGGTATGACTTTCAAGGTCACCGAAGGTCAAGGTCAAGAGGCCTTTGAAGTTGCGAAAATGACGATTTTCAAATTCTATCTCCTCCGCCATTTCTCAAGCGATCTTGAATTTGATTGTGGCATATGAATCTATGGGACAATATCTAAATTTTGATCGGGCCGGATTTTCGATATTCACTTTCGTTTTCGTGTTACGTGACTTCAAAGTTGGCAAAAAATGTGAAAATGACGATTTTCAAAATCTATCTCCTCCTATATTTCTCAAGCAATCTTGAATTTTATTGTGGCATATGAATGTATGGGACAATTTCTAAATTTTGTCGGGCCGGATTTTCGATATTCGCTTTCGTGTCACGTGACTTCAAAGTTGGCAAAAAATGCGACAATGACGATTTTCAAAATCTATCTCTTCCTTCATTTCTCAAGCGATCTTGAATTTTATTGTGGCATATGAATCTATGGGACAATATCTAAATTTGATCGGGCCGGATTTTCGATATTCGCTTTAGTTTTCATGTCACGTGACTTCAAAATTGGCAAAAAATGCGAAAATGACGATTTTCAAAATTTATCTCCTACATTTCTCAAGCAATCTTGAATTTGATTGTGGCATATGAATCTATGGGACAATGTCTAAATTATGTCGGGCCGGATTTTCGATATTCGCTTTCGTTTTCGCGTCACGTAACTTCAAAGTTTGCAAAAACTGCCCTACCTTCAGGAGGCTATATATTTTCTCGCAGAGATGACCGTCACTCCCGCACGGGGGTAATTTTATTCATAACTCAACCACAGTAATGGAAGAACACAAACAAAAGCAACAACAACAACAACAAAAAAAAAAGAAGATTATTGCACCATTTGCTTGATGTTGAAAACTGAGGTCAAGTGATTACATGTGATAACCAGAATTGTGTAACAATATAAGAAACTTTAAGGAAGCAATATCTGGATGGTCACATGGTATTTCTAAAGTACGGTATTGCATCATTTAAAGAAAAAAAACAAAACAAAAAAAAAACAACGAAGGCAAGGCACTTTGTCTGTGAAAAGTCATTCATTGTTTACCTGTGAACCTAATTAAAAATCGGTGAGAAAGATGAATTGATGCCACCGAAGAGAGCTGCAATTGAACAGTCACGTGAAGAAGGACTTAGTACAAGAAAAAAAGAAAAAAAGTGAAACTGACTAATCAACTGCAACTTGACTTCTGAAGGGACAAACATGGATCCGACAGTGTGAAGGGATGAGGATGGGAGAGGAGAGTTTCTGGTTCGATTTGGGGGTTGATGTGCCAGTTTCTCAGTGACAGAGTGGCCAATGCAAGCCGGCAAGGTGTGA
>NC_140965.1:66842288-66884788 GCF_056783735.1 Eptatretus burgeri
AGAGGCCATATCACAGGTTGTAGTGGTCCGATTTGGCTGATTTTGGTATATAAATGCTCGTAAAAGCGAGTTCTTTCGAATCGCATAAAATAAAATCACTCCGAAACAGTAATTCAAAAAGTTAAATTTGGGGTGCGCTTTGACCTTGGGCCCCCGCTCCCCAGCCAAACCGATGGTCCCGATTTTTTCGTGTGAGAATACCCCTTCATATCCTCTAACACCTCAGCATAAATGAAAATGGGATCCCAATGGGTTCACACATGGCAAAGATTTATGTTGGGGGACTCGGGTGTTGGACACACAATATGCCATCATCAATACTGGACACACAATATGGAATCCATCATCGCTTCAGACATTAAATCCTTCCTCTTCTCCAATGGCTTGATTTCCAATCATCAATTTGGTTTCAGACCAGATCACCCAACCCTAGATATGCTGCTTCTGCTCTCCCAACAATGGATGGAGGTACTCAATGCCAAACATGAAATCAGATCCATATCCCAAGACATATCGTGTGCCTTCGATAGGGTCTAGTGTCGGAGCGTCGATCACCATTTCAGTTGAGGTATGAATACGTCGATGTACTTGAGAGAAAACTGTTTATTATCTATCATACGTGTACACGGAGAGCATCAAAGCACCAGGAACACCAATCATGTAATTGAGGAAGCCCGGAGAGTGCCGCTCTACCAGAGTCGGTTATATCACTCTCTTATATGGTCGGTTTTTTTTTTTTTTTTCGGACAAATGCTTATCTCGCAAGTGTCCTTCCTTTCAACCCAGGTCCAACTGAGAGGAGTTGGCAAATTTCATTCAGCAATTGTGAATCATGCATAGATAAGGAGGAAGTAAAGCTACTCTCACAGCGTTCCTCTGGATCACTCAAGGATAACCACATTTTATCTTTTGCACACACTGTTCCAATGTTCTCTTTTCTAAGCAGTCAGCAAGAGTATATTTGATCAACAACAAGCCTTTAAAAGCTAGCAATGCAAAATAGGAAGTTGGGAACAAGCAAAGCTAATAAGAAAAGGTACAAATCCCAGCATTCGCACCCTGCCCTTCTCACCAAATTCCCTCTCCCACCCCGCTTGTTGTGTGTTAACTCTCACACGAGCATCGACAGTATATCCAAAAAAAAAGCAAAACAAATACATATATAAAATAATAATAGCAACATTAATAATAAAAAAACAAATCCTTTTTGCAGTTTCACTCTGTAAAAACTGATCCACAGGTTCACAGTAGTCAAGCGTTGTCTTCTGGTTACACAGTCTCTATTAAAGGCTTTCTTAATCCATTCACATAATACTAAAATGTAATTTTATATCTGTTTCAATCCTACAAATTAAAAGCCATGTTTGCAGTTAAAAGCTAAAGAGACAGTAGAACATGAAGAACAGCACCAAACAGTTATTTATGATACTCTCATGTGACCAGCGTCACTCACCATGTCGCTTCTTGAGAACAAGCACAACGCCTTTGTTATCCGGACCGGGCTCGATTCCAATGGTCTTTTGGTGAAGAAGCCCGTTGTATCTGAAGGAATGTCGCTGCTTCAGATTATTTGGCTCCTGGAGGACAGCACAAAGGCAGAAAAAAGGAGAACGTCCAGGATTGTATTGTGTTGTAACCCCAGCCAATAAATTGAGAGGAGAGGGGTAGCGAGGAGAGGGCAAAAGAAAGTGAGAGAAAAAAAGAGAAAAGGGGGGGGACAGGAAGGAAGGGGGGGACAGGGAGGACGGGGGACAGAGAGGACGGGGGGGGGACAGAGAGGACGGGGGGGGACAGAGAGGACGGGGGGACAGAGAGGACGGGGGGGACAGAGAGGACGGGGGGGACAGAGAGGACGGGGGGGGACAGAGAGGACGGGGGGGGGGACAGAGAGGACGGGGGGGGACAGAGAGGACGGGGGGGGGACAGAGAGGACGGGGGGGGACAGAGAGGACGGGGGGGACAGAGAGGACGGGGGGGGACAGAGAGGACGGGGGGGGACAGAGAGGACGGGGGGGACAGAGAGGACGGGGGGACAGAGAGGACGGGGGGGACAGAGAGGACGGGGGGACAGAGAGGACGGGGGGGACAGAGAGGACGGGGGGGACAGAGAGGACGGGGGGGACAGAGAGGACGGGGGGACAGAGAGGACGGGGGGGACAGAGAGGACGGGGGGACAGAGAGGACGGGGGGGGACAGAGAGGACGGGGGGACAGAGAGGACGGGGGGACAGAGAGGACGGGGGGGACAGAGAGGACGGGGGGGACAGAGAGGACGGGGGGGACAGAGAGGACGGGGGGGACAGAGAGGACGGGGGGGACAGAGAGGACGGGGGTGGACAGAGAGGACGGGGGGGACAGAGAGGACGGGGGGGGACAGAGAGGACGGGGGGGGACAGAGAGGACGGGGGGGACAGAGAGGACGGGGGGGACAGAGAGGACGGGGGGACAGAGAGGACGGGGGGACAGAGAGGACGGGGGGACAGAGAGGACGGGGGGGACAGAGAGGACGGGGGGACAGAGAGGACGGGGGGGACAGAGAGGACGGGGGGACAGAGAGGACGGGGGGGACAGAGAGGACGGGGGGGACAGAGAGGACGGGGGGACAGAGAGGACGGGGGGACAGAGAGGACGGGGGGGACAGAGAGGACGGGGGGGACAGAGAGGACGGGGGGGACAGAGAGGACGGGGGGGACAGAGAGGACGGGGGGGACAGAGAGGACGGGGGGTGGGACAGAGAGGAAGGGGGTGGGACAGAGAGGAAGGGGGTGGGACAGAGAGGAAGGGGGTGGGACAGAGAGGAAGGGGGTGGGACAGAGAGGAAGGGGGTGGGACAGAGAGGAAGGGGGTGGGACAGAGAGGAAGGGGGTGGGACAGAGAGGAAGGGGGTGGGACAGAGAGGAAGGGGGTGGGACAGAGAGGAAGGGGGGTGGGACAGAGAGGTAGGGGGGTGTGGACAAGACAGAGGACTGACGAAGGGGGGGTATAGTGTATGAGGGGGGGCAATGATAAGGGGGAAATTAATGGTAGGAGAGAAGCGTTGACAGGGAAGGGGAGAGTATAGGGTGTGGAGGTTTTCAGGAGATGAGATGATGGGAAGAGATAATAAGGTTGGGGGTGGAGTGCATTGCAGGGGGAGTAGACTACAGGATGGAGGATGGGGGTGGGGGGGTAGATGAGATGTTGGGGAGGGGGTCGATAAGGTGGTGGGGTAGATAAGATGGTGTGGTAGGGGATAGATGTTTGGGGAGGAATAGATAAGATGGTGAGGTAGATGAGGTCGTGGGGTAGGGGGTGGGGTAGATGTTTGGGGAGGAGTAGATAAGAGGGTTGAGGAGGGGGTGGATAAGATGGTGGAGGAAGGAATTTAAGGGGGAAGACTGAGGGAAGGGAGGTTAATAAAACTCGAGCCTTACGGTGCTGAAGGCGAGGTGGTTTCGCTTGATCATAAAGTTGGACCATTTTCGGACAATCATCCATTGCAGTTCCGCAGACATCTTTGCAAACTGTGTTGGGACATCACAGACAGGTGTTAAATGAATGCATTTAAACAAACATCCATCCTTGCCACAATGCTTGGACGGGGTGTTACACTTGCAAGACTAACACACTAATGCCAAGCATTTTAATGTAATTTCGAGACGAGTTTGTTTGCGTCCATTTGCAAGTTGATCGACATCAGATCCTTCATTGACGTCGTGGAGGATGAGCCGATGTTGTACCGATTAGATTTACTCATTTTGCATTACTCGCAGTTCCGGTGCTACACGAACGACATTTTCACAATACAATCGAACCTTGAATCCAGAATGTCGTCCACAACACATTTAACGAGCGACGAACAGGCCGATCGCTCGTAGGTTCAACCAATAACTAATTAAATAAATTAAATTAAATAAATAATATATTAAAAAATCCTGGAAATGATCAAATACTCATTATATGTTCGCTACAAGGGTCTTGTGAACATTATTCGCTCAAATTAAATGCCTCGGTTGAGATTAATTCGAGTGTCCAAAGCCGAAGAGTGTAAAACCCCAAAAGGCCATGTGCCTCGGATAGCTCGGACAGGCCTTTCGTCTCCAGTCACTCACTGACCAATCAAAAATGAGTCCACAGCCGATATTATCATTTCAACAAAGATATTACACATCCAAATGGGCACAATTGGCCTGCACAAGTCTATAAATCCGCAAATCAATAAATTCATCCCGGAATGCGAACAGCCAACTCACACGGCGACTCGGAAGGGGGAGAAAGGGGAGAAAGGGCGGAAGTTGTCGGCGTCGGACCGGGCATTGCCTCACTTCCGGCGGAAGTACAAATTTCTTTCATCGGTGTGTTCGGTATTACTGATTTTTTTTATTTTATTTATTTATTACATGACTCAATGAAATATAATACCCCCACGTGTGTATCGGTCTGTAGACGAAAAAAAAAAAAAAAGCTCGCTCGCAAAAACTTGTTTTAAACCAGCTCGGTTGAATGCAACTCGCAGATAACTTCAACGGCCGAGGTGGAGCGAGAACGCAGAGTCGATGCAAAGTGCTCATGACGTGTTGTTTGGGTGTTTGGTTTTAATATCGAAGGTTTAATCGGTCTGACACCGGGTAACGAGGGACTCGAAGCAAGTCCAAACCGCAGCGAAATAAGGCTCTCGTTTTGTAATGCGTAAAGTTAATTGATTTAATAATAATAATAATAATAATAACAGGAGGCGAGAAAAGTGGACCGGAGGATCAAAGTGCACCGACCACCAGTTCTGCAGACAAAGTACGTACGCACCGCCATCTTTGGCACTGTTTCTCCTCACGGAGCCTGTCCCGTGCTTGTCCGACCGGGTACGGAACATTATTTAAAAGGTAATGGTAATACAAAATGATTGGTATTCGAATTGATAAGGTTGTATAGTACAATGGGAGCACGTGCGCAGTCACGGAGCGCGAGCGAGGGCTTCGTGTCGTCACTTCCTGTCAACACTGTGATGCCATTGCTTGTCGTGCTGAACATGTTTATAATGTATATATGTATATATACATACATACTTACTATTTGAAGCTTAAAGAGTTTTGATTTATTGGGAAATAAACGTTTGTGTGAGCTTTACGATAATTCCTAAATAAATATTTCACCATTATGCGGACACGAGGTTGCCAGATGTCCGACGAGTATCGTGTTTGTCCGATAATTATAATTGAACCTCTCCAACGAATGGACGATAATTCTGGCGATTCCAAAAAAGTGAAGTACTCTCGACCTTCAACGTTCCGTTTAAATTTCACCGCGTTTTCACGCAGGCGTGACGTCACGTGAGCGCGTGCACAGAGCGCGCCTGAGAAAAGCGATGCTTACGTCACTTCCGGGAAGGTGGAGCCGTGGGTTATGTGTTCGATATCAATGTCGAGTTGTGTTTTCCTGGATGAGGGCGTGGCTACGCCCATTGTGGGCGGAGCCACGCCCAAAAATAACTTTTTAGGGGGTAGTCGGATTAAAAATCTATCTTCTCGGGAATTGACTGAATGGGTTCTTCGGTATTTGAATAGCAAAATGAATTATCTGAAGCTTGTCGTCCGATTTTTCATTTTAATCATAAGGTCAAAAACTTAGAAAATTGCGAATTTTGACATAAAATCATACGACCGCCCAAACTTTGAGAGCGAGGATGACAATATTTTTTATGCATAATCTTGAGGTCATTCCCCACCTCAAGTCTTGAAACCATTTTGCTCTATCTCGAACACCTTGCCCGTGGCGCCCCCTTCAAGTTTGTTTTTACGCTGATTTCATCAAAGTATGGATAATCTGAGGAGTGCGAAATGCCATATAGCTTATATGACGTTATATTGTTCCTGGAATGTTCCAGAGGAAGTTTTGCACCAAACGTCATAATCCTTGACCTTTGACCTTTAAAGGCCACAAAGGTCAAATTTTCAAAGTTGTGGGAATCGAACCGAGTTTTCGACCTTCTTCGAGGAACTAACTCCAATAAGCTATAGCATGTATCCTGTTTCCTTATTTTAATGTCCACAACATTGTTTTGTGACCTTTAAAGGTTATGCAAAGGTCAAATTTTGAAAGTTGTTGAACGAAACCGGGTTTTCGACATTTTGCAGCTAATAACCTGTCACTCGTACTACATCATGTTGATCATTTTTATAACTTGCTCAAAAATTATCACATTGTCTCATCCTTGACTTCTGAAACGATCTACATCGTCAAATACCGCTCGTGAACCATCGTCGTCTTCAGACTTGTCACACATTTATTATTAAAAATTCACGTAACTGGCTCATCGTCCGACTAGTTAGAGGGATTTGTCATTGAGGTGGCTTTTTAATTTTATTGACATCACAGTATGCAGGTGAATGAAATGAGTTCAGAAAGTGTTCATATGATCTACGACCAAAAAATAAAGAAACAAAAATCGAATTGCAGCATAACTAAAGAGAAAAATTGATTATTCCAAACACAATTTACTCATTAAATAAGCGACCGAATCTTCAAAATGTGGTCAGAATCCATTTCCTGAAAAAGTAACTTGAAAATGTATTTTAAACGATTAATTTATCTTTTAAAACAATATCTTCAAATATGCCTTGAACAAACGATCCGGAGTTTATATTCTCGATGAACTTTATTGCATTAAAAAAAAAAAAAATTGTGACGTTTCAGTGCAGCTCACCTGTTCACAATGTGACGTCACAGAGATGAAAGCTATCTTTTTATTTTTTGAAGCCGCTTCAAAAAATAATAAAATTATGTACATATTAAATAAAGGAGGAATTTAGATAAAATTAGTAAGTTATAAATATTATTTCTAAAATACATTATAAATAAGCATGAATATAATTTCTTGGTTGCTAAGATATGCATTGCAGTATGTTAAAATAGATTGTTAATGACATTTTGAATATTTGAATGACGGTTTGAGTCTATGGTTCGATGGAGGTGCTGTGTAATGGACATGTCTACAAGGTAAAGTGTTTATCACTTAATATATTATTATATAAAGTTATGCATGATTTAAGTTATTCAAATGTAATAATTAAATTAGGATATTCCATTGCTGTGTTAACTGACTGGACACAACTTTGAGGTTGTGGGTCCATTGATGTTGAGTAATCTACTGATGTGGACCTACGACCGGGGTTGCGGATCCACCGTTTGGAGAGGTTCTGGGCTGAAAGGATCGAAACCTCGATGAAAAACGGTGCCCAGCTGATGATCCGGGCAGTTGGGAAATCGGTAAATTGCTTACAAGTTAAGCTTATAACTTCAAATAAAATAGCTTTTGTAAGTACCAGTACATAATGTGTGGGTATTTTGTCTGGCTGCCTTATTGGGACTGCAGTGCAGTAATTGGTCTTCATGTTGATTACACCGGTGAGAGCTCGCCTTCTCTTCACAAAGGACACCATGAGGTCTTTCACGTCCACCAACTAATGTGAACAAACGGGACACCCGATTTTACGTCAATCCGAGGGACATAGCGCATGACGATGAATCGTCTTGCATGCAAATCACCAGAATGGCAGTTTGTAGCTAGGTTGAGATTCAAACCGAGGCGACACAGTTCAGACGAGTCTGCGTACGTCCGTGTTATCCTGCCAGCCCTTCTCACATAACAGCTACTTAAAATGCTGAACAAAATATGACCACGCAGACCAGATCAAAGCATGCCGTGGGGACGTATCTGGACCGGAGGTTCTCCATTCCTAATTTATATCGTGAGTCAGATGTGACTCAAAGATTGTTGACTGTTCTCATATGCCAGGTGTCGATACGTCGAGGAATTTACATCTCTGAAGGAAATGGTGGTCTGCTTTGCCTTGGGGTTGATGAATGTGGCACAGTCAATATTTTGCTTCATTTCAGATGCCACGTTTGTACACAAGGATTACAGAATCTTGGGATGAGAAATGCATGGAAGGGGCCATCAGCGCCATCAACCAGAATGAAATGGGGTATCTGAAGGCCTCCTACCAATTCAACATTCCCAAGACTACGCTGCAGCGACATGTGAAAGACCTCAATAATTCGGGCACGGAATCCAAGAAGGTGAAGCAGATGTTTTTGAGTATTCATTTTTGATTAACATCTACAATATGGTGATCATTTTTGAGCTTCTGGGTGTCCATCCATACAGCACATGCTATGACTTAAATGGCTTGTTTGGTCGAGTTTAGCTTTGTAATGATTCTTTGCTGGACTTTAAGTGTAGATTTTGAACCACACCCCATACTCAAGGTCCAAGATTGGTGGCTATCAAGTTGAAAATCGCACCCGTGTCCAAAGGAAGCGGTGCAGTGAAGCAGCTGCACCGCTTAAAAATACAATGCAAATTGTCTCGAGTATGACCTGTGAGGAGGTATCAAAATGCTTCTGGTGAAGAGTACATTCGAACTCTAAGGCCTATGACTATTCTTAAATTCCAATCAGTCTCCTTATGCTTCTGCTGACGAAATCACTAGAGGCATTGTTTTCAGGTTGTTCATCTGTATATAGCGTGTCTGTGCAAATTTTCTCTGCAACCGTTTATCTGATCGACTTACACCATACTCTACCGGTCAAAAGTTTTAGAACACCCCCATTTTTTCCAGTTTTTTTTTTACTGAAATTTAAGCAGTTTAATGTTTCAATGTACTCTGAAATGAAAGCATCGAACAAATAAACAAAAAGAAATCATAGAATCGTTTTGTTGAACAAAATTTAATATAAATTTTTGACTCATCAAAGTAGCCACCTTTTGCAGATATAACAGCCGAACATACTCGTGGCATTCTTTCTACAATGGAAATCAAATATTGTTCCAAAAGTTTTTTCCCAACACTGTTGCAGAAGTTCCCACAAACGTGTTGCACTTGTAGGTTGCCTTGCTTTCACTCTTCTGTCCAGTTCATCCCAAACCAGCTCAATGGGATTTAAGTCTGGAGACTGTGCTGGCCATTCCATGATTTGAAGCCTACCGTCTTGTTCTTTTCTTCCAAGGTAGTACTGACATAGCCTGGAGGTATGTTTTGGGTCGTTATCTTGCTGTAGGATGAACCCCTGACCAACTAGGCATAGACCAGAGGGTATTGCATGGTGCTGCAAAATGCTGTGGTAGCCCTTTTGATTCAGGGTTCCAGTCACTCTGTGCAAATCGCCAACTCTGGATCCAGCAAAAGAGCCCCAGATCTCACGCTTCCTCCTCCATGTTTGACAGTTGGTGTCGCACACTGTGAGGAACCATCCTTTGCCTACTCAACGGCGTACAAAAACCCCGCGTGATGAACCGAAGATTTCAAATTTTGATTCATCGGTCCATCAGACCTTCTTCCAGTTTTCAGTAGTCCACTGGTGGTGCTTAACGGCCCAGGCAAGCCTCTTTCTTATTTTGCCATCTTAGCAATGGCTTTCTTACTGCCACTCGACCTGTCAAACCTGCAGCTCGAAGTTTTCTCTTCACAGTTGAAACTGAGACTTCCTTACTTCGACCAGTGTTGAGCTGTGCTTGAAGCTGCTGTCCTGTGAGCAACCAATCACGCAAGCTGTTCTCTCGAAACTTGTCTTCTGATTGTGTTGTGGCTTTGGGTTTGCCAGACCTCTTCCTGTTAGAGTTTCCAAGTGCCCTTTGATGGTGTAGGAAACTGTACTCACTGACACCTTGGCTACCTTTGCAATTTCTTTAAAGGAAAGACCCACACTTTTAAGGGTTATAATGGTCTGCCTGTCTTCCTTTGTTAATTGTCTTTCTCGCCATTATGATAGCAATATACTACTTCCTGCAGTGCAATATTGTCCAAATAATGCTTCAGAGGGTGGAGCAACACTGTCTGTTCCAACACTGCTTTTATACATTCAGTGGGTTTGTAACTAATCAACAAAAGTTGGGACACCTGAAGGAATTGTTTGCATTAACTTTCAAGGCTTAATTTACTTCCATTGCTGCAGAACAGCTGCAGTTGCTAACCCATTACTTGTTCCCTGAAAAGGTCCCTTTTTTAACAACTCTGAAGTTTACATTATTTTTTAGTTTTTGGTAACCTAAACTTTTTAACCTCTGGCAGATTACCGCTTCGCTTTGTACCATTTCAGGTTATTCACTGGACTTGAGCTGCTTACATTTCAGTAAAAACTGGAAAAATGGGGGTGTTCTAAAACTTCTGACCGGTAGAGTAGGTACGACGACTCGTGCAAAATGTTTTAATGATAATGACGTCATCCAGCCATGTTGGAAAAAAAAGGAAAAACTTTGGACCTCTATCTCAGAAACCACTCTATGGAAAAAAAAAAATTGAAGCAAATGAAAATGAGGGTCATCTTGGGCTAAATTGCATGGGAGGGGTGGGGGGGGAATTTGACTTTGGCAGCCATATTTTAAACATAAAAACCTTAATTGGCTGAACAGATTGAGACGAAACTTTACAAGTATGGTCACCGATCCATGGGGAACACAAAAAGTTCTCCACTTATGAGGTCATAGATCACATGGTTTGGCAGCTATGATTCTTATTATTTTTTTTGAAGAATAAATCGTCAAAATCTTATTCTCCAGAATTGCTTGATAGAGCAAGGGGAAACTTCACCCACATGTTCCCCAAGCTTTTGGATACCAGGCTCTTCATGAATAATTAAGAGATCACATGGTCTGGCAGTCATATTGGATTGAACGAAAACCTTAAAACTCTCTCTTGAAGCACTTTATCAATCGACATGAAACTTCACGAGTGCGATCTGGTCGTGATGGCGGAATGTTTTAAATTTCAACATGATCGGACGCATGGTCTGGCGGTCAGAATTATTTAATATTTTGAATCTTGGTTCTTGGATTGAAATCAGACTTGGTACAAGTATGTAAAATGATGTAATGGTGTGGGTGGAGGCATATCTGTCGACATCGAAGAGTGCCGCTCGAGTTATTACTGTTTCCACTTCAGGTTCTTGGGCATTGCAGAACGGTCTTCACAATGGAACAAGAGCAGCATATCGTGGACCACGTCTTAGATATGGAATCTAGGCTGCACGAAATCACCACCCAAGACGTTCGCTATATCGCCTTTCACATGGCAGAAAGGAACTACATCGCACACCCGTTCAACAAGAATGTCGGCCTTGCAGGCGAAGACTGGCTGAAAGGATTTCAAAAACGCCATCCACAATTACACCTCCGCAGATCAAGGCAGAATACGTTGATTACACCAAGACGTGCCAACAAGCAAGAAAGCGAGTCGTCGCAACAGAAGGGAGAGGATGGCACCAAACACTACCAGAAAATTGTGACGTGGCGTGCAGTGCAATCTGGAAATGAAGATTCGGAGTGCTTGCACTGTGCACACGAGGAGTGTGCAGGAAGCAAGATGCGTGAAGGTGTCTTTACCTGTTGTCTTTGTTCTTGATGTGGGACTATGATTTTTGTTTTCTACACAGTTCATCAATACTGTTTTTACTGAAATTTAAGCTCAAAAAAATGGTCATGCCCATGTGTTTGTCTTTGCTGTGCTAAAGTGTAATACAACCAATCGCTAATTCAAAACGTTCACTGGTCCATTAACCAAGAGTTAAAGTATTGGAGTAGCCCAACTCTTCTCTGCTTTGAAATTAATTAATAAATGAGTCATTTGAAATTGCGCTTGGAACGCGTGTAATCAATATGGGTGAGGTGTTGTTGTGTTTCGCCTTTTCTTTGATTTCTATACAATTCCATACCCCAGTACCAACCTCCACCAAATTTTGCATGCATGTGGGGGATACTCAGGGTCAGGTCATGGGCATATAAACAAAAACCCCAACACCCTCCCCCCCCCAATAAAGTTCTCTGCATGTACATGTGCACATCTGAAAAATCATGGGGGGGGGGGATAGCTGGGCTAATCAAAACCAAATTTTACTTACATGCTGGTTGTCTTTGCAGTGGAACGAGGGTTAGGTCATGGGCACACAGAGGAAGGGACCTCAAATGAGGATATGAGGCCATTTGGCCCAACATTGCCTTGTTGGGCAATGTTGTACATTCCCAAGATTAATTTTTTACCCTCACCAAAGGAGAGGGGGGGGTTGTTTGTCTGTCTGCACAGAACTTTTATGTTTTTCTCCGCAACTGCAAGTCGGATTGAGACAAAATTTTCATCATTGGCGAGACTATTCATGCAGAATGGTTTAATGATTATGACATCATAGGTCACGTGGTGTGGCAGCCATATTGGAAAAATGGAAAAACTTTGGTCCTCTGTCTCTGAAACCACACCAAGGAAAAAAAATGTAAACTTGGCACATAGCAAGTACTCCTCATGTAGTATGGTAGCTGTTCCTCAAAAAGCGACTTTTTGTCGGCCGACAGTACTTATTTGGTTTGTTGGTACCAACGTTTAGGGGAATATGTCAGCATTAAGAATTGGCCTGATGTGGAGGTCAAATCTATTGCCAAAGTGATCAAAATGGCGATCCAAGATGGCTGCCGCCACCATTATCGAAAATCATTCTTTTATAAATTACTCTGCACTAGAGTGAGATAGGAAGATAATTTCAGTGTCTATACCCACTAAATCAGGGGTAAGCTATCCAATGGTCATGTTTGCATGCTAAACTGGGTGACAGGCGGCCATATTTTCAAGATGGCCACCCCCACATTTGATAAAAATGCTAATTTTTTTATGATTATTGGCCTACATAATGATGCTGGAACATAATTTCTGAGGAGACTCTCATAAAATCAGGTTCAGTGATTCAAATAACCATGTAAAGGCATTTGCAAATGCAATAGGTAATTTGGTTTCGGGGTTGGACCCCCCTGGTCCAGGGGGTTGGACCCCCTGGAAATGGCCCATGCCGCCATTACTGAAAAATATATTTTTGCTCATATCTTGGTACTCGAGTGTCATAGCATGATAATTCTTGTGGCTATACCCACTATATCTGGGGAAAGATATCCTATGGGCATGTTTGTGTAATGAACTGGGCAATGGGTGACCATATTTCCAAGATGGCTGCCACCGCCTTTGAAAAAATGTCAATTTTATGATAATATACCTATGTAATGATGCTGCAACAAATTTTCTGAGACCGTTACTGCAATATTAGGTTCAGTGATTCAAAAACCCATTTAGTGACTGCAATATGATAGGGTGTTTGGATTAAGGGTTAAACTCTCTAGGTCAGCGTTTCTCAACCTTTATACCCTTGTGGAACCCTTGAAATAGTTTTCATGTCTCAGGGAACCCCTGCATAAAAATTATTATATACCATTATTAATATCTAGGTCTTTTATATTTTTATCGTAGTTCACGTGGTAAATATAATATATTTTTTTCGGATACCTGGTTTAAGGAAAAAATGACCCCCTTTTTGTCAAATTTATTGGCAATGAAAAAAAAAACATACTGCTCGTTTGAGACATCACACCGAGGTTTTAATTCACAAAAAAAAAATCTTAAAAATAAAAAAAAGCACACCTCATGTAACTTGATCAACAAAACTTAAACAAATAAAGCTGAAGCAATAAAGGTAAACAGAAGAACTAACCTTGAGAGAGAGACTTCACGCTAGGAAGCACAGAGAAGATAGATGGACACCGTGCATGCGTCCCGTACTTGAGTCAGTCACTCAATGATACACAAATCCGCCGCGTACAGGACGCCCACGAACCAGTGAGGGCGGTTTCACACTGGCGCCATATAGACATTGTTAAATGCATTCCCTATGGTTGTTATAATTGTAAATAATATAAGAGGTTGAAGCCTCTATTATAATAACCAAGGAGTTTCCAACAATATGCCATACGTGTATAGTAAAATTACGAATACAGTATTAAATCAAACAAAAACTACTCAAAAATACATTAGCCTATTTATTACTGTTTCTTGCGGAACCCCGGTTGAGAAACACTGCTCTAGGTGGTCAAAAATGACCTATTCCACCATTATAAAAAAAAAAACTTGCTCATATCTTGGTACTCAAGTGTCATAACTTAGTAATCCTTTAATTGAGGCCGTATGCACTTAATCTTGGGTATGTTATTAAATGGTGATCATTGTAGATTTAGAGGTGCAACCAGTTATCATAAAAACACGTTAATGCTTATTTTGGCACATTTTGATAATTACATCAGAGAAACCAAACACAGTCATTTATATGAACTCAAATATAATTTTATTATTTATTATATTCATCACCGTGACGGAGCTGGAATGACATGATTGGCATGGTATTGCAAATAGTGATATCGTACATGAAACAAATTCCAATAGTTAATACTGTAGGTAATCAGTATAGTCCATATGCTAAGAGAATTCTATTTATTGCATAGCATTGCATCTACTCTTGATGAAAATATGTATGGATATTTGGCTATATATTATTGTAGAGCAATTCCGATCCTGGTATCCGATATGAGATTTCATGCATTCTGGAGAGAGTGTTCTGAATATCCATTTATGAAAAAAATGATAACAGCAAATTGTTGCAAAACTCTTGATTTCTTGAAGCAGCAGAGGTTTGTCAAATCTCCAGATTATGTCACGCATGAACAATTAATCACAATTTTATCAACCAACATCAGTGATAGATGAACTAGTTATTTGATAAACCAAATTGATCAATTGAATGCATATAACTTTGGAAATATTAGCTAGACACAATTATAGAGGGCAGGATTTTCTGAATGGAATTTCAAATTCAGATACCCATATGCAGAAATCATATGGAACCCTAAAACTGATAGTGTCAATGACGCAAAACAATATTGACATTCAAGTGTTTGTCAAGCTACGCTGTCTCTGTCTCAGAGTCACTCAGTTCTGACAAGTCATCGTCTGAAGCATCATCATTGTCTACCGCTGCTGAGAATTTGTTTTGGCAAGAATTACCACCTTCACATTTGCAGGCCTGAGTGCAGGCAAGCTGCTCTTTAAACACGAACATCTGCCCTGGCAGGCTGATTTTTCTGGGTCGCACAGACATCTTGTCAATTCAGTCAATGCCATTGGTGCTGGCTCCTGGGTCATCAGCACTGGTTCAATGTGGCCATCATCATCTGTGCTCCACACAAAACCAATTGGTGAAGGCATGATAGGCTTTGCAACGACAGCCTTTCGCCAAACATATGTTTGATAACATGCTCGCATGGCATGCTGCCTAAGTGCATCAGCTGTAGGGGGCAGGGCATCAGTCTTAGTTTGCTTCTTGCAGAAGAGTTGATATCTTAACTTATTCATTTCAGTGACTGGTAGTTGGATCATACATGGCAATGGTAAACAATTCTACACAGTGGAATGCATCATCTGATAGGCTTGGCTTTGATCCAACCTGAGCAATCCCTTCAAACCGTTCTGGGCATTTTTTGATTAATTTCCATGGTATTGTTTTGCCTCTTCCTTATAGGGTACTTGTGGAGTCGCATCCTGTCAGGGCATGGAAAGCTGGCAACTGCTGACAGGCAAGTGGACCAATTTCCTGTGCTATCGAATGCAGAGGAATAAATCTTGCATGATCTTTCACACCGGTCCGAAACCAAACTTCTTTGGCAGTTAATGAAGCAACATGAGAAATACAAATGACTGCAACATCTGTGTCAGGTGATGCAATGACGATTAGCTGTACTGCCGTTCGGCTTGCATGCAGAATCAGCCTTGTGTCAGCTTCTTCGTGTGATGCAGATAAATCTGGCCTATCTATAACACCATCCTGGGTAATCTGGCGAGCAAGAAGGCGATCTTTGAATCCACCCGAGACGATAATGGTCTGTCCTTCCCGTAGTTTTTGTCCAGCATGACGGCACCAGTCCTCACTGATGAATGCTGCTAATTGTGCTTTGTTTGAGCCATCTTGCAGAAATTTGTTGAGTTGCTTGGGAATTGGCTGGCTTGGATATAACAATCTTCATCCCTTGGACTTGCTGACGTCTAGTTCTTTCGCCAGCCTTAATGGAATGCTCCTCATCATATATATCGAAGACTACATCAACCTGATTGCACATGCCATCCCTTATTGGTTTCAGTGCAGAATGTAGCATGGTATCAAATAGGTCTTTAAAAGTTTTTGCATCACACTTCTTGATCATCTGAAGAAATGCCATGGCATCAATAAGCCAGCTGCAGCTGCTTGGTGAACATGGTGGCAGAACATCCAGCATTTTGCAACTGGTATCAAGCTGATGCAGTAGCTGAGCCTTGACTGTTTTCAGCAAGGAACCATCCATTCTTGCAAGGGACTGTGGAATGCTCGACAACTCATAAGAAAGCAACTCCTGTATGTCAACCCTTCTACCCTTTGCAACAATCAATATTTAAGCAAATAGATTCCGTTCTAATCTGACAGTCTTGGCCTTTCCATTTTTATAAACTACTTGCTTTATTTTAAATGTCTGGAGCTTGTTTTTTGTGATCTTATCAAAGACACTCTTGGTAGTAGTGTTCATTTGTTCCTCTGCAAATAGCTTTGCAGCCTCTTTTCCTGTCTTTCTTGCATTTAGTAAGTCTTGCTCCACTTTTTGACTGGCCAGTACCCCTGTTGCAATGTTTACTAATCTGCTTTCATTGTTGTTGGTATCCACTTGAAATGGAACCAACATCTGCTTAATAATTATGGATGTGATAGCCTCAACATCTCTCTCATCCCGTACCATTCTTGTAGTTCCAAACTCTTTGTGTTTCCTTGCTCTTCTATCTTCATCAAGGTCACACATGTTCTTTGCTGCAGACACAGCCTCTGCATGCTTGTTAGCAGTCAGGAACCATCTCACTAGGGCAGTTGGTGATCGTGTTAATCCAACTACGCCACCCTTTGTCTTGGAGTCACGATTCACTGATTGCTCTAAAGCCATATCTGACCAGACCTTGTTGAATGGGCTGCTCGATCTTTTGATACTGAAGTTACCCTCCAGAAATTGTCTATGGACAAGTGGTGCAGTTGTGGGCAACAGTTTCATATCAGCGAGATATACCATCGCTCATAGAGAATAATTGACATGGTCATAGGCGAAGAAGTATGGTAGCATTTCTGTAACAGCAGCCAGATGCATGGTCCAGTTGCCACTTCTGAATCAATTATCATCATCATTGAACAGTTTGCCCCAGATATAGTGGGAAAAGCCACAAGAATTATCATGCTATGACACTCGAGTACAGAGACATGAGCAAAAATGTATTTTTCAGAAATGGCGGCATGGGCCATTTCCAGGGGGTCCAACCCCCTGGACCAGGGGGTCCAACCCCAAAACCAAATTACCTATTGCATTTGCAAATGCCTTTACATGGTTATTTGAATCACTGAACCTGATTTTATGGGAGTCACCTCAGAAATTATGTTCCAGCATCATTATGTAGGCCAATAATCATAAAAATTAGCATTTTTATCAAATGCGGGGGTGGCCATCTTGAAAATATGGCCGTCCGTCACCCAGTTAAGCATGCAAACATGACCATTGGATAGCTTACCCCTGATTTAGTGGGTATAGACACTGAAATTATCTTCCTATCTCACTCTAGTGCTGAGTAATTTACAAAAGAATGATTTTCGATAATAGCGACAGTGGCCATCTTGGATAGCCATTTTGATCACTTTGGCAATATATTTGACCTCCACATCAGGTCAATTCATAATGCTGACATATTTCCCTAAACATTGGTACCAACACACCAAATAAGTACTCTCGGCCACCGAACTCGAAAACTCGCAACCTTTTGAGGAACAGCAGCTACCAGACTAATGGGGAATGAGTGATTTTTAGCTCGCCTGTTCGAAGAACAGAGAGCTATAGCGATACCCCCGGCATAAGCGTGAAAATGTTAAAGTTTTTGGTGCAAGTTATTTCCTTTCTCATGTTTTTATCGACCACACTATTTTTTACTGATTACAATGCACAAATACATATATTGCTTTAAAATTATTTGGATCAGACTTCAATGCAATGCTTTATAAAAAAAATATTATTAAACTAGTCTTTTAAAAACGATAAATGTATAAACAGGTGAGCATTGGGTGGCTTTGACACCAACTCTCTGGTTTTAATATGTCAGAGGTGCTGTCGTTATGACATCATAATTGCATATGTAGCACGCCACATCCGATCAGTATGAACATTTTTGAGGGTCATCTCGGGATAAAATGGTCCAAAAAAATAAAACAATGAATTCTGTCATCGGTCACGTGATTCGGTGGCCATATTGTTGTTTTTTTTTGTTTGTTGTTAAACCTTCAAAAATCTTCTCTGAAGTGGCTGAACAAATCGAGGCAAAACTTTACATGTATGACGACCTGTCCATGAGGAAGGTCACATGGTTGGCAGCCATATTACCCTAAAACCTAAAAAATACACCACTCAAAAAAAGTCTTGGTGAGGGTCTGCAATCTCTAATTGATCTTTAAAGCTATAGCAACAAGAAAAAGAGCAATTTTCTAGATGTTTTACAAAAGTAAATAACCCAATTGTGATTTGGTCACCCAGATTTTACAAGGATGACAAGGCATTTATGCACAGGAGAAGGCCATTTAGACCATCATGCCTGCACCACACCAACACAAGATTGACTAAATCCGTCAATACCCCTTCCCTTCGTGTACAGCCTTTTGGCCGCGACCCTGGTACTCATTTCACCGACCGCGGAAGGATGACAGGCTGAGTCAACCCATTGGTGTTAATTCAGCAGCCAACGGGGCTTGAACTCAGGACCCTAGGATCCCAAGCCACCACCCTAACCGCTAAGCCAGCACCAAGTAAAGTTCTACTTCTGTGTATATATATATTGGAGAATGTTGTGTGTGAAGTCTTTTCTTCGATATTTTATTTTATACAGCTTCACATACCTGGGCCAATTGCCCTAAAATTTGCTGTTCCGCATTATTTTCACACGCAGGTCAATGTCACAATAAAAACATTCAATTCTCAATAAAATTGAAGTTAAAATATGACCAGTGTTTTGGCCAGGAGCTGGGAGCAGATTGACTTGCACCTGCATGCTTTGGTGTTGAATGAAGGTGATTCTTTGTTGGGAATCAAACTTCTTGCAGTATTTATTTATCTTAAATACAGTATTTATATTCTGAATGCAGAATGGAAAGCAATATAAAAAAGGATCCAGTTTTCACAGGACTACACCGCATGCAAGGAGGGATCACAGGCTCTTCTACGACCTTGAACAAGGAAATTAGGAGGCCATTTGGCCAATTGCATATGACGAGCAACTCACGCTGAAGTTAGAAACCGTCCTTATTGGACAATGGTAGAGACAATGGACAATGGTATCACCTCAGGCATGTGAGAGCATGCCCCAACTAGTTACTGTCGGCTCGAGAGATTAAAAAAAGATCAAGACGAGAACGGCACGCGGTCGAGATCTGGTTGCTCTCCCCTGCTGAACAGTTTACATTTTGTATCCCACTTATGGGCTGGATCTGGATCTTAACGAACATCTAATTGGCTTGCTTTTGTCACCTCCCAACTAATCCAAGTTTTGTCATAACTCGTCCACAACCTATTGAAATATCGTTCTATATATTGTTGTTGACCCCATCTCTCAATGGAGAAGAATTGCTGAAATTCTCGTATTCTGATCTTCCCCAAAGTCGAATCGCTTTACATCCTTCTCCTACACCCAACCTTGCACCAAGTTTCGGCTGAATTGGTCCATAACCTTTTGAGGTATCGTTTTTAGCCCCATCACTCAATGGTGAACAAATCACTTAAATTCTGGGATCTGGATCTTCACCAAAATTGAATCAATTCTTCCTTGTCAAACACCCAACCTGTCCACTAAATTCTGAAATAAACAACCTGAAATAAATTCGTCCCCAACTTTTTGAGATATCCTGTTCAGACAGACGGGGGTGAAAACATAACCTGCATCCACTTTCGGTGACACAGGTAACAGGAAAGTGCACACCAGAGAAGACGGTGCCATTGAGGTCGCTTTGCTCAGTGAGTCGTCATCTTGGTGCAGGCCCAATTGGCCACTTGGCATGCTGTTCCTGCATGGCCTCTGTGCAGTCCTGGTAGGCTGTTCATCTCTGGCAGAGTTGGGTGGAATCGCTGGCTGTAGCAAATGCGACTCCAAATGGTACACTTTACACAAAGTTGTGACTCAAAGCACCTTTTCCAGTTCCATTGCAATCCATTGCTCTATCTTCTGGTTCTGCTCCGTCCTTGTTTCACAATCACATTCATTGCACATTTGTTGTTAAAGTCTCTTCTGCTCATTACACCGTTAAGTTGATCATCACATGCTTGGTGTACATCTCAACGTGACCCCATACTGTGACTGGTGCCTGGGTTGTGCTGATGCATTTTGTGAACCATTTGTATTTGCTTTAAAGAAATCTGGTCAATTTGTTGTTATTGTAAATATTTTTCTGTCGTGGACATTATGGCGTGAATCTTGTTTCCCTTTTTGGTTAAAGTGTTAAACGGTCCATTTTCTCCAACCGCTCACAACCGGCACCGCCTCAGAGATCTGGTTGCTGCCTTTTTGATTTGGTCTTCCGAGTACGCCCTGGGGTGGTCATGACTTCCTGAGCATAAAACACTAAAAACTGGACAAAGGAACTTGCCGGAACAAAACCTGATGGAGCAGACCTGGTGGAAAAACAGAAGCCAGAGTTTTCACATTTTTCTTCATAAACTCTCAATGACAATTATTGTGAGAAATAACAAACTTGTACATGTAATGTTTTGACAAAGCAAATACTGTCCTGGGCCTTGTGGGAAAGGAGGGGAAAAAAAAAACAACAACAACAACAAAAAACTGTACTCATTACAAGATTCTGTTTTTGATAACCTGCGCTGGTAAGAGGTAACACTTAGATTAAATGATTTACCACCTTTTCATATGGAACCTCACACTCTGAAATCAAGACTGACCACAAACACCACACATGCAAGATTGGCACTGCTGAACATTTTTCTTTACTCATCCTCCATCTTCCTCCGCTCTATTATTTACGAGCTTCCTCAAATTCTCCGTTATTATCCTCTTCATCTTTATGTTTGTGGTGTTAGTATTTCAGGAATTATTCAGTGTGCAAGATGCTGTGAGTGATGACTATTGGGGGGGGGGGATCCTGCACAAGTAGTTGAAGACTGGAACAGACTACCTCACATAAGAATGTGGAAGAACAAAATCAAATCTTGGATCACTCCATGAGGAACACGAGAGACAGGCCCATGGCGAGTATGGCTATCAGCACTGTGAGCAGGAGTCCTGTCGAGTACATGGTGGTAACCTATTTAAACTGAATTCACAACCAGGTGGATCAAAAGGTGTGAAATAGAGTGGCGAGGGGGCTTCCTTACCTGGGTTCCGAAGAAGTCGCCTGTGTGTGCTCCTTGTTGGTGGTGGTAAAGTGGACCTGGTAAGAGAACCAGTCTGAGAGAATTCTTCTTGCTCCACATCTGCCAAAACTACAAATACACAAGAACGTATGATTAACAGCTTGATAAACTCAATCCTGAGTCTAACCTACCTATGAAATGCCACAATTACTACATGTCGAGGTACTCCCATATCTCAGATGCACGTTTCCCCATTTTTGTGAGTTTCCTGTACTTTTGATGTACCCAACCTCAGTCAGAATTGATCTCTTTATTTTAAGGTAAAATCCACGAGGAACAGTCAAAAGTTGAAGAAAAAATAAAAATGAAGAAAAAATAAAATAAAAACTTTTGCAGATCTTTCAATGTTATTTATTCCTCATCTCAATTAATCATTTCCAAGTAAAATTCTTCTGAATTGGGCTTCAAACCAATAATTTATCCACGATTCGTCATTCACAAATCTGGAGCCAAAAAGGTCTCGACACAGTAATTTGTGAGTGAGTTCAAGATATTATTGCCCATTTCCACAGGGAACCACAAAATCCTGGTGTCTATATGTAACTATTCTCATAGATTCGAGTCAAACGTGAGGCCCGGTCAGCCAGTTGGTAAAAACACTTGGGTCAACTTCACAAGATGGGATCAATTTTGACCATTAAAACATTAGTAGTTGTAATCATAGTAGTCTCAAAGCTTTGAATCAGCCAGACAGATAATGTGGTCACTCTGGCTTCTGTTTTTCCACCAGGTCTGCTCCATCAGGTTTTGTTCCGGCAAGTTCCTTTGTCCAGTTTTTAGTGTTTTATGCTCAGGAAGTCATGACCACCCCAGGGCGTACTCGGAAGACCAAATCAAACCATCATCGCTTCAGATATGAAATCCTTCCTCTTCTCCAATGGCTTGATTTCCAATCATCAATTTGGTTTCAGACCAGGTCACTCTACCCTGGATATGCTGCTTCTGCTCTCCCATCAATGGATGGAGGTCCTCAATGCCAGACAGGAAATCCGAGCCGTATCCCTGGACATATCACGTGCTTTTGACACAGTCTGGCACCCTGCACGACTCACCAAACTCTCTTCCCATGGTATTCAAGGCCATCTCCACTCATGGCTCGCAGACTTCCTCTCCTGTCGCAGTCAACGTGTGGCCCTAAATGGAGTTCTTCCATCCCCTCTTCCTGTGCAGGCTGGAGTTCCTCAAAGTAGCGTTCTGGGCCCTGTTCTTTTTCTGGTTTTCATCAATGATCTCTCGGACTCTCTGGAAAATCCTTTATTTCTCTTTGCCGACGACTCCACCCTCTGCCGTACCATCTGTCATCCCTCAGACCGGCAAGCAGCAGCTTTTTCGCTCACTGCAGATCTGGATAAAATCACAAACTGGTCCAACACGTGGAACATGTCTTTCAATCCAGACAAATCTCACACTCTCACTATGTCTCTTCGAAAGGACCGTTTACAAAACCCCCCCATCCACTTTCTCAACAATCCTCTGGAAGAAGTCTTTTCTTTCAAGCTTCTAGGTCTCACTATCTGCCATGACCTTTCCTGAGAAAGTCACATTTCCAACCTCACCTCAAAAGCCAGTCGCCGACTGGGAATCCTCCGTCGTGCTAAGTCCTTCCTCGGCCCTCTTGAGCTCCTGACCACTTACAAAGCTTTTGTCCGTAGCCTGATGGAGTACTGCTCTCCCCTCTGGGCTGGTGCTCCTGCCTCCCACCTTTCTCGGCTTCACGCTGTCGAAACCAGGGCATTTAAGATCATCGGCATTTCCCACAATGAAGCTGAGTCTTTGGGCCTCTCACTCAATCACCGCAGGTTGGTCGGTGGTCTTTCTGTCTTCTACCGACTCCTCTCCAGCCTTGCCCCCCCTGCTCTCTCTGCAATTTGTCCCCACCACATTTCCACAGGGCGCTCAAGGTCCGCCAACAACCCCCTTCTGGTAAAACTACCAAAATCACGAATCACTGCTCATCTTCACTCTTTCATTCCTCTTTTTTCCTGCCTTTGGAATAAACTTCCTCACTCTATTCTTTCCCATTCTTCCCTCCAGGCTTTCAAAACAGCTGTTCACCACCACCTCTTATCTTCCCCCATCCAAATCCTCGATCTTTTCTACCCCCGATAATCCACCCAAGCCCACTTCCTTCATTTCTCCTGCTTTCCTTCCTGAAAGTCCCTGAAATGTCCATCTTCTCTTCGCCATGTTCCCCGTCCCATCCCCATCCCTCTCCCTTCCACAGTTCACCTAATGTGTCTGTTCCCCACTGTTTTGTCCCTTCCACTCCCGCCCCTCTTGTCTCATGCCTCCTTGCTGTGAGTTGTGTGTTAGCTCTCATACGAGCCTCGACCAAGGTATACAAAAAAAAAAATGCATCCAAGAGAGAATGGGGGTGAAACAAAAGGAGTAAAAGAAAGAGGTGAGCGTGCAAAGACAAGAGAAAAAAATAAAAAAGGTAAATTTATTATTTAATGTTGGCTTTATATTTTCAAAACGAAGGTTTGTTGAAAATTTGATGACCAAAGCATAAAAGCTAAAAACGTTATGGCCTGGACGCCTGGATGCATGCACGCACACACACCATTGTGAAACCCTGTTCCCCACTGCGCTGGCGGATGGGCTAACAAGGAAGCAAAGGGGATATGTGGGTGGAAAAATTCTGCCATTTTGCATTTGTAAATATATGTTCCTCTCTTATTACAAGGAATGTACTAATTGTCAAGAAAACAACTAAAGTAAACAAAACCGACAGGTGATTAAACAGCACATGACAAGTTGTTAAATCAAACGGTTAGGCACTTATTGAGTAGAGTCCTGTGGATCATGCTGACCAGCAAGGGTCTCCGGAGAGGCATCCAGCTGTTCTTCACATAGAGGGAGAGGGGGATCTAGAAGCTCTTTCCAATGGCTCATGACATCAGCAAAGTTCTCGTCACCAAACAGGTAATCGCAGAACTCCACACAAGGTGTCGGCACAAAAACACGGCGAGGCATCATGAGGCCGTGCTCTGCGAGTGCCAAGGTGGAGAGAAGATCAAACTGGAGCATCAACTTCATCTAGTCTGCATGTGCTAAATGTTGTGGCAGGAAGGTGGATCGGACAAGAGAACCGATCTCAGAACAAAATTATTCTGAGCTCATCTGCGACACCAAGTTAAAGTACCAAAAAAATATCATTTTCATGATCGTATCTGAGCATCATTACCTCATTGGAGTCCAGAAACTTATTCTTCTCCTTTCATATGCAGCACAAGGCTACGGGGATAGCATCATTGGCTGAGGGTGTGGTTGTGCTGCTGATGTAGGTTAGGGCAGGAATTTGTTTATGGTGCTGGCAATAGCTCGCCAACTGTTCGTGAAGGACACCGTGGGATCTTTAACCTCCACCAACTAATGCCGGCAGACGGGACACTCAGCTTAACATCTCGTAGAGTCAAAATATCGAAAAATTGCCGCGTACCGCCAAAATTAGCAAGAAAACGTTTTACAAGATTTTTATTTTCTATTAGGTCTGCAGAACGGCATATCAGTTGCCAAAAATTGGACCAAAAGAAAGGATCTAGATCCGAGGTTCGAAAACGATGGCAGCCAATGTTAGAACATGTTTGATATCTGCTCATATCTGGTGAATTGAACACTTTCCAACCACTTTAACCCTTTGAGGTTAATTTTTGGGGGATAATATGATTTACGGTGAGCTAAATCTGTTGGGGGCCAAAGGAGTACTGATGAATGGGAGTGACCTGGAAGACGTCTGGAGACGATTTACGGTGAAAACGCTGTGGTGCACATGTTGAATGGAAAAGCTGTGCAGCGTGCATTTTGGGGACACCACCTTGTTGGTCAGTGTCTGATGCACCAGGTCGCAGCTGAAGTCATTGCACATGAGCCAGGATTTGAGATCCTTGTGCAAGAACTCGACACACAATAGACTATATCAGATACGAGTGAAATAGACTTGGAAACATGACTCAAAAGTGATTGTATCAAACGAATTTCCCATACACGAGTTTTCAAAAAGTCTCAATTATCTAATAGTTAAAAAACGAGCAAACTATGGCTGAGCTATCTGCAAATGATGGGAGTGACCCGGGAACTTGTCGAGGCCGATCGCACAGGGTCATGGCAAGTGCATCTCCACGCTAAATATGACTAATTACTGATGTTTGCTTATGCTGGACATCCCAACAATCTAAAGTCTGCTTATCTTTACCTTCAGAAAATGCAGGTGTTAGAAACTGAAAACTCCACAGTATTTTCGAAATTCAGAAACGGATTCCATGTGATGCGACGCACCGACCAATACTGGGCTGGCCTTGGATCAGACCGCAATCGAACAGACCCTGATGCGGTCCCTGAAAAGTACAGGGGGCCTGACAAGAGGAAGTGGAATGACTGAACATCAACGAGCTGTTTGGACAATGTTTTCTCCTGTATCCTCCGCCAACGACGACGCCATGCAGGAATTCTGTCGAATCGGATACACAACGAGCGAACAGCACAAAGAGGCATCTGCATCACGAATAGACAGGGACAAGATGGACTTGGCTAAAATTGCCACAAAGCTTGAACAGCATTCTCCATTCTCAGATGAGGTGACCCTTCACATCATCAGCACAGGGATAAATGCTGAAGATGTCAATGTGCTGGACCTTTTCATTGTTCGCAGAAACAGTGAAGAAAATGGAAGGACAATCTGTCTTCTCATATTCACACAAACGAAACACTGCAGTGAGGACACGAGCACCAGCCCGGGCCATGAAGGTCACCAAGGAGCGAACCATTGATCCAGCGCTGTTATTTCAGAGGTTCCTTGTGGTATCTCAGTCAGGAAATCTGTGCCTATATCAGGAAATTAAATATGAACTTTCCCCATATCCTCCGTCCTTGTTTGAAGGAAAGAATCGCATGCAGAAGCCAGAAAAAGCACAACTACTGGACGCTATAAAATGGCATGTTACTTCGTCAGAAGATGCTGTTCTTCAGTCCATTCCAAAGATTGATGGCTACGTTTCAGATGGTGGTTCATTTCTACATCGACTGAAATGGACCGAAGGCAGCACCGACAGCTCAATTGCCGACGCCTACGAGTCTTTCACGTCAGACTTGTGCGGCAATGCCACCGTTGACTTTGATGGATATGATGGAGGACCAAGTACAAAGGACAATACGCATCAGTGATGAAGTAGAACTCTAGTTTCGAACAAGGTCATCATATTGTTATGCAACAACATTCGTTGGGAGAAAGGAAGATTTCCTCTCAAATGATATGAACAAACACACCCTCATCTACTTGCTTTCTGAATGCTTGCGGCAGAAAGGCCATCATATCATCCAAGCTGAAGGAGATGCAGACTTGGACATAGTGAAAGCATCCGTCACAATGACATCCTACAATTCAACAACCCTGATCGGAGAAGACACAGATCCGATGGTATTGCTCCTGTATCATGCAACTCCGAAGGACTGCAAGGACCTGTACTTTCGGTCAGACAAGGAGAAACCAAGTGTTTATAACATCAAAATTCTGAAACGGTTGCTTGGTGACGATGTCTGCTCTGATCTATTGTTTGCTCATGCCTTCTCTGGATGCGACACTATTTCAAGAATCTTTGGGGTGGGGAAGAAATCTGTTTTCCAAAATCATCAAGGGTGAATCTGCCTTGCGTGCCTGTTCGTGGGTCTTTTGCGCACCAATGGGAGATCAATTTACTGTCGAAACCACTGGTTGCAAGGCAATGGTGTCCTTGTTTAATGGGACCCAATCTGACTTTAGCATCATTACGCTACAAGTTCCTTTGCAAGAAAGCAGCCGCAGCAAAGACCTTTGTGACACCCAAGAGACTGCCTCCATCAACCTCGGCCACAAACCTTCACTCTCGGTGGACGTACCTACAAGTCATGGTTTGGACGGGCAAGGAAGACGGCATGGACCCTAATGAACGGGGCTGGGATGTGCAAGGGGACAAACTTATTCCACTCATGATGCATAATAGCCCTGTGCCAGAAATTATGCTCAAAATGATCCACTGTAACTGCACTACACGATGCAGCATACTGAAATGTAGCTGCAAAAAACATTGCCTTCAATGCACCCAGAGCTTGCGGACCTTGCCAAGAAGGCAACTGCGCTAATGTGGCTTCTGAGCCAGTTTCAGATGATGAAAATGAAGATTAAATATTCGGGAAAGGTATGTTGGAACATACGCTCTCCAGATCGAAACGAATTTGTCGAGGGTAGACTGTGTAAGTCTTTTGGTATTTCGGAGTATTTTAGTCAGTTTTTGTTTTTTTTTCAATCGTACATTTAATTATTTGTACTAATCCCATACTTAGACCCTTTCTGGTAGTCCATTTTTGGCAACTTTTAATTTGTTGTTCTGTAGACTGACTTAACAAACTCCCCCCCCCCAAAAAAAAAAACCAGCATAAAACGTTTTCTTGCAATTTTTTGGGGGTCATGTGGCATGTTGATCCTACTAATCCATCCTCGGGACAGCAAACACATTCGTTAATTACTCTGCCCGTGGAACACCCAGACGACAGTTTATAGCTGGGTCGGAATTCAAACCCAGGCGAGACAGCTTCGGGGCGAGTACGTATACCTCGAAGCCATCCTGCCAGCCCTGTCCAGGAACTGAAAGCAGTCAAACGGTAAGCTGGGATCATTACGTTAAAATGGTTTTCAATTGTTTTTGGAGCAAAGGTGTGATAATCCAATAAGAAATCAAATTGAAATGTACTTTGGCTTGTCTTTGTTGATATTTCATTTTTACTCGGTAGTGTAAAACAGCGAGCACCGGGAGAATAAACTACAGGCCTATGAGAGTGACCGATTTTGTAGTTATCCTACCAAGAGATACATCATGTCTCACTGGTTCGTCGATCAGCAAATCCTCCATTAGAAGTTGGCACCTCGTCCAAAGGCTGCTAACAACATCATGTTTCAGAGCCTGCAAAAGTAAAGCTAAAACCGTCATATTAAGCAAAGCTCAGCATCTCTCAAATCTCAAACACGATGGTGCCGAGAGCATCACCTCAACAATTAAGCAAAAAATTTGAGTAAATCTTCAATATGCAGCCACTGAGAAGAAAAACAACATCAAAGAGATATTCCCAGCAACCCCTTTGCTTGACATTTACTGCAATCACTGAACACTCGTTTAAAGAGTGTAGCCCTAATGACCATCAGCAACTACTTCGCCTCCCATCATAGAGAGAGAGAGAGAGAGAGAGAGAGAGAGAGAGAGAGAGAGAGAGAGAGAGAGAGAGAGAGAGAGAGAGAGAGAGAGAGAGAGAGAGAGAGAGAGAGAGAGAGAGAGAGAGAGAGAGAGAGAGAGAGAGAGAGAGAGAGAGAGAGAGAGAGAGAGAGAGAGAGAGAGAGGATGGATGAGAGGTGAGGCGAGATGAGAGGTGAGGCGAGATGAGAGGTGAGGCGAGATGAGAGAGGTGAGATAGAGAGAGAAAGAGATAGAGAGAAAACGGCAGGTTGTTGCTGGTTCAGCTGGTACCTTAAGCGCCTCGCCCACAAAAGGCTTATGGCAATGCACAAAGGCCCGGCAGTGCACGGAGCCGGTAAGAGTGAGAGCTCCGTCATGCCATGGCACTGCCTTTCGGCCCTCCACCACTCGTTCCCTTCTCTGGAAAGAAAGACGAGTAGAGGGACAGAGGAAGCCGGACATGAGAACGTCGACAGATTATTCGATTTCAACCTCCGCCATTAATAATCGCCTTGTCCAATTTCATGCATTTAAATGCTTACAGAACCCTTTATTTTATTCCATCAAGTTTAATTCACTTGATGTCATGTTTCTCAATCTCAGAATTACTCAATGATCCAGTGTTCTAAAATAACTTAATGAAGTTAATTGAAATAGTTGGTGGGTTTTTTTTTTTGTGTGTACAAGTCACATTTAAATTTTATTCCTTCTTTCATGAGTTTCAAAAACTTAAATAAAAAGCCAAGGAGCAGAGCCATGAAGATGGAAGTAATACATTAGAGAGGCCAGCACAGAGCCAGTCTTCAGTGTTGTCGTTTGCAGGTCATTTAATTATTTAAGACGTGTTTATAATGAAGGGAATCAGAAATTATTTTATTCCACTTATCATCTATCTATTTATAATGCAGCAGATGTGAATATGGCTCAATGTGTTGTATATCTGATAAATAAATGCCATTTTCTGTCTGTCTATGTAAATGTGTATTGTGTAGCGCCACCTGGTGGTGGTGGCAGAGGGTATTACCAGTCAGCTGTGGAGATACCTTGCATTTTTGCACTGTATCCGTCTCAAGAGTGGGAAGCCCCAAAGCCACCCCCCACAAATTGGGAGGGGGAGGCAAGGGAAGGTGGGGGGGAGTACAAAGGGAGGAGGGATCCGACAGTGCTGGGCACCCCTGCTCATGTGTGTGTGTGTGTGTGTGTGTGTGTGTGTGTGTGTGTGTGTGTGTGTGTGTGTGTGTGTGTGTGTGTGTGTGTGTGTGTGTGTGTGTGTGTGTGTGTGTGTGTGTGTGCGTGCATTGGAAATAGCCCCACCTTTGGTAGTAGCCGGTATTACATGTCATCTTGCCTTATCTTATGGTGTGGAGTGCAATATTGTTGCGGGGATGTGGTCGGGATTGAAGGGGGTAATGTAGTGTAGTTATTTCAGGACTAAATGTTCAGTATAAGATTATGGTATTTGTGTCCAAATATCACGTATCAAAGTATTTCCAAACAGATTTTATTGTGATCCTTCCATCCTCTGTTATCTTTCCGTTTAATGTTCTTTATAAGTCATACACAGTCTTGAGGTTGCTAAGCCAGCAAATAGCATTACCGCAAGAGGTGAAAAAACCATTACGGCTCGTGAATGGAGCTGTTGGTCACGTGGCTTTGTTGATCGTGCGCTGGGGCCATTGTCTTAGATGGGCAGATGGAAAAAATATACATACATACATAAAATAAAATAATAAGAGAGCTGGAGAACGCTTGCAGACGCGGCTGAGAGAAGTGATTGAAAAAGGCAGACATGAATTGCTTTGTGTACAGAGAAAAGGAGTTTTGTTTTCACCTCGCTACTCCTGGATGTGCCAAGCCTGCAAAGAGGGAAACTGTGACGCACCTCACCGAAGGAGCTGCATCCCTTGTTCCTTCCCCTGTTGGCATGCAGAACGATCAGTCATTCTATTCGGCTTTCCCGCCTAACGGCGTGTATGGTCTCTTAATGATCCGTCGCTAAATTGGTGATCGTGCGGGTGGAGGATTTGACCTCGAATCCACCCGGTGGTTTAACGTAACATTGGTTCATCAGAATTGGGATCGGAACACTGGCCAAATCCGGTGACCAGAACAATATGTTGTGATCAATAAAATTTCTTTCAAAAATAGGACCACTGGACCTGGAGCTTATCTGGGCCCTGGCCTAATATTGTAACGTAAATTTGGTAGAATTCTGACTGTTGGGTTTGGAGACAAAGATTTTTGAAGGAATTTACACGATTTTCCAAAAAGAATTACCAATTCCACCATTTTGATACACTGTCGGTCATGTGATCGGCATGATTTCCAAAATTTTACATCATGACCCTGGCCTAATGTTGTAACCCAAATTTGGTAGCATTCCCACTGGTGGATCTGGAGAAGATTTTTTGAAGAAATCTAAGTCGGCCATTTTGACCTACTTACAGTCAAGTGACCGGAACGAGCGTTGCAATTCCTGTTACCAATCAGGAGAGGAACGTTACTGCAAAATTTTCGCTGGATCGGCCCAGGGGTTCGGCCGGAGAAGTCGAAAAAGGAGACGGACAGATGGCGCGCTATGACAATACCTTATCTGGAATGTAAATTCCAGGTAAACTAATAATGATAAAAATTATAAAGTACTTCCACCGACACAGCACATTAACCACCGAAGGTGGGTCGTGAAGAGTACTTCGGCCCTGAGGGCGGGAGTGCCCGCTGCTGGTCATGCTTCATACCACAAACAGCAAGCAGAAACTAGTGATACAAAATGCTAACTCGTACAGCTATCAAAACGTTTAGTAACGCACATTTACTGAAGACACACACAACCAATGATGGGTTGTTCTTTCCGATTATATTATTACGAGTGGCGATACATCAGTAGCCCTTTTTAATCCTTACAGCACAATATGGATCAAACACATATAATTGAGCCTCAATAAATTCCATGGCAGGTGTTGGTCGACTCAGTTACGTGGACATGGACATGCTCACTGTATGAAGTCTCACCGGTGGCAAAAGCATCGTGACCAACAGGGGGCCAATGGCTCCACTCTTCTTTCCCTTCCCTTTTCCTGGCTTCGCCTGTCATGTCACATCGTGCATGAAGTTATAATCACTTATAACCGTGCATGAAGTTATAAGCCCTCCATCGAAGGAAGCGCACACAACATGATAGGTCATGGCAAACTGATGTAGTTGCTAATTCCAGCACAAAACTAGCGGTCTGCGTTTGTGGCACAAGAGAATACAAACGACAGAATAAAATGGTTTCGAGTTATCCGCTGTAAAGGATCGCAAGGTACTAACATTTCGGTCTTTACCCTTCGGCGGAGCAAAATACCAAGGGTAAAGCCTGAAACGTCAGCATCTTGTGATCCTTCATCGTGGATAAATCGTTTTATTCTTATGGTATAGCTGAGATTTAACAAAGAGATAGCATACGAGATACGGTCATGTATGTGAAACTGGTTAGACGATGTGTGTTCTGTTTTGTTGACTCACTTGAGCCGCTGCGAGGAGGTCATTGTCAGGACGGTAAGAGCCATTGATGAGGCAGACACTTGTCATGACATCATGTGCCCAGGCTCGCAGCCCAGTCTGGTGAAGGAACAACAGCAATGGATGACCAGCTACAAGAGGCTAAGTAGGTCGTTGTTGTTTGTAATCTAACAGTTCACAACATGAGTTTATTCCTTGATGTTGTTTGCCTTTCCAGGTGCACCTACAGAAAGGTGTTTGTTCGGATGCACACACATTCTACTGCCAGTGTCAGCATCTCATCCCGAGTCTTTTTCACAATGTAGCCTTTTGTGTAAAATACCAAAAGTAAACGTAAAGCTATTTATTCAAATCGAGATCAGTTACGAAGGGCCAAGTGGAACATAGCATTTCTGGTACAGAGGACAGATGGGATGGAAACTCAACGTGGGTGTGATGTACTCGTGAGCATGGGCACGGCCCAGCCGGGACGCGGGGACGGAACGTGGTCCGGCCGAGATCCAAGGGCGGCATTAACATTTCGAAATGCACAAATAAAGTGTAAATGAGGACGAAAGTTGGAATGAAGTTCTGACAGGAGAACGCCAAAAGGATAGCTCGATCATGAAAGGAGCAAAACACCCACCTTGAGGTCTTTGTTGATGCCAGAAAGACCACGGTGGTTACAGGGGATCTGCAGGTGAACCCTCAAATTGCAATGAAGTTCTGTACCACGAGAAGCATGTAACGACTGAAATTTCCACTCTGCTGGATGCGCATTGCACTGTACAACAAAGAACGTTACAAAGCGACATGAAATCAAAACATCCTGCAATAACTGTCCATCATCATTTCATTCAAGGTGACACGAACGTGCTGCCTGGTCTCCCTACATGAGGCTGAAGCGAGCTTTTCTACCCTAAAAAGCCTAAAGGACACCCTCACTGCCTTCAACAAAGTAGAGAGATCATCCGTTGTGTACCATCCCAAGTTTCCTCGAGAGTAGGCTTATTCAAATCATTCCCTGAGGGTCCTATCCCAAATGGACCACAAAGTACAAATTAGCACCACCTTTTAAGCCAGACCAAGTAGTTAGGTAGGTAGGTGGTTGGTTGATCACATACTCTTGACAGACCGCCGGGATGCTGACAAGTGCATGGTTAAGAAATAACCCAGGACAGGTCACCCCTCCATCGCAGGGTGTGGAAATATCCACCGAGCAGCGATGGGAATCAAACCCACACCAATAAAGGCAATGCAACAAGACTTTACCACCACCAGAGCTGAGACCAGGGAGGGAGGGAATATATTTGGGAAAGCTGGATTTTAAATCATACTTATTCTTACCTGTGAGATTATAAATCAACTGCGATTGGAAAATTCCTTAATACTACTGCCTTCAGCCAGATATGAACCTACAACCTATAGGACACCAGTCCATTGTCCTCAGCACTACATCGATGTTTCCTTCCATCCATCCATTGTGACCATACGCTGTGCAGAGCGTTGGTGCTGCCAAAGCAGTCTCCTTGGCTATTGGGCACAATCCTGGACGGGTCGCCACTCCGACACAGGATACCAAGCTGGCACTCATTTTACTGACCTCGGAGGGATGGAAGGCAAAGTCAACCCCACCTGGTATTAATTCAACAGCTGAGTGGGATTTGAACTCAGGATCCCAAGCCCACCACCCTAACCATTAAGCCAACACCAGGCATAATGTTTCCATACTTGCGAGATATTTCAAACCGATGACAACCATATTCTTCAAAGGCACAAGAAGATACACAGGAAAGTCCATAAAATATCTTAACACAACCTCTTTGTCTTTCTAAAACCATGCAACAGTACCACAGTAGCTTCACTCTTGTACGACTGACTAATCACAAGGATGAAGTTTCGTTTTGTATCTCTATGTGTGGTGATGCTTGAGCTGGAGATGTGTGCGTTCTTGAAAACACAAACATGGTGTACAAATATAGGATTTAATGAAATGCTCACTTTGGGATCACTGATGTCGTACGAACGAACCGTGATTCTGGTTACGAGTGGTTAAGGATCCCGAGTCAGGTGGTTCCACATTGAGGTTCCAACTTTACCGTGAGATCTCAAGCCTGGTCGTGTCGAGCGGTTCGGTCAAAGTGGGATCAAATCGTGACTTGGAAGGGGCAGAGAGTGAAACTGCGAGTCTAATAACACTTTTACAAACTTCCAAACAGTTACTACACATAGAGGAAATGTCATTAATTGTTAAAGATTGCTTGGTACAAGACAATACTCAACTCAAAATACAAATTAATGCAGAATTACCTATGGAGTCAGCTTTTTACCAACCGATCAAAACTATATTATCAATGCTATTAGGACATCAAGAAAATGTGCAAGTTCATTCATTCACAAGCATTTATTACCTCCTCCACCGAAGGTAAAGGAGGTTATGTTTTCACCCCTTTCTGTCTGTTTGTGTGCAGGATATCTCAAAAAAGTTGTGGACGGATCCAGATGAAATTTTGTGGACAGGTTCCGTGTGCGACAAGGACGAACTGATTAGGTTTATGTGAAGATCTGGATCCGGATGAGAATTTTTTAATCGATTCTTCACCATTGAGAGATAGGGCCAAAAACGATACGTACCCCGATATCTCAAAAAGTTGTGGATGGATTTGGACGAAACTTGGTGGACATGTTGCGTGTGTGACAAAGACAAATTGATTTGATTTGATTTTGGTGAAGATCTGAATCTAGATCCGGATCTGATAATTTTTTCAGCGATTCTCCACCATTGAGAGACCGGGCTAAACCGGTATACAACACGATATCTCAAAAAGTCGTGGATGGATTTGGATAAAACTTGGACACGTTGTGTTTGTGGCAAGGACGAATCGATTCGATTTTGGTGAAGATCTGAATCCGAATCTGGATACGAGAATTATTCAAATTTTAAAGTGATTCCTCGTCATTGAAAGGGCCAAAAACGATATCGTAGTGTATAGCATGATATTTCAAAAATGTAATGGGTCCGATATGTTCTCGTGGATCAGGCATTGCGTGGCGCAGGTATGCGCTCTACCGAGTGCCCTTCCAGTTTGATTAGTAATATGGTGTGACAGTCTTTAGTACAAAGTCTTAATGGCAGCTTGACATGAGATTTTCCAATTGGGCAGGGCATCAAGTTGTTTTCCTCAAACCAGTTCCTAAAGGGGACAGTTAAAAAAAATAAAAATAAAAAATAATTCCTGTTTTGCTTTCAATTGAGTTGGATGCTGCCAGGAAGCCTGTGCGTCATCACGTAGCTGTACGGTTGATGCAAGGAAAATTGCCTTGCTGCTGCACCTGTTCTGTATCGGGTAGAGGCAATGTCGATTGGATGGTAGATGCAATGGCCCTAACCAGAGTGTTTCATCAAAGCCAGAAATGCAGCATCATTCAAAAGGCCACAGTGAGACACTTTTACAAAGGACATACCATTTTGCTTTGTGGGGAAATATGCCCATACAGGTTTTAAGTGTTCGTTTTAAGTTTGGTCATGCCATCCCATTACATTTGGTAACACTGTACATGTCATCGATCTACAATGTGGGGGGATATGTATGTTGTGTGTTGCATCTACTCCTCGGAGAGATCTGGCCTCAGAAGCTGAAACTTTCAGGGATTAATGAGGGCATCTTGAAGTTGTGCAAGTTTTGTTTGATTCCATGAAGTTTTTTATTCGGGACGTGTGAAATAGTGAAATAGGAATGCAAAAATAAAAGGCGGAAACAATATTCAAACCACGTGATGCCAGGTTGAGATATGCTTGTGGAGAACAAGGGGGACACGAGCACAAGAAACATTGAACAGAAAGCAAAGGTAAACATGTATTTAAGGATACTTCTTGCTCTTTGTGCAAAGGTGCATCGCCACTCTCTCCTGCACCTCGTCATCTCCACGTTTCCAAAGGGAGTTTGCAGTCACCACATGTTCCACTGCAAATAACATCTGCACAAAACGGACGACTATGTTCACAAGAAATGAAATGGGAAGCAATGACTTTACATTTCCTCAAAGCAATGTCAACAACACCAAAAGCTTGCTGCTTAACGGGTCAAGGTACAAGTGGTTTGTCGGATGTGGAAAGTAAGTGGATAAAGGAACGCCACAGACGCGGCACCAAAGCCGACGATGATCGAGAGCAATTTGTCAATTACACAACGGTATGGTGCGGTGAAATATCAAATACACTCAAATCTTGTGCAACATAATGCAAAAGGAGACTTTCCTGCCTTTCGCAGTGTGCCCTGCACGTCTTCCTCCATTTCCGAACCGCACAAAAGAAATACCCCGATGACACACAGACCTCCTGGCAACATCCTGGTCAACTAAAGGAAAAACAAGTCAGTTTGCTTCGAGTGAAGTGCGTGGGTAGACAGCACGTGAAGATACGTAGCCGCTGAGGACAGGTGGATGAGCGTGAGCGAGGGGTGTCATGGAGCTAGGAAAAGAACTGACCTGTCTCGCATGTTCAACCACCCACTCAATCTCCTTCTGCCGCTTGCCCAAACAGGCTTTGCCCAACCCGGGATCATTGTCCGGCATATTAAGGTTTGGTGTGCAAGTTGCATGGAAGATGTAATCCTTCTGGGGGGAACACTGTCACGACAACAAAATAAACAGCACCAGGTGTTAGATTGTGGCTTCAGGATGGCTGCACTCCCTCACTTCGGTTCCCCCTTCCCCCTTCCCCTCACCAATCAACAACACAAAGTCAAAACATACCATTCCCACAAATAATCACGACTAAGGGATTCCTTTGTCCATCTCTCCCTGTGACTCACTTGACCAACAAACAGGCCGGCCTGTCTCTGGATCCCATCCACATTCGCCGCTCGAAGCAGGTACTGCCGGAGCTCTTCCTCTGCCAAATAGCTCTTACCCATCGTTGGAGAGGAAGAAGGGAACGATGTTCAACCAACCACCCAACACGGAGAGTGGTGTGACCTTGGGCAACATAAAAGTTAATCATCAGTACCCACAGGCATAATCAGCAAGAGAAAGGTTTGGACGAGAAAATGATTAGAGAGAGGGCCTGGAACAGGGAGCTGCACCCAAATGTTGCAGGAATTGCATTGAATGAGCCAAAAGGCTTCACCATATCTCTCTAAATATATATATATATATGAGCCTGGTGTTGGCGCAGTGGTTAGGGCAGCGGCTTGGGATCCAAGAGGTCCTGAGTTCAAGCCCCGTTGAGCCACTGAATTAATACACCAGGGGGTTGACTCAGCCTGTCATCCTTCCGAGGTCGGCGAAATGAGTACCAGTATACTGGGCCGGTGTATACCCCGGTTAAAATAGGTGTACCATATCCCTGTGTCGTAAGAGGCGACGAGGGTTGCGTCAGGAAGGGCATCCGGCGTAAAACATGTGCCAAATCACTATGCGGATCATAATGGATGATCCGCTGTGGCGACCCCTAACGGGAGCAGCCGAAAGAAGAAGAAGAAGATATATATATATATATATATATATATATATATATATATATATATATATATATATATATATATATATATATATATATATATATATATCTCCCTCTTTTTTGCAGCCTGTGGCTGCTGGTTGCATCATTGCTTGGGACGCGGCTATGCCGCTGATGCAGTGTCCCCCTTACTAGTACACTGGTACTCATTTTGCCGACCTCGGAAGGATGACAGGCTGAGTAAACCTCCTGGTGTATTTAATTCACTGGCCAATGGGGGTTGAACTCAGGACCCTAGGATCCCAAGCCGCCACCAGGCTTTTTGCTTCATCAACTACCTCAGAAACCATGTTAACGGCCCCAATTATGTCCATTTCTTGCGGGGTTGGCCAAGGAAGGTTTTTGCCCTCAGTCTTTCAAGAAGCAGCTGGCCAGGCCTGATGTTCGACTGAAGGCGATTTTGGCAGGAATTTGTTCATGGTACCGGCGTTAACTCTGTTATGTCCACCAACCACCCTTGCTGGCAGACGGGTTCACTGGCCGAACGCCAATTTGGATAGCGAATGCCGAACGCGATAGCACACACGTTGCTGCCTCGCTCTGCGTGTAAAGCACCAGGGTGGCAGTTTCTCGCTGGGTGAGGATTCAAAAACAAGCGAGACCCCGCAGAGGCATGTGCATTACCCTCATAACTATCCAGGCAGCACAACCTGAAAGTTTTCAAAAATGTTCAATTCCCTTGAGAAAAAGTGAAGTATATAATTAAATTGAAATAAAATAACGATTTTTAGGTTTGTAGAAGAAAAAAAAAAATTCGGAAATTTACAGTCATTGCTGCAGTGTCTTAGACACCACCCTATCTAACACGTTACATGAGTTCATTGTGTCTGTTTGTGTCCTTTATAACGTCCTTAGAAACAGTAAGTTTCCTGTTTGGAATGATTTTCAATTTTGCTTGACTGCCAGACAGACGGACAGAGTGAAACTATTATCTCACTCCTCTCTGCGCATGTGTGATCGGGACAAATTCAGAACCATGGTCCTGCTGAACTACAGGTTCGGTTTCCGATTCATGGTTAAAATAGAACATTCAATTGAAATCAAGTTGTTCTTCAATCAAAAAACTGACATTTGTAGACAAGACAGACAGAGTGAAGCAATTGTTGAACCCCACTGTTCGCTTCACATGCGTGGGGTATGTACTGGGTTGGCTGAAAACCAGTGTTTGGAAACAAGAAGTGCGTGGCCGTACGTGCAAAAAAAACAACAAACTTTCAAACAAACACACAGGCCGTTCCTTCGCTCTCGTAAACGACGACTGGATTGGGGCATTGTGTTTATAAATGCGCATAAGAAATCGAGAAATTATTAGAATACACTAAGTCATCACTATCCGGAAGTCCGTACATTGTAACCCGTAATGGGGAACGCGGCTGAGAATCTCTTCCCCATCGGCCACGCCTACGCAGCAATGTGTCCTGTCATTGGTTGGTAAATAAATGGCCATAACTTGGGAAGCACTTGTCCGATTAATATCAAACCTTGAAAAGGCACATACTCAGGTCCCCAGAAATATACCTGGCAAGTTTCAATTAGATCGGACCAGTGGTTGGCGAGAAACAGCGGTCACACACACACACACACACACACACACACACACACACACACACACACACACACACACACACACACACACACACACACACACACACACCCCCACACACACACAAACACACACACACACACACACACACAAAATTCCCCAACCGACCACCACAGGTGCACGACCTCGTTGAGCCCGTCACAAATTAATGTTTCAACTCCACACGGTCCAGGAAATAACTAAAAACGCGCATCGAGTTTCTCACAAGTGGCTGCAGAAATACAGGATTTTACACAGAAATTGTATTTGTTCCATTAAAATGATAAATCGGCGAAACGCACACGATATACACCGCCAGTTAGGGCCTTGAGACGCCGCAGTTTACACCGCCAGTTAGGGCCTTGAGACGCCGCCGTTTACACCGCCAGTTAGGACCTTGAGACGCCGCCGTTTACACCGCCAGTTAGGGCCTTGAGACGCCGCCGTTTACACCGCCAGTTAGGGCCTTGAGACGCCGCAGTTTACACCGCCAGTTAGGGCCTTGAGACGCCGCCGTTTACACCGCCAGTTAGGGCCTTGAGACGCCGCCGTTTACACCGCCAGTTAGGGCCTTGAGACGCCGCCGTTTACACCGCCAGTTAGGGCCTTGAGACGCCGCAGTTTACACCGCCAGTTCGGGCCTTGGGACGCCGCCGTTTACACCGCCAGTTAGGGCCTTGAGACGCCGCAGTTTACACCGCCAGTTAGGGCCTTGAGACGCCGCAGTTTACACCGCCAGTTAGGGCCTTGAGACGCCGCAGTTTACACCGCCAGTTAGGGCCTTGAGACGCCGCAGTTTACACCGCCAGTTAGGGCCTTGAGACGCCGCCGTTTACACCGCCAGTTAGGGCCTTGAGACGCCGCCGTTTACACCGCCAGTTAGGGCCTTGAGACGCCGCCGTTTACACCGCCAGTTAGGGCCTTGAGACGCCGCAGTTTACACCGCCAGTTCGGGCCTTGGGACGCCGCCGTTTACACCGCCAGTTAGGGCCTTGAGACGCCGCAGTTTACACCGCCAGTTAGGGCCTTGAGACGCCGCAGTTTACACCGCCAGTTAGGGCCTTGAGACGCCGCAGTTTACACCGCCAGTTAGGGCCTTGAGACGCCGCAGCTTACACCGCCAGTTAGGGCCTTGAGACGCCGCAGTTTACACCGCCAGTTCGGGCCTTGAGACGCCGCCGTTTACACCGCCAGTTAGGGCCTTGAGACGCCGCCGTTTACACCGCCAGTTAGGGCCTTGAGACGCCGCCGTTTACACCGCCAGTTCAGGCCTTGAGACGCCGCCGTTTACACCGCCAGTTAGGGCCTTGAGACGCCGCCGTTTACACCGCCAGTTAGGGCCTTGAGACGCCGCCGTTTACACCGCCAGTTAGGGCCTTGAGACGCCGCCGTTTACACCGCCAGTTCGGGCCTTGAGACGCCGCCGTTTACACCGCCAGTTCGGGCCTTGAGACGCCGCCGTTTACACCGCCAGTTCGGGCCTTGAGACGCCGCCGTTTACACCGCCAGTTCGGGCCTTGAGACGCCGCCGTTTACACCGCCAGTTAGGGCCTTGAGACGCCGCCGTTTACACCGCCAGTTCGGGCCTTGAGACGCCGCCGTTTATACCGCCAGTTAGGGCCTTGAGACGCCGCCGTTTACACCGCCAGTTAGGGCCTTGAGACGCCGCCATTTACACCGCCAGTTCGGGCCTTGAGACGCCGCCGTTTACACCGCCAGTTAGGGCCTTGAGACGCCGCCGTTTACACCGCCAGTTAGGGCCTTGAGACGCCGCCGTTTACACCGCCAGTTCGGGCCTTGAGACGCCGCCGATAACACCGCCAGTTCGGGCCTTGAGACGCCGCCGTTTACACCGCCAGTTCGGGCCTTGAGATGCCGCCGTTTACACTGCCAGTTCGGGCCTTGAGACGCCGCCGTTTACACCGCCAGTTAGGGCCTTGAGACGCCGCCGTTTACACCGCCAGTTAGGGCCTTGAGACGCCGCCGTTTACACCGCCAGTTAGGGCCTTGAGACGCCGCAGTTTACACCGCCAGTTAGGGCCTTGAGACGCCGCAGTTTACACCGCCAGTTAGGGCCTTGAGACGCCGCAGTTTACACCGCCAGTTAGGGCCTTGAGACGCCGCAGTTTACACCGCCAGTTAGGGCCTTGAGACGCCGCAGTTTACACCGCCAGTTAGGGCCTTGAGACGCCGCAGTTTACACCGCCAGTTAGGGCCTTGAGACGCCGCAGTTTACACCGCCAGTTCGGGCCTTGAGACGCCGCCGTTTACACCGCCAGTTAGGGCCTTGAGACGCCGCCGTTTACACCGCCAGTTAGGGCCTTGAGACGCCGCCGTTTACACCGCCAGTTAGGGCCTTGAGACGCCGCCGTTTACACCGCCAGTTCGGGCCTTGAGACGCCGCCGTTTACACCGCCAGTTAGGGCCTTGAGACGCCGCCGTTTACACCGCCAGTTAGGGCCTTGAGACGCCGCCGTTTACACCGCCAGTTAGGGCCTTGAGACGCCGCCGTTTACACCGCCAGTTAGGGCCTTGAGACGCCGCCGTTTACACCGCCAGTTAGGGCCTTGAGACGCCGCCGTTTACACCGCCAGTTAGGGCCTTGAGACGCTGCCGTTTACACCGCCAGTTCGGGCCTTGAGACGCCGCCGTTTACACGGCCAGTTCGGGCCTTGAGACGCCGCCGTTTACACCGCCAGTTCGGGCCTTGAGACGCCGCCGTTTACACCGCCAGTTCGGGCCTTGAGACGCCGCCGTTTACACCGCCAGTTCGGGCCTTGAGACGCCGCCGTTTACACCGCCAGTTAGGGCCTTGAGACGCCGCCGTTTACACCGCCAGTTAGGGCCTTGAGACGCCGCCGTTTACACCGCCAGTTAGGGCCTTGAGACGCCGCCGTTTACACCGCCAGTTAGGGCCTTGAGACGCCGCCGTTTACACCGCCAGTTAGGGCCTTGAGACGCCGCCGTTTACACCGCCAGTTCGGGCCTTGAGACGCCGCCGTTTACACCGCCAGTTCGGGCCTTGAGACGCCGCCGTTTACACCGCCAGTTCGGGCCTTGAGACGCCGCCGTTTACACCGCCAGTTAGGGCCTTGAGACGCCACCGTTTACACCGCCAGTTCGTGCCTTGAGATGCCGCCGTTTACACAGCCAGTTAGGGCCTTGAGACGCCGCCGTTTACACCGCCAGTTCGGGCCTTGAGACGCCGCCGTTTACACCGCCAGTTAGGGCCTTGAGACGCCACAGTTTACACCGCCAGTTCGTGCCTTGAGACGCCGCCGTTTACACCGCCAGTTAGGGCCTTGAGACGCCGCCGTTTACACCGCCAGTTAGGGCCTTGAGACGCCGCCATTTACACCGCCAGTTAGGGCCTTGAGACGCCGCCGTTTACACCGCCAGTTCGGGCCTTGAGATG
>NC_140965.1:66889788-67079788 GCF_056783735.1 Eptatretus burgeri
TGGTTTATAGTCGGGTCGGGAATCAAACCCAGACCGGACGCTCAGCGGTAAGTGTGCTACCTCTACACCATTCTATCTGACAGCATGTTCATAATAATACAACTTTGCTGTTTTGGTTTTTTTGTTTTTTTTAATCTTCCAAGTACAATCTTCCCACAAATAACTCGTACCCTTCCTTTTCAGCATTGTCTGACCAGCCGATAGTGGACAGCGCCACTGCCACAGAGCAGGCCAAGAGGCTTGTGAAGAGTGGGGCCATTAGTGCTATTAAGGTAGAAAACAAGAGTTCGGGTTTCAAACGGTCTCGCATGCTCGAGGGGAAACTAAAGGTATGTTGGGAGTTTGTATTCTCACTTTCATCACCACACCATTCATTTTACACTTGAATTTACATCCTACGTTTATTGAGATTGCACTCGAAGGCCCCATGCACATTGCACCAGCTTCCAGCACAATGCCGGCATTTTCGATGTGAAAATGGCTTATAGCTCACGTGCTCCCTTTTAACTCCGTACCTCGTCTGGTTCGCTTGGTAGGACCCAGAGAAGGAAAAGGCGCCAACGTTTCAACCCTTCCAACGTGGCGTTTCTTCGGAGGATGATGCATCAGAGGTTTGTTCAATGTGTGGAAGAGTTGGGGTGGGGGGGAGTGATGGAGGGGGGGGACCAGAAAGGCCGAGTTTGAAGGGGCCCATCCAAGCTAAACCTACCCAATTAATCGCATGCGAAAATAAACTTGAAAAAAGCAGGTGGAGATGGAGCCACGAGAGCTGTGGGTTCATATCGCGATTTAAAGGTGCACTTTAGGGTTAGTTCCACCATAAGGGTTAGTTGACTTTTTATGGAACCCGTGTAATGCACGGTTGTATTTGTGTCCATTAGACCATCCGTCGACTTTGGCGATCTCGATTTGTGTTGATCCTACTCAGATTGGTTAAGTAAGCATTTTGTGCAAATTAATGGGAATTTTAAAGTTAACTTTGTCAAACTGCTTAACTCTGGTAAAAGTTTGTAATGGAGTCGTATCGCTCTGACTGTGTATCAAAGGAGAATTGTGAACTTTTCCACAGAGTAAACTTTATCACCTGTTTTTTTTTTTGTTTTTTTTTGATTCTTAGAGTGCGTCTCGGAAATCTCAAATGAAGAATTTGTATGACAGGTGAGCAATAAGACTTGTATTCATCCTTAACTGGTACATGATGGCATATGTAATCTCACCGGCGTTTTGTGCTTTGATAAACATATTTGACCACATCAACAATGGGGAACCTTGTGATCTGAATTTTTTTTTTTTATTACTTGTCAGCTTTGTAAGTGCAAGTGGACAATCTCGAGATGAGGGTATGGGAGACAAACTTCGAGATGTGGACACAGAGTCCGAACGCAAGTGGGAGCGAGATCACGACCCTCCGTTCCGCTGTGGGTCCTAACCTGCCTGTGCACCATAGCTTGTCCACCTGGATGTGGGCAAGAAATGTCTACAAAATAATAAATCTTGGTTTTATCATTATTATTTTTACATTTAACTTTATTGAAACAAAATGATAAACGTTTATCCGGTTCAGAAAATCTGGGCTGGCCACTTTGCCGTTTCTTGAGCATTGAGCTCAGGATCCCAAGTTCTATGAACTCGATTTATCCGTCATGTACTATCCTTGCAATTCATGCAAACTACAGGGTGACCCAAAAAAGTGGGCCTCGGGAAAAGTTAAATAAACTTCACAGTTTTCATTCAATATGTTTCATTTTTTCAGGAGGTCTGAACTGAGTTAAGGGAGAGTGTATCTGCCAAGTTTCTTGACTATGTGACATTCCCACGCCACATCATGGACACCTGAAGAAAAGTCATTTTCTGTGGACAAATTCATCCTTTCAGACAAGGCACCTGTTCTGTGCACGTTTTGCAAAAAAGGAAAGCACCGTGCAAGTCTCAAATTCAAGGGTTTGTGAAAAGATTTAGACAGCATGGCACAGTCTTGAATATGAATTCACCAAACATAGGAGGCCACTCTGGCAAACCAAAATCAGGAAGGTCGCCAGAGAACATTGCTGCCATTGCTGACTCAGCAATGTCATCAATAACATTGCTCGACGTGTGGCCCTCTGCAATGAGAGAAATGGTGCCCATTTGGAGCATTTCGAACATCGACGTCATCAGTAATATAATTGTAAAATTGTCAAATTTCTATGCAGACAACTGAAAATTTTCATCGATTATATCGACTATGAGTGAGTAATATGTTCTGCGAATTTTGTTCAGTGTGATTGGATAGTATTGAAGTTATTCAACTTTTCCCAAGGCCCACTTTTTTGCGGTCACCCTGTAACATCGACATCTGCTGCCCTTGTCCAGCATGTACAATTTGTGTATATGTTTGTTTATGAGGCTTAGATATGGTGTTGTTTAGAAGGAAAATAGAGTACAATGTTGTTAACAATTGTGAGAATCGTTTCGAGCACGCTGAACACGGCTCTGTCAATACCAATACCCCTCACCTCCTCATCCCCTACATCAGCGTTCTCATATTCAGAACGTAGAGAGCCCCGTCGAGGAAACACCATCTATGTTTTTGGACGAGGGATCACGACGGAGATCCTGCAATCCACTTTCTCGACATTCGGGAACATCCTCAACATCACACTGGAGCGTGGAAAGAAGTTTGTGCCTCGTCTCGTCTTTTGCTTTCTAACACATTTAACTTGTCGTCTTTCCTTGCTGTTACTTTTTATGAACCGTCGTCCTTTACTCCATCACCCTCTCCTCCTCGTGTTTGGCCCCATTGTTATGCATTGTTCCAAAGTAATTTTCACAGTTTCTGGATGTAGTGATTGTCCTGACTCCAGTTAATGTAGCCCATGCCCTCTCCCTTCCCAGCACGGGCTTCGTGACATTCGATCGCACTGAAGCAGCAGATCAAGCCATCCGCGAGGTGAGCTTGTACCTGTGGTGGGGAGTGGGGAAGAGGTCGATGAGGTCCACCTGATGGTCTATGGAGTGCTTTCCTTTTTTCTCTTTTTTTTTTTCGGGATAATTCTGCCCCATCTTGTGTTTTTGTGATCGTAGCATTAGCAGCAGCAAAGCTGATGGACTTAAGGTATCTGCCAACATCAGCCGGTTGCTCCGAGAGATATTTTGTGGATGTGACGATGAAAGATTGTGCGTGCTGTGTGCATGCAGGGCATGGAGATATTAAGTGAACTGTGTGTATGTGGAGCGTTGTTGCAGTGTAGACATTGTGGATCCTATGTCGGTAGTATTGGAGAGGTGGATGGTGATTACAGTATAGTCTGGCAAGATTCATTCTCGGTTCTCTAGAGTGGTATCACGTTTATAATGGTATTCATGGTGGAGGGGTGGGAGAAGTTGTCGAAGAACGGAGAGGGATGTTGTTGAATAGGTGTGTGTGTGTGTGTGTGTGTGTGTGTGGGGGGGGGGATGGGGTGGTAGCGTTGGATTGAGGTACATAGGTAGATGATTGTGAGGGAACGGAGAGGGATGTTCTTGATAGGTGGGAGTAGCACTGAGTTGTGGAATCTTTTTTTGACTGAGTTTGGGGATGCTTTAACATTAAATTACAAGGGGGGGGGGGTGCAAGGGAAGTGAGTACTTCACATGTAAAGGTGATCCTGCATTGGGAGTATTTTTGTTTTGATGTGGTGGTTGATGGACGTTCATGGATTTTGTGCATTGTGGTGATCCTGAGGGCCTCGTTTTGAATTACGACCACAAACCGCCAGTTTTTGAGAAAATAATACACAAGTGGGGGTGGAGGGTGGAGAATATCCGATTAGAGGTAGATGGAGGGTGAAGAATACATGAGTGGGGGTGGGGTGGGTAAAATGGGAAAACGTGCACCTATTCACGGTGGATTAACAAAGATGGTGACTCTACATGAATCAAGACTCTCCTGTGATGCTTGAGACTCGACTCCGACTCCAGATCTGCATCAATAATTCGTGCCAGTCTTGGTGGAAACTTCTCGTGCATTGGACAGGTTGGCACCAAGCCTTTCCTGCAAATCTTTCCACCATTGGCCTGCAAGGCCCATTTTATGCAGGGCTGGACAAATTCCCCCGGTGGCTTTCATTCGCAAACGGTGCATCCCAATTGTCTACCGAGACAAGTTCTTCCATGAACTTGTCTCGGTAGACAATTGGGATGCACCATCACATCCCTCACCCGTCCAAAGAGCACAAAGCATTCAATGGCAGTGCCAAGGAGCACACTTCTCCCCCATTGGCACTGGATCCTTTATACTGCTGGATATCGATTGAAGACCCTGGAAGAAGGCCCACAACTCTGACATCAAAAAAGAGAGGAGCCCCTCATTCTCACACTCATCACTGATCCCAGGACTGTTCCTTAATTCCACCATCAATGCTTTAAAACATGAGTTGCTGTATGAAGCACACGTTGAGGGTGCACATTGGTTTATTCATTATTTTTTCTCCTGTGTTGTGCAGATGAACTGGGGCACTGTGGAGGGGATCGAATTGAAGGTGTCAATGGCACGGCGACAGCCTCGAATAGACTCGGTCACAACCGGTTCACCATGGAGCTCATTAGGTTAGCCTCTCGAGCTTGCCTCATCACCATCCGCGTTCCTTTTGTATCACTGCAGCGTCCTGTAATTCCAAGTTAAAGGTCATCAGCTGAATTATTTTTGTTCTCCCTCCATTTCCTTGTCACTGACCACCAACACACCTCTTGCTTTCCCAACAGCGGCGAGTCACAACGTAAAAGGCTGCCATCGGGACCGGAGGGCCCAAGTTGTGTACGATGAGGACATGTTTACTTGATCCATGAGGCGTCATTCCCAAAGCAGAACATCTCGGTGTACCCTGAAGTGGCTGCGCCGACCATGATCACGGCGGACTGAGGGAAAGCTCACATCAAGTTCTCTCTGTCTCACATGTCCAAGTGTTCTCCAACATCACCTCATCAGTTTGTAAAGACAAAGTGAGATTCATTCTCTCCCAGACCCGAGTCTCTGAACTTGCCCACTCCTGGAATTTCCCTTCCACAATCACCTCATTTGTGCTCTACCTTTTTTGTCTTTTAAAAGGTTCTCGTCAGCACCTTCACTGCACTACCCCTCGACGAGTTGTTCTACACTGCAACGTTCTATTGAATGAAGTGATATTTTTATCACCACGTTGTATCTTATGTATATACTATTCTTATAGCCGTGTGCTTTTATTCTCGAATTTACATGGCTTCTGCGGTCTCCTTAAGCTTTTGAGCCTTGAACGATGTTATTTAAAAATCTTAAATGCAACATTGGGGTGGGAGGAGGGGTGTTTATTTGTAAATATTTTTTAATGAGCTTTGCCTGGATAGAATAAACAGAAGAGATCATGCCTAAGATGAGTGCATTTTGCAAGTAGGACATTAAACCAGATTAGTCCTTTACAGGTGTTAAATTGATCGTTGCCAGTTGTGATGTGAGCATCAAAGACCCTACTTTCACAAGGGTAGGCCTTCCGGGCTTGCAGCACTCTTCAAGCCCGATCGCATTCGATGCCAGTGTCATGCGTAGGCGATATTAAGGAAATGCGGCTATGGAAGGTCAGGGAAATGACTTGTCTAACTTTGTTCACCTCCTCCTGGTGCCGAGACAAGTGCAGTGTGAAATCACGCTGCAAGTGGATGGAGCATGGTGCCAACACTAATGGACAAACCCAAACCCAGGAGAAACATTAATAGCTTTTGTTCAAGTTTCCACTTTTCTCATTTTGAACTTTTGCCAAAATTAAGCTGTTATATTCCAATTTTGTCATCCCTATCACAATTAACTTTTGCTGGATTCTCAGCCTTAGATGGATGGATGGAAGTGAACACACAAATTCACCCCTCCACTTCCCTTTCCACATGATGCTCATGTACAGCTGTGCGGAATGCATACATTGGGTGTGACTGTTGATACAAAGGCTTTTTCAATATCACAAACACTAACCCATTTCAGGTGTATTAAAGTGGATAGAATTATTACTTGAAGCCTTTTTCTTTTTTGGAACAATTAAAACAAAAGGAAAATGGAATTGCAAAAATGGAGAACCCCTGCCACTCGATCTGTATTTCAGTCCGTACAAATAAAGTTTTACATTCCCAAAGTTGAAATTGTGCTAACCCACAAGCTCTGTGCCTGTTAAAAGTTGTCCCATTGCAGTATCTGATTTAGTGTAATGTTTGGAAAATATAAACAGAATGGGCTGGGGGGGGGAGGGAGGGGGCATTGATCAGCCAGCCTGGCAGTGCCGATGTCATTGCAAAGCAACACAAGAGCGAAGTCGATGGCACGCCATCACAAATCCCCACACTTCCCACCTAAAGGCCCTGTCACACATTGATGATTTAGCCAGCGTATGCCTGACGTATGCAAAATTTGGCTAAAACGCTGGCACACGTCGAATACGTTATGGGTAAGTTTGTATACGTTAAGAGCACGCTGGCATACGTCGTAGTACGCTGGCTTTTTTCATAGTACGCTGGCATACGTCATAGTACGCCGAGGTGTTAGACAAATTTTCTATGCTTGAAATTTTTTGACATATGCCAGCGTATGACTCACACGTTCCGCATAATGCTGGCCATAAGTTGTAGGCACGTTACGCGATCGTTGACACACGTCGACACACGTTACTTGTACGTTAATCATAAGTTGAAACGCGTCAGTGTCCCAGACTCCCTGGTTTTTTTTCTTCGGCATGACGGTCATGTTGACACTTCGATTTCTAGTGCGGTTATAATATAATATAATTAATAGGCTTCCGCTCAACGATTTAAATCATAACCACACCAGAAATCGAAGTGTCAACATCACCGTCATACCGAAGAAAAAAAACAACAAAAACCAGGGAGTCTGGAACACTGACGCTAACCATTACCTTGACGTGTTTTGACTGATGAGTAATGTACAAGTGACGTGTGTCAACGATCGCGTAACGTGCCTACAACTTATGGCCAGCGTAGGCGGAACGTGGGTCATACGCTGAGTACGTCGAGAAATTTTCAACATGCTGAAAATTTCTCGACATACTCGGCGTATGACGACGTATACCAACGTACTACGACGTATGCCAACGTAAGACGTATGCCAGTGTTCTATTAACGTATACAAAACTTACCCATAACGTATTCGACATGTGCCAGCTTGGTTCGGCAAATTTTTCATACGTCGGCATACACTGGCTAAAACGTCAACGTATGACAGCGGCTTCACACTTCGATGTCTCGTGCGGTTCTGATTTGAATCGTCGAGCCGCAGCCTATTAATAGCCTATGCCATGTGATCGTCGGCGATACGCTGCCGCGCATTATGCATAAGTTAGACTATCGTTGGGCATAGGTTGTGAACGCCAACAACACGCTCAGCATTCGTTGGTATAAGTTATCTATATGTGATTAACACGTTCTGTGTACGTTACTAATACGTTATACATACGTCCAACACGTGATTATACGCCCAAAACTTAAAAAAAAACATCAATAGTTCAGCGTATGCCAGCGTTTTACATACATTTTGAGACCTTGCCATACGCTGGCTAAAACGTCAAGGTGTGACAGTCCCTTAAGCAAAGTTTAAAGATGGCAAAGAGTTCCACCAGGAATGATCCAATATCAAATTTTGAGTTAAAAACAAAAAAAAACATCTTCTGTTTTGACCCCTGTGAGCCAAAGTCCCCACCTATTGGGGCATGAACCAGGGATCAAATCCCCAAAAATTATAACTTTTCTTTTACATCCCCAAATGTTGATTGCATTTACAAAGTTTCTTTTAAAATGTGTCCGTAATTGCCTTTTTTGGTGTTTGATCCCACCCGAGGGGGGTGAGCCAAAAATGATACTGCTCTCACATCTTCTTGCCATGTGGTGATTACTACTAAATTTGGTGAATTTCTGCACAACCTTTTCGGAGGAAATAGCATGATGGGACAGATTAGAATATATCCCCCTCTTGTTTTGATCAAAAAGTGTGGGAATAGCGAGAACAAAAAATGTAATTTGATGCATTTCCGAGAGAGAGAGAGAGAGAGAGAGAACGAGAGAGAGAGAGAACGAGAGAACGAGAGAACGAGAGAACGAGAGAACGAGAGAACGAGAGAACGAACGAGAACAAAAAAACGAGAGAAAACATCAGATGCTTCTAACTCGAGTTATGATCTTCAAACGGCACATGACCTTTGACCTGTTGAACCCAAAATTGAATCGGTTCATACTTGTGCCAAGTTTGGTTGAAATCCCTTCCTGGTTCATAAGTTATTGTGGAAACAAAAACTTTCAATTCAAGGTCAAATGATCACAGACCTCTGACCTTTTTAACCCAAAATCGATTCAGTTCATCTTTGCATCATAGTACATACCTGTACCAAGTTTGGCGAAAATCCCTTCAGCGGTTCACAAGTTATTGCGGTAATGAACGTCTACGCACACGCGGACGGACAACCCGAATACGCAAAGCCTTCGGCTGCAGAGGCATAAAAATACATACCGTGGACCATTTTCTAACTTTATGTACACGACCCATTTCAGGTATATACATCATGCCTGCGCATCGCAAGCAAAGCTTTCAAAAACTGCATGTACACCCAAAACAAGTAAACAGAAACATAATCTTACAGTCACAATACTGCATCCATATCTAAACAGAACAACTGCGTTGTTTCAAAATTACATTTCTCATGGAAACTATTCCTGATGCAAACCTTGCAATCTTCTCTTTGTGCACAAAATGCTTGGGCAGTTTAACTCTGGCCATAATACTCTGCATTTAAAATACTACGCATCAATAATACTTCGACTGTCCAGTGAGAATACTGTCCAGTTTGCGGGATGCACACAGAGCGAGCGGCGGTTAATCTTTCTGGAACTCGAGACACAATTGCATGAAAGCCGAAGAGTCAGAAGAAGTGCTGGGAATGGAGCTCATCAGTGAAGCTCCAGAGGGGCTGGCAGTACCTGAAGCTGCACGGAAGACACAGTGACTTGGGTTAGTACCAGAATTTTGCCTCAAGTGTTCGCACTTCTATTCTGATCCTTAATGTAAAACATTTTTTGCAGGTTCGAAGGCTCGTGGAGGAGATGCAACACAAATCATGCAGAGAGATACGAGACAACACCAGACCTATTTTTTTTTTTTTTTTACACAAACCCAGTTGCTGAAATTGGAGGAAGTGGCGTCACATCACAGAGCACTCTGGGTACCAGCGACTGTATTCCTATGACATCGCTTTTCTCTCTGCACTTAGTGGGACAATCAAGGAGGAATTTCCTCCTCCCCATGAATGCCAACCTATGGGTCTTTTAAATTATGAGCATCTAGCAAGGAAGCAGCACGCACCATTTTGGTTTGGTATGACTCGGCTTATTTTTGGTACGAGTCTTTGGTATGACTCGGCTGGCGTTCGAAACGCTAATCCCCCAGACCCAGAATGTATGTTCTTATCCATTACACCACTCGTATTTGAGTTCAACTGCGGATGGATGTTAGAGATGTGCCAATTGACGAGAGGAACCAAGCATGCCCATGCTTCACCCTCAAGCCACATACAAATTACTGATTTTTGCATGGTACATATAGTTCACATCAACACCATTTCCAACAATTATGCCGCAATCGGAGAAATCCACAGCAAACCACGTCCACGGCCCCACAAAAGGCTGTGGATACAACCGACCTGCTCGCAAGTATGAAAGGGAATCGACGCTGCCTTTCCCTGGTGGCAAAGTTTGTTGCCCAGGCTCCAGGGAGGCAAGGGAGGAAATAAAAGGTAGACAACAGCAGGGAATAAAAAGGAGAAATAGGAAAGTTTGGAGTAAAGTCATAAGCCTTCCCCAAGCATGCCACCATGCTTGAAAAGCAACGTGGAGAACAGAAACGGGGAAGGGAAGTAAAGACAAAAGCAGAAGGAAAAGCATCAATTGGTATTTATAACCTGTATTATTTATGTGGAAACATTTGTCATGACATGCAGGTGCCGTCTTCAATCCGGAGGTCGGATATTATGGAACCGCACTCTAATGTACACTGCTGTGCAAAAGTTTAGACATTTCACATTTTTCGACTCTGATGCACAAGGAAACTAAAACTTTGCGTTCAATGCAAATATACCTTTATGAAAAAGAAAATCTTATTAAAATAATCAAATTTATACACAATATCCCTTGATATAAACTGACAGCAAACATGTCCACCCTTTACCTTCAAAACCATTGAATTTGTTCCAGGGATGCTTTCAAATAATTTTGTTATAAACTCTTATGGAATGGTGTTCCATGCTTCTTCCAGCACCTTCGAACTTACTGGGTGTCTTTTATTTCTTCTTTGTCCAAATAGTCCGATACAGCTTCAATGAAAGTGAGATCTGGTCATTGAGGGGGCCATCCATGCATTGAAGGATTCCAGCATCCTCTTTCTTTTGCAAATACGTTTTCATAATTCCAGCAATTTTTTTTTTTTGGATCATTATCTTCCTGTAAGATGAAGTTTGGACCAATAAGTCTTCCACCACCTGAGATAACATGGTTGATTAAAATTTCTTTGTACTTTGCTGCAGTCGATATACCATCAATTTTCCAACACCACTTGAGGATATGCAACCCTATACTTGAATTGAACCTCCTCCATGCTTAATTGTTGGCTTCGAGCGAGGCTCTTTATAAGTTTCACTTTTTCATCGTCTCACATACTGTCTAGGATTCGATCCAAATAACTGAAACTTTGATTCTGTGTTCTTATGCATATTTTAGCCTTTCAGTCTTGTTTCCCTTTATTAATAGAGGTTTTGTTACTGCAACACTACCTTTAAGTCCTGATTTCAAAAGTGACCTTCGCACTATTGATGGACGGACAACGACATCTAAGACTTCTGCTAGTTCTGTTGTCAATTCAACACTCATCTTCTTTCTATTCCTTAAGGATATTATTTTCAAGTGTTGCTCACCCTTGTTAGACACTCGGTCTTCCAGTCCTGGCTTTGTTAATTACAGATGATATTTCTCGGTACTTGTTGATTGTGCTTCGGATCACATATCTTGAAAATCGAGTGATGCAAGCTATTTCACTCAATCTTTCCTTCTTCATACAGAAGCACAATTATATGGTGATCTTCTTCTGATATTTTAGCCATTAAGTTTTAAGCAAACAGTTAATCAGGTTAGATCTGTACTCTGCAGTATGAAAAGTGGGCTATTCGCTTTTTAGATGTGGAGAGAGGAACAGCTGATGTTAATGAGGAGCAACTGATAATGAGTCATCAATTTGATTTGATTGGTAAATGTGATGGACTAGCTTCCACAAAACTTCATGTTTAGTTTACTTTGAGTCGTCGTCAACACAAGTTTTTGAAGATTCTGAGCAATGTAAATTAAAGAGTGCGAAATGACAAGCCTGGTGTCATCTCACCCAAATGAAGCTGTATCAATGATAGTCCACGTTGTTATAATAGTAAAACACCCATGGAGACTTTGAGTAAATTGTTCATTTTCATAACATCCGTATATTGTATTAGATACTCCTGAATGTGTCTAAGACTTTTGCACAGCAGTGCATGTTCAATGGAACCGAAACATTTAATGTGTAACAAGGATCCAAAAGCAGGGCTTGAGTTAGGAAACCAAAACCTACCTCTAAGTTACACCGGGCGGTGCGTAAAACATCATGTGTCAGGGTCACTGTGAGAACACAAGGCAAGCATTCCATATTAAAAAACAAGTCCAAAGAATTTTTTAAAAGAAGAAGAAAAAAAAAGATCGCAGTTGTGCACACACTCCACATGACAGATCGAAATGTGTCAAGACCCACATTGGCGGATGACAGCCTTCTCTATACTGTCCTTGAGCTGGTTAGAGGCACGCAGGCGACTCACGGTACCCTGCAACATCTTCTCCTGCTCCGAGAGTTTAATTCGCAGGTGTGAGATCTGGTCTGCTTGATTTCCATCCTGCGGTAAAACATCAGTTCCAGGCTCGATCCCCTCGTATTGTGTTTACACGTGCAATCAGTAGATTCTCAATGTGCATGTGCTGCACATCCGGGTTTGGGCCGTCAATCAAGCACACTTACCTCCAAGTAGCCAGAGGGACCCTCAGGCAGTGATGTGCGCCAGAAAAGCTTGAGCAGCCGAGCAGCGTTATCAAGTTGTCCTTTCATAGTGTTCACACTGACACAAAGCCATCTCAAGACCCGTGTCTCAGACTCCTGAGTGAGGGAACAAGTCATTGGATGTAAGGTGGTGTGCAAATGCACATTACCACATTGTATTACTACAAAATATTTTACCGTAAAAACACTCCTCCAAAGGGCATCGCTGCTTGCAGACGAGTAGGGAACACATTCACACAGCCTGACCTTGTGGCGAGCGAGGCGATCTCTGAGACGGGACTCCATGGCTCGAACCAAAAGCCGAGCCTCAGCCAGCTGCTGCCGTACGCGGTCATAATCTCCGGCCAAGGCAAGAACATGGGTTAGCACGACAGAAGGGACAGGCTCCATGCCATTCTCTTTCGGTGAAGGTGGTCTGTCCGTACAAGTCTTGGATACATCGACTTTCAAAGGGGGAACCTCTGCAGAAACGAGTGCACACACATGACTGAAGGGGTGTGCAGACTGTGGAAAAAGGGTCACTACTGGTGTTATTCCAAAGTGACAAATTATGGTCATTCCAGCATGAGCCATAATATTGTTGTTGAAACGAAGAGATGAGCAAAGTTCTGTATCTGATGGAACAAACTCTGCTGCCTGTAGTCGTGCAATACGTTTCAATTGGTCGATTACAACTGGCTGAAAACTGCATACCGTAGTACCGGTCCTTCAATGGAATACGTTTTTTGCCGACGTAATTATTGACCAGAATTGAAAGTAGAGTTAAAGAGTAAATTGGAACAACAATGGCATCGTAAATCTTGAAATCAGGGTTGTGCAACAAAGCTTCAACAAAACAAAACAGTATGCAATGTTGTGAGAAACTTTTTTGGCTTTTATGTGCAAGACCTCTGCCAATGACAATGCAAAATTTTGCAAAATCGAAATTCAAAACCATCAATCGTCAAGAAAGAGTAAGGCCAAACATCAGATTACAAGCGTATTATCCCTTGGCGGCAACTACTTTGTTCTGCTTTTCTGTGAAATTATTTAGTGACAAAATTGGTTCAAAGATAGAGATGAAACCGAGCCGGTAAGGAAGAAAACGACGAAGGTGTAGTTGTGCATAGGTGTGACGATGAAACAGAGGAAAGGGATCATGACAGACAAAGCCTGCAACAGTGTGGACGACAGCTCGCGCCTGGTGTGCTATCGAGCGCCGGGCACGATGAAGTCGAGCTAGGTGGAGTGGGGTAACTTTGCATCACGGGCGCTCTCTCATTACGACGGTTGCTTTTGAGGTGCGAGTCTGTTAAGAGGGTGTAAACCAATCACCATTAACTCAACCCGGATAACCCGATTGATCTGGTAAAAGATGCAGCAAGTCAAGTCCCAGCAAAATAACGTTTGCGTTTGTTTTAGTGCATCGACCGAAGCAAGGCTCATCGAGGAGCTTGAACAAAAATCACCTGCAGGACAAAGACATTAAATTAAAAAAACAATGTGCTTCAACATTAATGACAAGGATGTTTGTAAACATCGGGCAATCACATATAGAACCTATGGGATTTGAACCTGTGTTCCCGACACCAAGAGCTCGGGGTTCAGATTGAACCAAAAAGGCCAACTCAAGGATAACATTTATTATCAAAACAGGGTGGTTCATGTGTGATAAATGTGTATAACAGCCATTCCCTCCAAAGGTTATCGAGCTCATGTAAAGACCATTTTACCCATCGTGTGTTTATGTGTGCGTGTGTGTGTGTGCGCGTGCGTGCGCGTTAATTATACAGCTAACTACAAATAAGTTGATTTAGCCAGGATACCACCACACAATGGCCTTCGATTTTCAAAAGACACCATATGATCTTTAGTATCCACAACCTAGAGACAAGACAGCAAACTCGTCTCGTTATCTGACAGCATGCTTCATGATGCAGCTCCCCCAAACTGGCGTTACACCAGAACAACAGCTTCCACATCAATTAAATTCTGTTGAGACTCGAAAAGTTAAGCTAAACGAGAGATTGTATCGAACACTTTACCCCGAGCAGGGTCCAAGTGCTGTGCATCATTCAATTGAAAAAAAAAATAATGATTTTAAAGGTCATATAAAAAAAAAATCCAGACTTTTAGCACCCGTGATGCAGTTGTTGTGCACCACCTTATTTAATGTGTCTAAGTACTGCTAAACGTAAGGATTTTCAAAGTGGCAAAAAGGCGACTTATGTTCTCCAGTGTTCAAGTGTATAATTCAATTGAAATGAAATAAACGGAGGTCATAAAAAAAACAACAAAACAAAACAAAAAACAGAAGTTTATCGCTGCAGATGCAGTGTCTTATACACCACCTTATTTAACACGTCACATTAGTTATTTGTGCTCTTTGTTTGTGTCCTTTATGACTTCCTTTAAAAAAGTAAGTTTCCTGTTTGGAATGATTTTCAATTTTGTTTGGATCCGTAATTTTTCGGCTTGTTTTCCATGACAAAGACAAACACGTGCGGTGATGACGTGCAGTTTGCAATTCCTCGGACAGGATAAAAGGCATCGATGCGCATGGTCATTCTGCGCCACATTCCGAATAGACCGTCAATCCTTTTATTCCCACCATGCACTATCTGATTCCCCATAATGCTTTGCACCATTCTTTACAAAAAGTTAGGGAAATGACAAAAGATTTAGCTGAAGAAAACAAAACAAATCAAGTGAAGGAAGTGGCAATGAGATCCACTGATTGAGCCTTACCGTCCGGACATGATGGCACATTGATCTGTTCTGCATTGATGGGTACAGATCTCTTTGGCGACCTCCTGGTTGCTGCCTCGCTCCCAGTTTGAGTCGTGGGTGGTGACCCTTGAAGCTGCAGTTCAAGGCGAACCCGTAGCTCATGGTTTGCTCGTTCACTGCGATCCAGCTGGACGCGTAGTTTGCGCATTTCCAGCAGAAGCAGATGCATCTCGTCGGTGTGCAGAGTTGATTCAGAGGCTCGTGTGGACCAGGTATGATGTTTGGCTGTCCTCGCCTTGCCTGAAGAATCAAGGAATATAAACAGATGAAAAAAAAAATCTAATGACTGTGAAGTCGAGCTTCGGACAGAGAAACCTTGTATGCTCCACAGGGCAAATTTTACATGAGCAGATGAGAGAGTTGGGAGTTTTAATAGCAAGGTCTTGGCTCACCGAGTGAAGCTTCAGGCGAGGCAAGTGAGCTGGATTCGGGATCGCCTCCTTGACCTCCTAGGCGTTCGTAAAAATGCAGCTGGATCTGAAGGGAGTGCAACATCTGGTTTGTGGTGGCGAGCTGTTGTGCCAGGCCAGTGACCTCTCCTTGCAGTCTACAAAGCAGGGCATGACACAGATCCGCAAATTAATGACTATAATTCAAACAGAAGATCACACTGATGATGAGTGGCACGCTCCTCCAAGTAGCCCCTTACATCAACCATGGACACTTCATATCATCACCATCATAATGTACCATACTCTATGTCTATGCAGAGAGTTGGTGCTGTCAAAGTTGTTACTCGACGACAATCCTGGTCGGGTCACCACTTAGGCTCAGGAAGTCATGGTAGGAATTTGGAATTTGGCCATTGTGCCGGCGATAGCTCACATACTCTTCGCGAAGGACACTGTGGATCTTTTGGGTCCACCAATTAACGCCGGCAAACAGTATGCGAGTTTAACCTCCATCCAAGGGAAACACACATTGATGAATCACCCTGCCTGTGAAACACTGGGATGACAGTGTATAGGTGGGCTGGGGCTTCTAACCCAGGCAGAATAGCTTAGTAGCGAGTGTGTATACCTCTCGACGACCCTGCCAGCCCAGACTTCATATAAATATTCATTGCATGCTGCATTTGGGGTAAGCGATACAGGTGACAGTCATATAATGTGTGTTCTGATAATGTGTTTTCGCTACAGTACGTATTTAATTCAACAACAACAAGAACAACCACGCTATGTCATTCTGAGCGACTGTGCACACACTGCGGACACTTTTGCCATGCCACATCATTCTGAGCGAGTTGTTCATACTCCGTCATTCTGAGCGAGTCGTTCGTGCTCCGTCATTCTGAGCGAGTCGTTCGTGCTCCGTCATTCTGAACGAGTCGTTCGTGCTCAGTCATTCTGAGTGAGTCGTTCGTGCTCCGTCATTCTGAGCGAGTCGTTCGTGGTCCGTCATTCTGAGCGATTCGGTCGTGCTCAGTCATTCTGAGCGAGTCGTTCGTGCTCCGTCATTCTGAGCGAGTCGTTCGTGCTCCGTCATTCTGAGCGAGTCGTTCGTGCTCCGTCATTCTGAGCGAGTCGTTCGTGCTCCATCAATCTGAGCGAGTCATTCATGCTCCGTCATTCTGAGCGATTCGGTCGTGCTCAGTCATTCTGAGCGAGTCGTTCGTGCTCCGTCATTCTGAGAGTCGTTCGTGCTCCGTCAATCTGAGCGCGTCATTCGTGCTCTGTCAATCTGAGCGAGTCGTTTGTGCTCCGTCATTCTGAGCGAGTCGTTCGTGCTCCATCATTCTGAGCGAGTCGTTCGTGCTCCGTCAATCTGAGCGAGTCGTTCATGCTCCGTCAATCTGAACGAGTCGTTTGTGCTCCGTCATTCTGAGCGAGTCGTTCGTGCTCCATCATTCTGAGCAAGTCCTTCGTGCTCTGTCAATCTGAGCGATTCGGTCGTGATGAACATGTTCCCAACTGTATGAGAAGTTCCAAGTTGTGGAGGGAGATGGAGAATGTCCTGAAATGTTACAAGGAGATCTACGGACAGAAAATGAAGGTAGCCACTCAAGTCTCCATGATGAAGTTCTTCAAAAAAAATCCCAAGTAAATCAACCTCCATTTCATCTTCTGAGTATTCAAACTCAACTGGCAGCCTGCCACACCTGAATAAGCCTGCCATAAGCAATATGTACTCAATCCAATCCCAATCATAACACTGATTAAAAAGTAATTCATGTTAATGTTTTTATTTGTTATATTTACCTCCGTCACCAAAGGTGAAGGAGGTTATGTTTTCACCCCTTTCTGTCTGTCTGTCTGTCTGTCTGTTTGTTTGTGTACAGGATATCTCAAAAAGTTGTGGACGGATCCGGATGAAATTTTGTGGACAGGTTCGGTGTGTGACAAGGACGAACCATTTAGATTTTGCTGAAGATCTGGATCCGGATGTAGCAACTAGAATTCTTCAAATGATTCTTCACCATTGAGAAATAGGACCAAAAACGACATATAGCACGATATCTCAAAAAGTTGAGGACGGATTCGGACGAAACTTGGTGGACAGGTTGGGTGTGTGGCAAGGACGAATCGATTAGATATCGGTGAAGATCCGAATCCGGATCTGGATACGAGAGTTATTTCACATTTCAAGTGATTCTTCACCATTTAGAGGTAGGGCCAAAAACGATATGGTGCTGCATAGCATGATATTTCAAAAATGTATCGGACCCGATAAGTTCTCGTGGATCAGGCATTACGTGGTGGAGGTATGCGTTCTACCGAGTGCCCTTCTACTTTATTTACGCATCGTTTACTGCTTTTTTGACGTTTTTACGAAGGTCTTGAACCTTTCAAGGTTTAAATCTTCCCCATTTGGAACATAACTCCCATTTTTACATGTTAAATATTGCCCATATAACACGTTTTCGGATAACACGGCGTTACGTGGGAATGCATCCCGCGCGTTATACGAGGGTCACCTGTATTAGGAAACAATTTTTAAGACTCAGTCAACCAGATCTATAAAGGCTACACAGCATTTGGGACAAAGGGTAAGAATGAAGGACCAGTTGGCTCACGAGTCAGATAGGCCCATCTCACCTCGTTACTTCCTCCCGACTCGCACGCAGGTCCTCACTACATTCTTGCATTTCGTCCTTCTCTCTCTGCAACTCCTTCTTCTTGCTCTTCAGGTCCCTTTTTTCCCAGTCAAGCTTTCGCTTTTCTCTCTCCATCTCCCTCCTTTCACCTTCCAATACTCCCTTATCTATTTCCATGTTCCCCTTTTCTTTCTTCAGCAATTCTTTCTCCCTTTGCTGATCTTCCTTTACTGCCTGCACATTGCGCTTCTCACATTCAAACATTCCTTTTTCCTTCTCGAATTCTTCCTTCGCCATACCCAGTTCTACTTTCTTCTGCTCTAAAATATTAGATACTGCCTCCATATCTGTACTCTTCCTGTCCAACTCCACCTCTTTCCTCTCAATGTCCACTTCCTTCTTCACCATCTCTTCCCAGAGTTTGGTAAGCTCCTCAATACGGGTTTCTATGCCAGCGTTCCTCATTACAGACTTTGGTTCATCCGCGGTGTCCAAGGTGAATCCTGTGGACTCCAATGTGTCCGCCTCTTTGTTCATATTCCAAACCCCCAAGCTCGTGTGGAAGCGACTGTCCCACTTGGTCTTCTCCCCCTGCCCTCTTTCATCCACCTTCTTCATACTTTGACGGTTATCTGAAAATAAAACATAATGAAAGTAAGAAAAATAACAATGAGCCAAAACTTTGTAGCTGAAGCTCAACAAGGCACATAGTCCAAATCAGATGTAAAGGTGAATAATTATTATTGGCCATCATCTATTTATGATGGCCGAGGTCTGTTGTCTGTCGCGTGTGCTTTACGAATAGACACAGTGCGATATCAGCAAAATGGGAGCGTGCTTTACCACGTTCCTGTCGTGCTCTCAGCTCTCGGTTTTCTTGCTCTAAGCGGTACAGCTTGGTTTGCATCTTCCCAACCTCATCCACACCCTGAATGTAGATATTGGTTGCCGCTCCTGGAAATACAAACATATCAGAACTACTCATTCTGCACATCTGGGAACTTGTGCAGATGTGTTGACTAACGACTAAGTTGAAAATAAAAAGTAGAACCAAAAAGTTTTAATATATTTCCAAGTAAGTAAGTGGAGCGTTATGAAAGACATATATGGCTTCAAGCTAACGGAAGAGAAGATGAAAATGAGAAAGAATGGATCAACATAATCAGAACAAGAGCGCAAGTGAGCACAATATACGCCCGAAAAAGTCTCTGTGACACGCGCACGCACAAACACAATTATATATTCAAACACGTCAATTGATGAAGAACAAGAAGGTATATACAGAATTGTGCTACTACATGGAAAACAGCATCCTGCTTGCCATGGCAACCACTTTAGATGACGAACGTATGTCGCGACACACCGTCTCCACAAAACGTTTAAGTTTGTTTGATCGTTGCACTATTACACCTATAATGTCAAACCCCCTGCCAGGTCACCGTCTTTCTTTGGCATTAACTCGTGGCAAATGGAGTTTGAGCAACAGAACTTCAAAGGACATTCTTCAAATTCAAACTCCAGCTTCTCTTTGTAAGGTAATCACAAATAGCTTGAAGTGCTCGAGAGTCCATAATGCCACAACAAGAGTTAAAAAATATATATATATATATATTTATATATTTTTGGGTATTCTTACAGTCGTCAATGACTCAGATATGATGTTGTACATAAACCACATGCAGAAGAAAGACATTAGCAGATGTCACTGTCCTTTCACATGAATTACAAGGTCATTATTAGACAACGGACAAACACACAATTGTATATGTAATTTGAACATCTGTTTCTTGCATCATGGAGCCAGAGGAGCAGATGGAAACACGAATAGACCAATTGCAAAATATTAAAGAACAGTATTTTAGTTGTTGACGATTGAGAAAATGGCTGATGTGTTTGTTTTCCCATCGAGTGTCAAAGGCACATACATGGCAGCAAACTAACTTCATTCATCTTGGTGGTGGCCACATATCCTCACATCCACCTCTCCCCAGAGACCGTCTAATGTCCCCTCCCCTCCCCCAATGGTTTTACTCACCAGGTTGAGTTTCTGCAAGGCGTAGCTGAAGCTGCTGACGCAGGCGATCGTTGTTGCTGATCGACTCCTCGAGCCGCTCTCTTAAAGCCTTTATTTCACGCAAGTGTTCTTCCAGAAGGCCTGACTCGCACACAGCAAATACGGAGACTCAAATAAGGTAGATTATAGCAGGTAAGAACCCCAAACTCGAAGAACCACAGTGGGAGCAGAGTACAGTATTTAATTATCTCTTGGCCTTGCGTACTCCTCTTCCTGTTCAGTGTGCACTTTGCTCCTCAAACAAAGATCGTAAAACACGAGAAAAAGCCAAAGCAAAGTTATTCTCAAATTCGCTTTCCCAAAGTTTCCTCAGAAGTTGAGCATTCCAGAAACCAATGCCTAATATTATCATTTCACTTTACCGAAATACTATTTGACCTCCCCCCCCCCCCCGCTAGCCTAGATATTGTTTGCACGACAGAGAGGAAGCAGTCTCATACCGGCAGTGAGCCTGGACGAGTTGTAGCCGGACGATTCTGGTGATGCATCAAGTTGTTGGCCTGCGGCATCGTCCTCTCGCCAGGCTGGACCATCCCTCTCTGCAAGCACACTCTGCCGTAGCTCAAGCTCAACACGAAGGCTCTCGTTGAGCTCCCGCTCACCACGCAACTGCTGCTGCAGCATTGAGGCCTGTTGTGCCAGAGCTGGCCTGGACAGCCCTGCGGTTCCAGGAGACTCTCCCAGGTCAAAACCAGCACCCATCAATGAACCTACTCCACCTGATGACTGACGTTGAGCGGAATGTACCGCACTACACGGCACGGGCTGTTTGAGGCCAAATGCATGGAATAAGGCTGGGGCACTAGGAGCCGATGGATAGGATGCCTGTAGAAGACCAACATGAGATGCTGTGCTGGATAAGACTGGGGTTGAGGAGGTGAGGGTGGAAGTTGTGAGGCCAAAGCTCTGTGGGCCAGGAATGGTGGATGTCAGAGGACGAGCTGGCAGGGCCCGAGTCGGCTCTGGGAATCCGAAACACAAGAAATGTTTTTTGATGAGGGTGGAGAGCATGAAACAAGGGAAGCAAGAAGTGGGAAGCAAAAAAGTAAAACAAACAATCGTATGCCAAACAGGAAGTCATTGCAAAGAGGACAAGGTGAGGATCTGAAAAAGTTCGACAGAATGGTAACAATTTGAACTTTTCATATCAAGCAACACAAGCTGAAGTACAGAGTGCTGTTTAAAAGTAAAGTGTGCGTTAGTATTGTGTGACAGTTGGTAGGTTATCATCGTCAAGCAGCAACAAGAGTAGCAGAATAAGCAGCAGCAAAAAGCAGCATCTCACGTGCTCCAAGCTGCCGCTGCAGCTGCCCGAGCTCTTTCTGCAGGTCACTGAGGAAAAATGGTGTGTGGACTGGAGAGTGAGAGGCTGAGACCGGTGGGAAGCAGGAGCATGAAGAAGAGCAGGAGGAGAGCGAAGGGAGTGGAAAATGGCACAGAGCAGAAGGCAAAGGCCGCGGTGGGAGAGAGGCCTTTGAAAGCCCTGAGTGGCGAAGAAGAGGAAAAGGAAAGGAAACAAAAAAAAAGAACAGGAAAATGGATGAAGGATACAAAATGAGCATGGATGGGGACGTCGATGCGGTAAGGTTAACGACTGCAAAGCACTATTTTGAGAGGGGAAGGTTGCGTTGGCAGGATGTGTCGCGGACAGATATGTCACAGAGCCCACACGGCACATTGTAACCAACAGCAATGCATCTCTCCTGACGATGCAGGAAAGTTTTGCATCGTCCAAGGAGCATTCCTAAAGCAGCATTCAAATGTATCATGGCCCTTACAAAGGTGGTACATTTCCAAATTGCAAGCATTAAATGATACAGGAAGAGTGTGTACAGGTTGCCCTTCGTATCCGAAGAAGGCTGTTCACATGAAACATGCAAACTACCCGGCCAATTAGCTTATCGTGGAGAAGCTGCTGAAGGAAGAACGTAATGACCGGTGGTTACCTTGATTTCACTTTCTATACGTACTTTTAAAATGTTTGATACTCAACATCTCTACCAGGATCCGGCGCTGTATCGATCGCGGGTTCTAATATAGGGGGGGTGGGGGCTTTGGCCAATTGTGTTCCGATTTTGTTATCACGGGATTTCATTTTGACAAATCGTGGTTTTTTTGAGCTGAGAGGAGTCATCATTTGTGTCCCGTGTGTGTACGATTACCTCGCATTATGAGCCTCGCGGTGTTTCTTGTGCATCGTTTTTCACAAGCTCAAACGTAAAGCGATGGACAAAGTTAGTTGTACCAAAAGGAAGAGAGAAAAGGTTATGACATTGGGTGAAAAGATCGAGTTGTTAGATCCGTCGTCTCGAGGGGGAAATGCGGAATCTGTACGGGTCGCCATTTCGGCGTCAATGATTGGAGGTAAAACCTTCCCCATTGTATTCTTCCTAATTCCTAAACCTTCATTTTCCTTCAAAAACCTCATTCCCAGAGCTTACTTTTCCAACTCCGAATTCAAACCTTATTCACAAACCCTTCATTTCCAACACCCGGATTCGAATCCCCGTTCTAAAACACATTCTCATGCGCAGCTCATGGAACAAATCAAGGCGAAGGGATTGATGGTGGAGCAGGTTTTTAACACCAACGAGATGGGATTATTCTGGAGGACTATGTCATCTCGTACCTTGGTCCCCAAGCAGGGAAGATCATGGTTCAAGGTAAGGTGATTTAAGGATCGTGTTACCCTTCTCCATTGTGGGTTGTGGCAATGCTGCAGCAGTCTTCATCGTGAAACTAATGCTGCTTTTCCGTTTGCTGAATTGCCTTCCCTGCTCACCTTTCCACACTCACCATTCCCCACTCACGGCTCCCCCTTCCCCTGCTCCAGTCCACCCTGCCCCCTCGAACATCATCATCCCGAGCTAAGTCTTGTGCGTGAACGTAATATGTTTACCCTCACCAACCTCGCTGTTTTGTAATAAATCTAAAAGCATATTAACAATGATTACCTATTATGCTTTTTGTTTTTTTTTAATGTTTTTGTATAATTACCAAGCTATTACCTCTGCCACCAAAGGTGGAAGGAGGTTATGTTTTCACCCCTGTTTGTTTGTGCACAGGATATCTCAAAAAGTTGCAGACGAATCCGGATGAAATTTGGTGGGCAGGTTGGGTATGTGACAAGGATGAACTGACTAGATTTTGGTGAAGATCCCGATCCGGCTACTACAATTTTTAAGTGATTCTTCACCATTGAGAGATGGGGCTAAAAACGATATATTTCAAAAATTTATTGGGCCCGATATGTTCTCCTGGATCAGACATTGCGTGGCGGAGGTATGCGCTCTACCAAGTGTCCTTCTAGTTTACAATGTGTTTATTTCATTTACATGTTTATCTCAACGTTAACGTGCGATATATTTTACATGTTTATTGACCTCCACCATTGAAGATGAGAGGTTACTGTTTTCACCCCTGTCTGTTTGTTTGTTTGTGAACAGTATTACGGAAAAACTCCTGGACGGATTTTGACGAAACTTGGTGGGGGGATTAGGTATGGTCCAAGGATCATGCCATTAGATTTTGGACTTGGTCCAAAGTCCAATATGGCCGCTATGGTGGCCATTGTGAAAAAATATTTGAATTTTTGTTTTTGCATTTCTACATGTTTTAAGTGATTTCCAACCAAAAAAAACTATATTTGTTAGAGAGAAAAAAAAAATGTTGCAACTTTTTGTCAAAAAAATTTCGATTTTATTTGAAATATATTTGAATTTTTTTTTTTTTGCATTTTTACATGTTTTAAGTGATTTCCAACCCCCCCCAAAAAAAATTTTGTTAGAGAAAAAAAAAATTTTGCACCTTTTTTTTTTCAAAAAAATTTCGAATTTTTTTTTGGCATTTCTCCATGCGTGTCGATCTAGTTTAGTTTATAAAATCATGGTTCAGTAGAGTCTGATCCGTTTTGACCTACAATGAATAGGATATCAGGTTCACGTGAGTGACCTAGCAGTATTGGCGGCGGAGGTTTTGCACTCTACCGAGTGCTCCCCTCTAGTTCCAATTGTAATGTGTTTATTTCTGGCTGCCGTCGGTCATCTTCAATATTTTCTCGAAGTGCAGGAACCAAACCCCTCTCGTCCCATTGGCCCTTGGTTTCCATGATTGCGGTTTTAACTATCGTGGCATTTTCCACGAACCGAACCCCCGTGGTATTGGAGGGTTTACTGTACTGGTTATATTGGTACAATTTTTCATATTGATATACCGATATTGGAAATTTGAATATACCAGTATACCGAAAAATTTCGTATGAGAATGCAGCACTGTCAGCCCACCTTTATAATGTGAAAAAATACATTTAACTAACCCTTTGATGCACTGGGGTATGCCTGGAACATATGATGTCAAGATGTACTTGGCCAGGAAGTAGGTGCAGTAGATTTTAACTTTTAACCTCAGCAGCGTACGAGCGATCGCGTTTTCCTTTGTCCTCGCGGCTGTTTTTTTAAGCAATTTGTTATTTTATATGAATCGGGTGTGCCTTCGAAAGCCTGTGCCGATTGCGGATTCCAATATCGGCTTGTGTCGATACCGATACTGATATCGGCCTGTGCAGATTACCGATGTGACACCGAAACTGTACACGTTGTCATCGCGTGTCCCAATATCTGTGTGAATATCATGTCATCACCACATGTACATGTCGTCATCGCGCATACCAATTATAGCTGAGCAGCACACACGTGGTCAGTAAGACCATCCATTTTATTTAAGTGAGAAGCATGTGCACACTGTGTGTATTTCACACACAGCGTGCCAACGTAAAATTCACGAAGGCCTTACCAGCTGTCTCTGTGGTCTCACCCATTAAAACAAAACTGCTGAAATCGATATACCGGTATATACCGGTATCAGCCCACTGATGTAGCGATATCAAGGGGAGGGGGGGGGAACGATACCGATGGAGGTTAATCTCTACAATATAACACAACACACCACATTTTTTTTCTGTTACTCAGAACATTTTCCAAAATGATGATGTGAAAACATTGTGACACATACGGGTGGCACACTTAACGTGATGGGAATACTGTGAAGTTCTTCTACCTGCCACTTGTATTGATGCATCACCTCCTTCCAGTAACAAACGTCCCGAATCGCTCGAGTAACCCCTGATGGACAGCCTTCCTTGTTCTTGTGTGTCCAGGATATCTGCGTCACTGTGGTAGCTTCTCTGTAGAGACTTGCCATTGTAATAACCACATAGTCGTGCCGGACTCGCCTCTTTGCATTCTGGTGCCACTCTGTCACCCTCGCTCAGTGAGTCGTCTCCATCGGCCAGGCTCCCATCGTCAGTCGGCGTATGGGTCCCGGACGAAGCGAGGGAGCTCAAGGATGCCGTGTGGTCCCGAGAGCAGAGGCCCGTGACCTCGGAGACCGAAGAGGAGCAGGAACGGTGTGAGGCAGATGGCGTTGGACCCCGGATGGTGAACTTTTGTTTGAGCTTGTGCAGTAAAGCATCCTTGTTGGCAAGTTCCTTGTGAAGTCTGCTGAGACGAACAGGTAGGGGGAGGGGTTAGGGGGCGGTGAGGTCAAACATCACAGGCAAGGTTTACTCAAATTGCACGAATACTACTACTGACCCATTTTGACTAAAGCTAGAATGATTGGAATCACTCGATGGGTTAAGCATTTAAACCTCCAATGAAGAATCAAGAAGGCCAGGGAAGGAGAAAACAAAAACTCAACAAAGTGGAGTGGAAACAGTTTCTGGAGAATTCAATAATTTACATATGCATAAGAGTTCTGTTATACCTATGCTGTACGTCAAACTATTTTATATTATACATTTCTTTAGGATATAAAACAAACCTTGCCGAGCTTTGTGAGTCAGTTTATTTGTCAATACCAGACTCGGTGGTGTAACGTTTAGAGCTCTGAGTCAGAGGTCGGTGCTTAAAACCCCAGCCAAGTCATACCAAAGACATTAAAAATGGTATGTGATTCTTCCATGGTTGATGCTCGGCATTTAAAAGGATAGAGCACGGACAAACAACGCTGTGAAGGCAATGACAAACCAACCAGTATAACACTTGCCAATAAACTGCTTCAACAGCACCAACCTCTCAGTGAAGAGCATGGTACATCTCTCATTATTACAGTACCTATAGATTTATAGAAAGTCTACACCCTCCTTTCAAAATTTTCACCTTTTGTTACCTTATAGCCTTGAATTAAATTTCATTAAATCAGACTTTTTCCACCTTTATTTACACATCGTAACCCACAACTTCCAAGTGAAAAACAAATTCTACAAATTTCAGAAAATTAATTAAAAATACAAAACTAGAATATCTTGGTTGGATAAGTGTCCACCCCCCCCCCCCCAAGTTAATACTTGGTGGAAGCAGCTTTGACAGCAATTACAGCTGTGAGTCTGTTGGGATAGGTCTCGACCAACTTTGCACACCTTGATTGGACAATATTCGCCCATTATTCTGAACAAAACTGTTCAAGCTCAATCAAGTTGCATGGGGAGTGTTGATGAACAGCAATCTTCAAGTCATGGCACAGATTTTTGATTGGATTTAGGTCGGGGCTCTGACTGGGCCACTCAAGGACATTTATCTTTTTGTTCCTTATCCACTCCAATGTAGTTTTGGCTGTGTGCTTCGGGCCGTTGTCATGCTGAGAGGTGAATTTCCGCCCCAATTTCAGTTTCCTTGCAGAGGGCAGCAGGTTTTCCTCTAGGATTTTTCTGTATTGTGTTCCTTCCTTTTTCCCTTCCATACTGACAAGCCGCAGTCCCTACTGATGAGAAACATCCCCATAACATGATGCTGCCACCACCATGCTTCACAGTCAGGATGGTGTTCTTTGGGTGATGTGCTGTGTTGGGTTTGTGCCAAAAGGAACGTTTTGCATTTAGGTCAAAAAGTTCCATCTTGGTTTCAGTAGAACACAAAACTTTTTGCCACATGACTTGAGAATCTCTGGAGTGTTTTTTTTGCATACCTCAAATGGGACTCAAGGTAGGTTTTTTGGAGTAATGGCTTCCTTCTAGCTACCCTACCGTACAGGCCAGACTTGTGTCGTGCTTGGGATGTTGTCACATGAACACAGTGACCAGTCTTTGCCATAAAGGCATGTAGCTCTTTCAAAGTTGCCAGTGGCCTCTCTGATCAGTCTCTACCTTGCTTGGTCATCCAGTTTGGAGGGCCAGCCTGATCTCGGCAGGGTGTTAGTGAAACCATATGCCTTCCACTTCTTAATGATTCTCTTGATTGTGCTCCAAGGGATATTCAAGGCCTTTGAAATATTTTTTTATACCCATCCCTTGATCTGTGCCTTTCCACAACTTTATTCCAGAGGTGTTTTGAAGGCTCCTTGGTTCTCATGGTTGAGTCTTTGTTGTAAAATGCACTACCCAGCAGAGGAAACCTACAGGAACAGGTGATTTTATTCTGAAATAATCAGAATCACAACAATTTAACACAGGTGGAGGTCAATTAACTTGGTGTGTGATTTTGTAGGTGATTGGTCACACCTGAGCTAATTTACAATTGCTAGTATAAGGGAGGAAGGGGGGGGGGTGGACACTTATCCAAGCAAGATATACTAGTCTTTTATTTGTAATTTTCTGAAATTTATACAATTTGTTTTTAACTTGAAAGTTGTGGGTTACGATGTGTAAATACAGGTGGAAAAAGTCTGATTTAATGTCATTTAATTTAATTTTATCGGGCAACAAAAGGTGAACATTTTGAAAGGAGATGTAGACTTTCTATAGGTACTGTCATATTTGTCGGTATACAGTGACATAAATAGTATTTTTGGCTACAGATCTAAATGAAATATTCCTGTCTACGATCCCATCACTACAGGCCGAGGTTTTGCGGCCCTGGGGCAGGTCCCAGATGCCGGAGGTTCCTTGAGGGTGTCGCCTGCAATCCCAGCCATTTCTGACCATAAAACGACTGTTAATCATGCCAACATTTTGGTACTTTCTTTGGCATAATGTCGTTTTAAAAAAAAATCAAAACTTGATTGACAAACACTTAAATTAATAATATTTCTTGGAACATGACATGGCAACAACAACAAAACAAATTGAAAAATTGACTGACATTCCAGGAACTGCAGGTTCTTTTTGCTCACGCAATAAAAACATGTAAAAAAACTGCAGTAAAAACTTGCATGTCATTATCACGGTTCTCCTGGAAGACAAAGGCCCCCATGAGGCTGATTCAACGGGATCACTTCACCTAACGTACCGTTCACCTGATGGCAGCACGGGAAATTACGGCAATTCCTCGAACGTCCAGCCTGACTTGGCAAAGGCTTTTATTGGACAAATTGACCTTCGGAACTCATCTTAATGATAACAAAAGGGGTGTCAGAGATGGACAATTGGGCAAAAGGGAAGTTCTGGATTATTGTCAACTACATTTTGATGGGGATTTCAAGTAAATCGTATAACTTATAATGGAAGCATTTCTGCCGGTGCAACGCGAAAACCTAGCGGGTAAAAGGGGGTCATTCCATGTCAAATCATCAAAGAATCTGCCGTCATCTCTCAGATTTTTGTAAAACTTTGGGAACCAATTGGGACCCATGAAAAACGGCAAGAACTCAAATATTTTTGCTAACAGCCTCTTAATTAGTGAGATACAGACTAACGAACTTTGGACTAATTAGCACGACGTCACAAATTCAAATGGCCATATCTCTAAAAGTATAACACCTAGAGAGCTGGTTTTGGTGTCATTTTAAAGGTATTTTCATGCCCTATGAATTTGTCTGGGCAACATTTTCCTACCTCCAACCACAAAAAAGTTATCACAAAATATAAACTTCAATCGTGAATCCCCCAAAAATGTATCCTTCAAATTTCCTCAAATTCATCCCAGAGGTACCTTATGATGTCAAGAAGCTTCCACATAAGTTTTGTAACGGGCACTCCAATAGTTTCTGAGATATGAGCAATAATGTACATGTACGTATGGCATATAGGTTCGAAAATCAGCATTTGTAATGTATTATATACAATCATTCTAACCTAGCCATGACAGGGAACACAGGGAACGACCATCAATTGCTTTGAAGTATCATATACTTTCATTTTCAACTGGGCCTGAAGGGAAGAAACAAGTGCTGCTGTTGCTGCATTGAAGAGGAAATTGAAAGCCTAAGTCAGGTTAGTGAACACTGTGTACTTGAACTCACTTATTGATTGTATAATACATTACAAATGCTGATTTTCGAACCTATATGCCATACTTACATGTACATTATTGCTCATATCTCAGAAACTATTGGAGTGCCCATTACAAAACTTATATGGAAGCTTCTTGACATCATAAGGTACCTCTGGGATGAATTTGAGGAAATTTGAAGGATACATTTTTTGGGGATTCACGATTGAAGTTTATATTTTGTGATAACTTTTTTGTGGTTGGAGGTAGGAAAATGTTGCCCAGACAAATTCATAGGGCATGAAAATACCTTTAAAACTACATGAAAACCAGCTCTCTAGGTGTTATACTTTTAGAGATATGGCCATTTGAATTCGCGACGTCGTGCTAATTAGTCCAAAGTTCGTTAGTCTGTATCTCACTAATTAAGAGGCTGTTAGCAAAAATATTTGAGTTCTTGCCGTTTTTCATGGGTCCCAATTGGTTCCCAAAGTTTTACAAAAATCTGAGAGATGACGGCAGATTCTTTGATGATTTGACATGGAATGACCCAAGGACCTGCGACCGGCACCCAAATATATCCGTGTAAAAAGGAATGGTACAAACCAGCAATCTTGATCATATGAACATTTCCAAAAGTCTCTTCCCTTCATGAACGCACACTTTTACAATGTCTTTGAGGAAATCCTGACTCTGTTCATGTCCAAATTCCATTGTTACCTCCAGTACTTTGAAGTAGGTGGGTCACCACGACCTGCTTACTTAGCCATGAGCTCTTGTAATCTCGTGAACTGCGTCTTATGCATCTGTACTTCCCACATCCAACTGTTCCCACTGTATGCAAATAGTTTTCCATACGCTTCAAATATCTGGCGGTTTCTGATAAAATTCCATCATAGGATGTGAAATTAGCTTAAACTCCAAATGCTTCCCAACCCCATGCACCGTCCGCAACAACAGAAGAAAACAAAAGAACAGGTTGACAAGTACAGTACAGTAGACCAGCTGTGAAGGCGGACAACAGAGAGCAAATGGAGATGTAATCAGGCAGAGCCATAGGCGCTCACTGTGCGGCCAGTTGCGTAGCCTCTTGCTTTGCCCGCGATGTCTCGCGAAGATCACAGGCGATCCTCGTCTTGTCCTCGCGCAAGAGCGCGACCTCATGCTGCAGTAGCACCACATTACTGCACACAAAGCACACCACTTAAACACATGCATGTCACCGCATAATGGGACAGAATATGTCACTGAGAAATAATGTCAGGCCCCGCTTTGATTTAGCACTTGCAACATTGCATAGTTGAACGAACTTTATCCCTGCGAAATGCAAGGTGCTTGTAAATAAATTAAACAAATATTTAATTGAAAAGCACCCCAGCCATATACCATTCAATGGGGGTTTCACCAAAATGCTCTGTTAAAGTAATTAAATGAAGTCTCCAAAACTACTCACACACAAATGAACAAAGCAATTACATTACATCGCAGAGGATCAAAAGTGTCTCCATCGTAAAGCGATGGACAAAGTTAGTTGCACCAAAAGGCAGAGAAAAGGTTATGACGTTGGGTGAAAAGACTGAGTTGTTAGATCAGTTGTCTCGAGGAAGAAATGTGGAATCTGTACGGGCCGCCATTACGGGGTCAATGATCGTTGGTAAAACCTTCCCCATTGGACTCTTCCTAATTCCTAAACCTTCATTTTCTTTCAAACCTCATTTTCCTTCCATGGCAAAATGAAAAAAAACAAAAACAAAGTGAAAATTTCCAATTGCAATCGTCACACTGGATATGTACGAAAGTAACTGTTTTGAATCTCTGGCTGCAGTGCCATTTTATCCACATAGTCACCCTTCTCTGCTCTTATTACCTCCGCCACCGAAGGTGGACGGCGGTTATGTTTTCACCACCGTCTGTATGTCTGTGAGCAGGATATCTCAAAAAGTTACAAATGGATTTGGATGAAATTTGGTGGACATGTTGGCTGTGTGACAAGGACGAATTAATTAGATTTTGATGAAGATCCGGGTACGTTTCCGGACACTAGAATTAAAAAATATATTCTTCATAATTGAGAGATCAGGCTAAAAACGATAAGTAGCATGATACCTCAAAATTATTTGGTCGGGTGATGACAAAACTCGGTGGACGAGTTGCGTATGTGACAAGAACAAGCCGATTCGATTTTGGTACATGTCTGGATCCAGATCCGGACTATCGGTGGGATACAAAACGTAAAGTGTTCAGCCTGGTGGAGGTATTCGCTCTACCGAGTGCCCTTCTAGTTATCAACATGCGATGATAATGTACTAAAACATTTCTTATTTACACACAGACACAGCCGCAGACTTCTCCCTTTGTTCCGTTACGTTCACAATGTTATTAGTGTATTCCACATACACTCACTCCTCACCCTGCTCCTGCATCAAAGCATGCACTCCTCGCTTCGTTAACAGCGTCCCGGCTTTTGTAATCTGAAATTAGTGTGGCATTTAAAAGTACCAGCATTATGTTGTCCTGTTAGTAAGGTGCTTGGTAACACCAGATTTAAAAACATCACACTTATCAGTGGGGATTGGGGGAAGGGGAAAGAGAAAAGTTCCTTTTACATACGAGTACATGTATATAAACAAATGTCAATAAAGTGAAGGAAATCATATTTTCCCATAAATCTGTTCCTCACACAATTATCATAATTATGACTACTTCTGAAGCATTACATGAACATTTAAAGGATGTTGTATGTTCCACTAATTCTACAACACTTTATACCCAACTTTACTTCAATCGCAAACCTCAAACTAGTTATATACCCAAAGTAAGTACTTTAGTAATTTGTAAGTGCCCAGAGCATCAGCTGGGCTCCGTTCTTCATACAGGTTTTGACCCTTTCGGGCCAGAACCTCTCCAAACTGTAGGTCCACAACCTCTGCCAAGGGTATACATCAGTAGATTCACGACCTCCGCTGTGTCCATAACGAGTTGGTCAACCCGCCAATGTAACTTCACTTTCTAACCTATAACTATAAGAGGTGTGTGTGTGTGTGTATGTGCATGTGTGTATGGGTATGTGTGTATGTGTATGTGTATGTGTATGTGTATGTGTATGTGTATGTGTATGTGTATGTGTATGTGTATGTGTATGTGTATGTGTATGTGTATGTGTATGTGTATGTGTGTGTGTGTGTGTGTGTGTGTGTGTGTGTGTGTGTGTGTGTGTGTGTGTGTGTGTGTGTGTGTGTGTGTGTGTGTGTGTGTGTGTGTGTGTGTGTGTGTGCCAGTCGTTATGTTTCTCAGAGATGGCCAAGCGGATCTTTGTTAAACCTTCACAGGTTCATCAGTGAGTGTTTAACACGAAAAATGATCATTTTGAAAAAAAACCCAATTAGATGTATTTTTAATCACTCTATAGTGCCAAAGGAGGAGGAGGAGATTAAAATCAAACTCTATGCAGAGCGTTGGTGCTGTCTAAGCAGTCTCCTTGGCTATTGGGCACAATCCTGGTCGCCACTCCGACACAGTATACCAGCATGCTGGCACTCATTTTGCCGACCTCGGAAGGATGACAGGTCGAGTTAACCCCACCTGGTATTAATTCAACAGCTGAGCGGGATTTTAACTCAGGACCCTGGGATCCAAAGCCCACCATCCTATCCATTAAGCCAACACCGGGCATAGTGCCTAAGCGTTTGTAGTTAGGTGAGAGGTGATATTAAATGATCCCCAACCCCATTCCTGATAGTGGGTGTAAGGAAGGCCCCTACAAAAAAATAAAAATAATAAAAATTTGATTTCTTCAAAATGCCAACAGGATTTGAACAGCACCAGACAACGCTGAGTACTTCTGCTAGTTCATTCATAATCATTATCGCACATTCCATTATTTAACCATACATACACTACAGTACATTACCAGTGAAAACACTTTACCTTACACGTTACATGTAAATTAGCACATCCAATTAGTTACTCACATACACAAACACACACCTTTGGGACGAGAGGCCCTTCGCGGGTGAAGAAGCATTCTTTCCCCCCGCGTCATCCCCTGTCAAAAGATCATCGGTTAGCAATGAATGAAAGGTGCCGGAACATGTGCGACACAAGCAGCATCACGTAATAATGGAACAGTATCTCTATTATAATACCTGTATTGTGTAAAATGAGACAACAAAGAAGATATTCTGTGGATCATACAAAATGCATGGAAATGTTGATATAAATCAGGAAAATATTCACGCAGTACTGCACAAGGTTCCTGTTATTTCAATAGAACCTATCTTTAATCGACCCACTGGAAACGTATTCTTTTTGGTTGCTCGTGAAACCTCCGTGAGCTTGTAATGTTTACGCTAACAGCCTCACTCCATATAGTAAGCCACACAAAGCGGGCAACACGAGAGGAAAATAAACACCATAGCTTTGCACCACGCTTCCAATTACAAATCAGAGGACACAAACCTCATTTCTTTTAGGTAGGGCCTTTTTTTTTTTTTAAATGGATGCTGCACACGTAAAAACGGCGGCATTTTCCATCTCCAAACACCTATTTCCTATATTCCCTCGCTCTACTCATCTGATGCCTACCTCCAACCTCCTCCTTTTCTACTGTCCTATCAAAATTAGATTTCTCATTTTATTCCCACATTCCCACTCCGTACATAAAATGTTCACAATGGCTTAATCACTGGAGTTTCCTCTTGAGACTAACAGATGGAGTCACCACGTCAAACAATTTCATCACTTGACAACCGCTCAATCAAACTGCCAGCACAAACTCAAGCTGCAACAAGGCACAAGTAACCTACAGCTATCAAGCTGTGCTTGCAGAGAGCTGAGGAGTTTGCGACTGGCCGCCAGCTGCTCTCGCACGCCTTGCCCTGGATAGTAATCCATGTGCCTGTCTCCAAGCAAGTCCTCGAGTGCTGTGGTGAGCACACTAAGGCTGGCACGCAGTTCACCGCCGGCACGACTTGCTTCGCGCAGTTTCTGACGCAAGGCACACAGTTCCCTAGCTTGGGCCTGCACCAGACTGATGGAGGAGAGGGACAAGGAGGATCTGGTTTGGGATTAACAGTGCAGATTAAACTGGGCTAAATGATAATGTTTTATGTTTATGTTACTGCTACATCAAACTTTTGTGTTTGCCTTGACCAGAGTCCATTTTAGATGGAGATTACAAGGTACTAAACATATGACTCACCGCCTCTGAGGTTTAGCAATATGTCAGAAGATGACATTCCTCGCCAAACCCACCTGGCCTCCCCATTGGCAGCATGGAGACTGTCCAACTGTTCCTGCAGGTGCCTGTTGAGACCCTTGGCTTCGGTTAGCTGGGCCTGAAGATCTTCCATCTTTTGCACCAGCTCCTGAATCTCAGCCTCTGCCTCCTGCAAGCGTCTCACACGACTCGCCTGGCCGAGAAAACCGTCCGCGAGACCCGCTGGGCCTGATATGAAATTGCTAGAGCACGCTTCGTCAGTGAGAGTTCGGCCATCGCAGGGAGATGCAGGCTTGCAGGCCACTAACTGGGCCTTCAGGTTGTGCACTTGCCTCCGCAGCTCGTGCACGTCAACACCCTCACCGCCTAGGTCACACAGAGGCGACGGGTGACGGGAACTTTGTCCTGTTCCAGGTGCTGATGCAAGATGGAAGGAAAGGTATGAGAAAGAGAAATAAGAAGCATTTTAGAAATTGTTTGACCTCGGTATTCACCTGTAACATTAAAGATGGAGGATATAATAATCAGACTTTCGTTAAAGTTTAAAAACAAGAAAGGAGACGGTCAAATGTATAAGGCTATCGGGCCTCGCAGTGCCGTTGACAACGTTTGCATTCCCTCGCATGTACGGCAGAGGGAGAACGCGCACGTTTCACCTCGGATGCACAACGGGGTGGAAGGAAAAACTTGTCAAGGGTGAAGCAAAGTTTCTGATAAAGTAAACTGACCCGTTCGTTAATGGCAAACATACACGTGAATGGCAAGCTAACTTTGAAAAGCAACGTTTATTAGGCAGCGCAGGGTTAAGGGTGAAGTGGTGCGGGGGAGTGATGGGATGTTAAATGTAAAAGGATCGAAAGAACCTCAAAAGGAATTAACGAAGATTGAAAAACATTATACAAACAGACGTGTAATTAAAGCACAATAACAAGTATATGGGCTAAAAACAACACGGACAGAGAAAGGAATCACATGGGATGTGCCCAGGCTTTGTAAAGAAAGAGTGAAAAGTTATGGGACGATGAGCTTCATGAAGTTGGAGAAAAACAAAGGCAAAGGCTACAGCTATTAAGCTAAACGTTAATTTACAAAAACAAAGGCAACAGTTATTAAACTAAAAGATGCTATTTTAATCCCAACTGCTCATGAAGAGTTTTGGAAATTTAGTTTTAATGAACTGGATAGAAGAATAATGAGGAAGAAGGGAGGGAGACAAAAAGTCAAAAAAGAAGCAAGGAAAGAGGCCAAGTACAGGAAGAAAAGCACTGCCTCGAGTCATCTGTCCATGCCATCTTGTGTGTACCAGTGCAGACGAGACAGGCAAACAGACATGGAAAAGGAATTCAAAGAAAATGGGTTGTGTGAAGATCCATATTGTAAAATGAGGCAAGGTGCCCAGTTGGCAAGGCTCAAATCCAATGTTTTGACCACCGAGGGGTCTTCGTCCGGGATCTGAGCACTGCATGCTGGGAAGCTATGCTCATTGGTGGTACTTCATTTTTTTTAATGCAATGCGAGATCATTTTAATGCAAAACCAAGAGGCCACCACAGAGATCTGCAACCATCAACTTAGAAATGGCAACGATTTGTCTCCCCCTACAGGGCATTACCGCCAACCACCACCCAAAATGGGCATTGTGGGTTGCTCACATATGGCTTTGTAAAAACTTAACAATGACAGGCAGAGTGCAAAGATTGTTCTGATGTGAGACTTGGTGATCAGAAAGATGAGGTTTGGAGCGGCTCTGGTGGGAGCGCAAACGATTGAGGGTTACCGGTTGTGGCTCGGGGGTGATGGAAGGAGAGGGACTGAGAGTGTTGTGGGGTTAAAGGGGCGAGAGAAAACTTCAAAGCTCAGGGAAGGGGTTTCGCCATGCGGCGTCCCCATCACAGGGAGAGCCCAACATGGGGGAAGGGAGCTGGAAAGCGAGCCACGGATGTGCCGACAGAAATACCAAGGACATCTGTTAGTCATTACACCTGGCTCCAGCCAGCCCTGTCCTGTCGGACACAAGTCAGCTATTGGGCTCGTAATAGGGCCCAATAAATGCAAGGACCCATCCCCGCGGGCTAGCAAGTGAGCTGAGAGCAGGGTGAAAGGCCTTTAATAAAAACCTGCCTTTCCACCCATCACCAAAACCCACGCCTCTTAATCCTCATCCCCGGAGAGGCTCGAAGGCAGCACAAAACGGCGGCAGGAAAATGGAAGGGGGAGTGGGGGACTGGAACCCGGGAGAAACTACGATCTACTCATTCCCATGCCAGTCTTTCCGGCCCAGAGGGGACCGGATTGCGGGAAAACACGCGTATGAGAACGCAAGAAAGCAGAGCGATTTGAGGCAGGAGCTTGCGAGGGATGCTTGACAAGAAAAATCTTGCTTGGATAGGAGGCATAATCGGAGGGGAATGCACGCAACAACAGTCGGAACCGCAACCACGTCAGCAGCATTGGGCTGAGCAATGGCAGCAAACCAATATGGCTAGATAACGGCCGCTCTCTAAACGCTCAACAGTCGATGGTAGCGGTGAGCACCAAATTGAGCTATACCGTCGATCAGGAAAGGAGAGGTGACTGTTAACAAGGCCGCTCCATTAGAATTATTACCCACTCTTCCTGCCGATAATTTAAGAGTCTGCGGTGAGCGGAGAGAGGGGTCGCGTCTGGCATTCCATCTGGTTATTGTCAGCACAAGGGACGTCTCCCCATCTACAGGGGTCAAGCCAGCAAAGTGCGCGCTTGGCGCCTGTACCGATAAAAAAAAAGTCCACAGTTCGGCCTGCCCATCATACCTCCTCATTTATATGTAGCTCTCTCAACCACCCAACCAATCCTGCATTCCTGAATTCTCGTAAACAGCATCTTAGCATAGTGACTGCTTGCGACCACCAAAGGAAAATATGCAGATAATCCCTGTGAGCTTGTGTTTACTGTTGCTTTTAAATCCTTTCAAAAGGATCTTTAACCCTCACCAAATCCTTGGCTCGATCATGCAACGAGGCCGAGAAGAATTTTACAAAAGCTCTTCTGTTTACAGCTTTGCTAACTGCTTATTTTTATTATCGGGGATTTAATTGAAATATAGATTTCCTTTTTGGGGATACCACATCAAAGCCGATGTCATCGGGAAAGGTTCAACAATATATGAAGTAAACAAAGCAGATCTGTGGTGCCTCCTTTGTATATCCCTGTGTCGTCCTGAAACAGTAATTCGCTTTTCTGAGACACAGAGTCCCCGAGACACTGGAGCCCCCAAACTCGACCCACCTGCTCCAGGACAGTCCTCTGTCTCACTGCGTCCACACGTTTCATATCCCAGATCATGGGCCTCGACTTGCACGCCCTTGCACTCCTGCGCGTGTCCGAAATCTGGTGAAACAGGCCCGTATGCTCTTCTATAATCCATTTAGTAAACTCACAAAACAGCCACAAGCAAAAACCATGTCTCCAAAAATATTTATGACAACAAAATGACCACTCATTTCATTCACACTCACACTGTCAAATTATAATGGCAATGCAATTTATCAATGACTAAAATATGGAACCAGAGAAGAGGAGAGATAGGGGAGTGGAGAGAGGGAGTGTATGTAGGAGCAAGAAGGGGGGGGGAGCAGTGGGTGTGGGAGGGGGTGGGAGAGCAGGGTGCATGCCAATCCTTCCATGTACACACAATCCATGATGTGAAAGTGAGTGATTTGCAAGGTGCTGCCTACCATAATCTTGAGCAGCAAGCCCTTGTAAAAGTTGTTCTCTTGCAAGTGGCCTGGGGCCCAACTGCAGCTGCAGCAAGTTTTTTAGTCGTTGCACTTCACGTCGGGCCCTGTAGCAGTCACTCGAACATTCACAGGTTCCACCGCTGCATGCCTGGGTCGTACTAACACAGAGATCTTCGGCACTGAAAGCTACCTGTGCCGGCCGATTGACGCCGAGAGTTGGGATGAGCCCCTCGATGCGACTGGTAGAATGGGAGATTGTGCGCATCGCGGCCAGCCCCGTACGCCAAGTGGGCACAGGAAGACGAGTTTTCTGAAAGCAAAAACAACAAATGTGTAAATGGAATATTTTCCATCAATGATCCTCATATGTCATGAAAACACTCAAAAAGCAAATTGCACAAAGTGATGCACAATATGTACCACAAATATTTACTACATCAAATATTTACTACAATGTGAATCCGTCCATCAAATATGTACTACAATGTGAGTTCGTCCATCAAATATGTACTACAATGTGAGTCCGTCCATCAAATATGTACTACAATGTGAGTCCGTCCATCAAATATGTACTACAATGTGAGTCTGTCCATCAAATATGTACTACAATGTGAGTCCGTCCATCAAATATGTACTACAATGTGAGTCCGTCCATCAAATATGTACTACAACGTGAGTCCGTCCATCAAATATGTACTACAACGTGAGTCCGTCCATCAAATATGTACTACAATGTGAGTCCGTCCATCAAATATGTACTACAATGTGAGTCCGTCCATCAAATATGTACTACAATGTGAGTCCGTCCATCAAATATGTACTACAATGTGAGTCCGTCCATCAAATATGTACTACAATGTGAGTCCGTCCATCAAATATGTACTACAATGTGAGTCCGTCCATCAAATATGTACTACAATGTGAGTCCGTCCATCAAATATGTACTACAATGTGAGTCCGTCCATCAAATATGTACTACAATGTGAGTCCGTCCATCAAATATGTACTACAATGTGAGTCCGTCCATCAAATATGTACTACAATGTGAGTCCGTCCATCAAATATGTACTACAATGTGAGTCCGTCCATCAAATATGTACTACAATGTGAGTCCGTCCATCAAATATGTACTACAATGTGAGTCCGTCCATCAAATATGTACTACAATGTGAGTCCGTCCATCAAATATGTACTACAATGTGAGTCCGTCCATCAAATATGTACTACAATGTGAGTCCGTCCATCAAATATGTACTACAATGTGAGTCCGTCCATCAAATATGTACTACAATGTGAGTCCGTCCATCAAATATGTACTACAATGTGAGTCCGTCCATCAAATATGTACTACAAGTGAGTCCGTCCATCAAATATGTACTACAACGTGAGTCCGTCCATCAAATATGTACTACAACGTGAGTCCGTCCATCAAATATGTACTACAACGTGAGTCCGTCCATCAAATATGTACTACAATGTGAGTCCGTCCATCAAATATGTACTACAATGTGAGTCCGTCCATCAAATATGTACTACAATGTGAGTCCGTCCATCAAATATGTACTACAATGTGAGTCCGTCCATCAAATATGTACTACAATGTGAGTCCGTCCATCAAATATGTACTACAATGTGAGTCCGTCCATCAAATATGTACTACAATGTGAGTCCGTCCATCAAATATGTACTACAATGTGAGTCCGTCCATCAAATATGTACTACAATGTGAGTCCGTCCATCAAATATGTACTACAATGTGAGTCCGTCCATCAAATATGTACTACAATGTGAGTCCGTCCATCAAATATGTACTACAATGTGAGTCCGTCCATCAAATATGTACTACAATGTGAGTCCGTCCATCAAATATGTACTACAATGTGAGTCCGTCCATCAAATATGTACTACAATGTGAGTCCGTCCATCAAATATGTACTACAATGTGAGTCCGTCCATCAAATATGTACTACAATGTGAGTCCGTCCATCAAATATGTACTACAATGTGAGTCCGTCCATCAAATATGTACTACAATGTGAGTCCGTCCATCAAATATGTACTACAATGTGAGTCCGTCCATCAAATATGTACTACAAGTGAGTCCGTCCATCAAATATGTACTACAACGTGAGTCCGTCCATCAAATATGTACTACAACGTGAGTCCGTCCATCAAATATGTACTACAATGTGAGTCCGTCCATCAAATATGTACTACAACGTGAGTCCGTCCATCAAATATGTACTACAACGTGAGTCCGTCCATCAAATATGTACAACGTGAGTCCGTCCATCAAATATGTACTACAACGTGAGTCCGTCCATCAAATATGTACTACAACGTGAGTCCGTCCATCAAATATGTACTACAACGTGAGTCCGTCCATCAAATATGTACTACAACGTGAGTCCGTCCATCAAATATGTACTACAATGTGAGTCCGTCCATCAAATATGTACTACAATGTGAGTCCGTCCATCAAATATGTACTACAATGTGAGTCCGTCCATCAAATATGTACTACAATGTGAGTCCGTCCATCAAATATGTACTACAACGTGAGTCCGTCCATCAAATATGTACTACAACGTGAGTCCGTCCATCAAATATGTACTACAATGTGAGTCCGTCCATCAAATATGTACTACAATGTGAGTCCGTCCATCAAATATGTACTACAATGCGAGTCCGTCCATCAAATATGTACTACAATGCGAGTCCGTCCATCAAATATGTACTACAATGTGAGTCCGTCCATCAAATATGTACTACAATGTGAGTCCGTCCATCAAATATGTACTGCAATGTGAGTCCGTCCATCAAATATGTACTACAATGTGAGTCCGTCCATCAAATATGTACTACAACGTGAGTCCGTCCATCAAATATGTACTACAACGTGAGTCCGTCCATCAAATATGTACTACAACGTGAGTCCGTCCATCAAATATGTACTACAACGTGAGTCCGTCCATCAAATATGTACTACAACGTGAGTCCGTCCATCAAATATGTACTACAACGTGAGTCCGTCCATCAAATATGTACTACAACGTGAGTCCGTCCATCAAATATGTACTACAATGTGAGTCCGTCCATCAAATATGTACTACAATGTGAGTCCGTCCATCAAATATGTACTACAATGTGAGTCCGTCCATCAAATATGTACTACAATGTGAGTCCGTCCATCAAATATGTACTACAATGTGAGTCCGTCCATCAAATATGTACTACAACGTGAGTCCGTCCATCAAATATGTACTACAATGTGAGTCCGTCCATCAAATATGTACTACAATGTGAGTCTGTCCATCAAATATGTACTACAATGTGAGTCCGTCCATCAAATATGTACTACAATGCGAGTCCGTCCATCAAATATGTACTACAATGTGAGTCCGTCCATCAAATATGTACTACAATGTGAGTCCGTCCATCAAATATGTACTGCAATGTGAGTCCGTCCATCAAATATGTACTACAATGTGAGTCCGTCCATCAAATATGTACTACAATGTGAGTCCGTCCATCAAATATGTACTACAATGTGAGTCCGTCCATCAAATATGTACTACAATGTGAGTCCGTCCATCAAATATGTACTACAATGTGAGTCCGTCCATCAAATATGTACTACAATGTGAGTCCGTCCATCAAATATGTACTACAATGTGAGTCCGTCCATCAAATATGTACTACAATGTGAGTCCGTCCATCAAATATGTACTACAATGTGAGTCCGTCCATCAAATATGTACTACAATGTGAGTCCGTCCATCAAATATGTACTACAATGTGAGTCCGTCCATCAAATATGTACTACAATGTGAGTCCGTCCATCAAATATGTACTACAATGTGAGTCCGTCCATCAAATATGTACTACAATGTGAGTCCGTCCATCAAATATGTACTACAATGTGAGTCCGTCCATCAAATATGTACTACAATGTGAGTCCGTCCATCAAATATGTACTACAATGTGAGTCCGTCCATCAAATATGTACTACAATGTGAGTCCGTCCATCAAATATGTACTACAATGTGAGTCCGTCCATCAAATATGTACTACAACGTGAGTCCGTCCATCAAATATGTACTACAACGTGAGTCCGTCCATCAAATATGTACTACAATGTGAGTCCGTCTATCAAATATGTACTACAATGTGAGTCCGTCCATCAAATATGTACTACAATGTGAGTCCGTCCATCAAATATGTACTACAATGTGAGTCCGTCCATCAAATATGTACTACAACGTGAGTCCGTCCATCAAATATGTACTACAATGTGAGTCCGTCCATCAAATATGTACTACAATGTGAGTCTGTCCATCAAATATGTACTACAATGTGAGTCCGTCCATCAAATATGTACTACAATGTGAGTCCGTCCATCAAATATGTACTACAATGTGAGTCCGTCCATCAAATATGTACTACAATGCGAGTCCGTCCATCAAATATGTACTACAATGTGAGTCCGTCCATCAAATATGTACTACAATGTGAGTCCGTCCATCAAATATGTACTACAATGTGAGTCCGTCCATCAAATATGTACTACAATGTGAGTCCGTCCATCAAATATGTACTACAATGTGAGTCCGTCCATCAAATATGTACTACAATGTGAGTCCGTCCATCAAATATGTACTACAATGTGAGTCCGTCTATCAAGTATGTACTACAACATGAGTATATTTATTAAGTATGTAGTGGAATGTAGCTATTATTTCTGTGAAGGCACCCTTGCCACATAGATGTGGCAAACCGCTTAGACTCCAAAATTACAGCTGTATCAATGTCGTCAGATATTACTTCCACTCAACGAAGGTTGTTTGTGGACAGGATATTTCAAAAAGTTATCGACGGATTTGGAGGAAACTTGCTGGATGAGTTGGTTTGGTGACAAGAACGAGCTGATTAAAATTTAATTCGAGTCCGAATCCAGATCCAGCCTATCAGTGGGATACAAAACGTAAACTCATCAGCTTGGCGGAGGTATACGCTCTACCGAGTGCCCTTCTCGTTCAGGTTCAGCAAATATTGTACTCCATTTCAAATGTACTTGTTATGGGTGGGTAAACAGCTAGTTACTGATAAATCTATTGCTGCAAACCTGAAATGACAAAGGGATTGTCTGGATTATGGGGTATGCAACCTTTAAACTGGGGCAGGGAAATAAGATGTGACACAACCAGGGGGTGTTATCACTCCTCGTGTCTGGCGAAAAGGTACGGCGGATGAGAAATGGCACCAGCAGGGTGGTGGGGGGTTGGGGGGGGCAGCAAAGGTTAGGTTGGTTGCAAACTGCACAAGCATAGCCAACTCGTAATGGAAGATGATAGAAACCCTCCCTCCTCCATACTCTTGTGGTGTCCAATGTGTTATCTTCTCTAATTGCGACCACACCTGGCAGTTCAAGATCTTACTGACTCAAAGAAGTTCATTCTCTGGCTGTCCAACGAACCTCAACAAACTACAACACTGATTAACAACGGACCAACAAGCATCTCCCGTATGCCTTTTCTATGCCATCCATGGTGGAATCCAGCTCACTGAATGGAGTATTCCTCCGACTTTATCAAATCGTCCGTGCCATTTACAGGACTTTTGAAATGGCGTATGAACCCAAATGAGGCCTTCGTGCATGCACTGTGTGCGCGTTTCCGGTGAATCACTTGTGTTAGCCGGGACACTTTTAATGTGCCATTGCTCGGGCAAAATCAGGAAGTCAACTCGTCTTTTTAACAAATTTTAACGGTCGACCATGGGTGGACTTGACGTGAAATGTTCCACCCAGTCAGTCACGAATTTAGTAACGGATAGTCCTCGAAGGCTGGACACGGGCCGCCGGGACAGCTGAACAGATCATTACTTCGGTTTCCGACATATAGAAACTCCAAGTCCTGTTGCCTACAGCTGGTACATCCGTGGAAAAGGATGAGGGCCGAGCAATGAACCACTGTGTTTTAACCGTCCCAACGAGGGCTTTTTGAACCAATTTTATTAACAGCCACAGTCTTACCCACACCGTTAGTTATCGTTTCCAATTCGAACCATGCACCAGACTGACACGCCAGTGGGGAAAACTGAATTTATTAAAGAAAGGAGGGAAAAACAAGCAGCAAATACACTGATCAATTATTCTCTTACTAGAAATAATTTCCCCGCATACACAAGACTTCAGTCACTCGCACACACAAAGACAGGATTAAAGGTCACGGGACAGAAAGAAACCTTCTCCACATGGATGGGCTGGTAGCGTTAGTCTCGGCGGAAGAGAGATGGTCAGCAAGGGTCGCATCTGGGCTCGTGGTTCCAGCTGAACGCACTTGCGCGCTTTTTTATTATCCGACTCTTGGACCGTTGTCCTGAAAGTTCCTGTCGGTGCTTTACTTCTCTGCCACCCTTTTTGCCTGATCGCTATCCACCACCTACTCATGCGCAGCTCTCTTCATGGTTCTGCTCACACTCAGCTCGGACTCAGACTGTCACTCCGACTATCCATTTCCTCCTGCACCTCGATCTTCGTGACCGTGTAGCTGTGTGTAGCTGTGCGCTCACTGGCTCTCCACTCAGCTTCTTGCAGCTTCGAACGGGTCCATGAGATCGCCATTCCTGGCATAGCTCTTCGGTTTAGATACGGTCACAAGGCTTTGCTTTTGCCTTCCCGGGGACAGGGAGGGAGGTGTTTTTGGGGGTGGGGGGAGGGGGGTAGGAGAGAGGGGATTTGCTGGTTCCAGGAGTTGTAAAAGACTTTGTAAAAGAAACACATGGAGAGATTACAAAGAGCAACGATTTAAAGGATCAATAGGGGCTGGAATGGTGGGAGGGAGTTAAGACACATTACGGAAGGGAGACGCCATGTTTTTATGGCTTCTGAACATACTGTTGCAGGCCGGGGGTCGGGTGAGTAGACCACTAGGGGGGGAAGCTATCTCGGCTCCCACCAGACTCCCGAGAATTGTAGGCCGTCGCACACGGATAATTCCGTGACACGGCGGGTCGCTTAACCGACCGTGGACGCCAATAACTCAACCACGTGATTGGAGTCCTCCGTCGAGTTAATCCGGTTACCTAAAAATAACCACGTGATTTAATTACCGGGGAACACGCCCTCGGTATGCCTCGTCCGAACCGGATCACTTTACCGGACCGGATGCAGCCGAGCGACTGCCAAGGACGTACCGGCTAAGAGGAACGGATCGTTAGCTAAGTCCCAGCTAAGCTAAGATTCGGACCATGCTGGATCAATGAAGGAAAAGACAAAAACGAGCAGGGAACATTCCTAATAATAACTTATTTACAATGGGGTGAGGAAAAGTATGTGGTACAGGGAATAAGTTTATTGGGGTGTGTTGTGCAGAGATAGAGATGAGAGGTGTGGTGTGGCAATAACAAGCAACTTCTGAAAGCGGACGCAGAACAGACCTAAGACAGACCTAAAATAATAATAATAATAATAATAATAATGATGATAATAATAATAATCTTCTGCAGGCTTACTTATAGAGACAGGTGCCAGGACACACATGCATGCACACACACAGACACAGAAAACCCGATGAAGAGGAATGGAAGCAAGACAGGAGAGGAGTTGAGGCTACGGTCTCTTGGTACCTTGGTATAATTGATAAGCGGTATCTGAACGCGCCACCAATACGTTTTGGGGGAATACTCCATGGCGCTGTACCCCCCTGACAGCTGGCGCATCGTCTCCTGCTTCGGGTAGCTTGCGTCGAGACCGTGGGCATGAAGGAGGGGCTTGAGCTGGGAGGGTGGAGTGCAGAGCGAGTGTACAGAGTGGTAGGCAGGACCAGGTGGGTGGGTGGAGTCAGCGTTGTGTGGGTGGAAAAGAGGAGGATGGGTCCAGCGATGACGACAGAAGGCGGAGTCGAGTTGATGACGACAGTAGGCGGAGTCGAAGACCAGCTTGAGCGGGAGGCAAGACAGGGCAGAGAGAGAGAGAGAGAGAGAGAGAGAGAGAGAGAGAGAGAGAGAGAGAGAGAGAGAGAGAGAGAGAGAGAGAGAGAGAGAGAGAGAGAGAGAGAGAGAGAGAGAGAGCGAACGGCCCCGCTCCGATCTTTATAGGCCCCACGGCGCGGGGCGGGTGGGGGGGGCACCCCAAAACGACGCGTCATCACCCGAACCGGGTGCTCTGATTGGCCCTGGCCCCCCCGTGCGGCCCGCCCTCGATGGCCGGAAGCAGCAACATTCCACTTCCGGCAAGGTGACCCCACGCCGCAAAAATGTCTTGCTCCGACCTCTCGACATGATATGAATCACCCACACCGAACTCCGCGCCATGAATCGCCCTGCAAGAACCCCCAGGCCATGCCCTGACGACCGGCCGAAGGCAGCGTCGGTCCTGCACGCCTGCTCGGGCGCCCCAACCAGCACTGGTCAATGTGCCCGCTCCGTGTGTGCCAACGTGGCCCAAGCTGTAAAACATGCCCCCACCCGATTGCAGCTTCGCTGGCCATCGAGGCGAGGGGACGTTTGCGGTCCACGAGGACCGAAGGTACGATGTTATCGCGAACAGACAGTAAGATGTGTCCATTCGTGCCCGGCTCTGTGCGATAACAAAGTGTCGCGAGCGGCGCACGGTCTGCCTTTGAGAGCACGTTCCGTACAACATTTTCCGTTCCGATCCGCCATTACGCACGTGGCCAGCGCTTGCCCGATTCTGCTATGGTGTGCGTGGGACGAAACCCGATCGATATAATTTGTCCAGAAATGGGTTGAAAGGAATGTGCCGATTGCGCCTTGCACATTCGCATCCCGCACAACGTGGCGTGGGTTACCTTTCTATTATCGGCCTCAGTACGCGTTCTGTGCATCGTGGGCGTCGTGCTGGGTGTGTTTCCTGTGTTGTAAAAAAACACCATCCGTGCAGCCTTTTTAAGAGCAGCCATCTGTGCAGCATTAATTCGTATGCCTTTTCAATGCAACCGGCCATCTTCCCCAGATCATCGGAAGCTCGAGTTGACAATCTTGAGCTGTCGAGCATACTGTAATAACTCGCCACAAACGTTGGGTTGAGGGATCGCTTGAGGATGGGAGCTCTATGCTGTCGATGCTCATGTGGTGTTCAAGCGCCCCTTCTGAGGTTCTGTTTCTTCCATCTCCTCGGTACGTGGTGGGGGCGTCGTGCTGGATGTGTTTCCTGTCTGTTGGGTGGAAATTACAGCTGCGCGTGCGTTTGGCGGGCTGTTTCCTACGGAGGGGTGGGGTGTAATGCCTGCTTGGCCTTTGCTGAGGACCCATCACCCAGCGAAGGGCGCACGTGGCTCAGATTTACCTCTGGAATAATCAGGAAAGAAGAGTAGGAATGAAGTTAGAAATGAAATGAAGAAGGAATGATGTAAGCAAACCTAGCGATGAGATCCTCGCAACGCACACCCCTGTTGTCCCGCTAGAGTCGCTAGAAAAAAGGGAAGGGACTATCTACACGTATATTAATGGAATAACTGTCTTGGGACCACTATCTGTTGGATGCATGCGGTTCAGAGAACTGCAACAATACTTTGACACATGTCTTGTCATTCTACAGCGAAACCACAGATTGCATTTTGCATGCGATGCAGCATTGTCATGGAAGAAGATGGCGTTGTTCGGAACAGCTGGACACTGTTTGCACACTGCTGGTCTTCCATGATCACACACACGATAGCAGAACAACACGATCGATAGCATTCTCCATTTACTGTGAGAACAATGGATGAAATCAACGGTACATTAATTGAGGTATGCTCACCGCAGTGGTAAGCAGATTGAAGCTGACGTTTGGGGCACGAACCCTTTGTCGTAGCAAAAGCATGAAGGGTTAACACCCAAAACATCAGCTTCTCCTTGTTTCCCAGGCAGTTAGTAGAAATCAACATCCTGTTATTTTCATACATTGTTTTACCTACCTGTCCACAGACTCAGATCAATAACAGCCTTCACCTGTAAGACTAGTTCTTCATTCTCCATTCACGATTACATCCCATCAAAATGGTCCAGTTCAGCAAAATTCTGATGTAATAAAAAGTAATGTGAAGCCCCTTGCTGCTCCCTTGTTGATGTTTGGCCTTTTATCAGGGAAGTCAGTCCTTTCCACTCGACTGAACGAGACTTCAGTTTCTGGCTCATATAGTTGTGACACCAGGTTTTGTCTCCAGAAATAATGTGTTCACCAGGCCTGGTGTTGGCTTAATGGTTAAGGTGGCTGGCTGAATATCCTCGGGTCTCGAGTTCAAGCCCCTGCCGGGCCGATGAGGTAGAGTTGACTCAGCCCGCCGACCTTCCGAGGTCAGCAAAATGAGTACCATTGTGCAGGTAATAGGGGCATTGCATCAGCGGAACAGCCGTGCCCCCGGAAATTTATGCAGCCAAACAGCCACAGACTGCATACGAAGAAATAAAATAAACATGTTCACCGAAAGAATCTTCTTTCTGATGAAAACGCTGAAGATGCCACTGACAGAGTAATCCGGTTCAGTTTCCGCTCCTCCATGAGAACCCGTGGCACCCATTTTGCCATCACCATTCTTTTTCTCAGATCCTCAGTGACAATGAAATTGTGTGACAGTGACAAAAGTGTTAGGAAGAAAATGTTGATACATTTTTCTTCTACATCTTCATTAACCAAACAAGAGTCCAGATGATTCTTTACAGAGGCTTTCTGCCAAGGCCAAGCTCTTAGTACTAGTGTGAGAAATTGATATTTAACAGATTGGTAAGTAATGATATAGTGTAAATGCAATGTTACATATCACCGAACTAAGATCTGAGACCGTTCACCTAAAAAGCTAAAGAGGGTTTTTATTATATAATACACTAGAAAATAAAACCTGTCGCTTCGCTGATGGGAACATGAAGAGAGAAAAAGGGAGAGGGGGGGGAGTGAAGAGGTGGAGGGTTAAAGAGGGAGTAGAGAGAAGGAGAAAGAGGGAAGAGGGGTGGGGAAGCAAGGAAGGGGGAAGAGTGAGAAGGGGGGGAGGGGAAGAGAGGAGGAGGAGGAGGAGAGAGAGAGAGAATGGAGGGGGAGAGAGATAGAGATGGGGGGAGGAGAGAGAGAGAGAGAGAGGAAGAGAGGGAAGTGAGAGAGGAGGGAGAGAAGAGAGGGGCGAAGCAGGGAAGAGCGAGGAAAGGGAGGGGGGAGGAAGTGATGAAATGGGGGGTGGGGTGGGGGATATGCCTGGTGTTGGCTTCATGGTTAGGGTGGGTGGGCTTGGGATCCTAGGATCCTTCGTTTAAATCCCCCCTTGGCTATTGAATGAATACCAGGTGGAGTTGACTCTGCCTCTCATCCTTCCTAGGTCAGCAAAATGAGAGCAAGCTTGCTGGTATCCTGTGTTGGAGTGGTGACCCATCCAGGATTGTGTCCAATAGCCAAGGAGACTGCTTTGGCAGCACCAATGCTCTGCATAGAGTATGGTCCCAATGGATGGATGGTGGGGGGTGGATAATCAGTTTGATCCATCCATCCCTTCAGCCATCCCTTCCCTCCATCCCATCCATCCCCCTCTCTCCATCCATCCCTTCCCTCCACCCATACATCCCTTCCCTCCATCTATCCCTTCCCTCCATCCAACCATGAATAAGGAAGGACAGGCTTGGCACTGCATGACACTGCGGGGCACAACATTGGAAGGTGGTAATTCAGATGGACACAGCATCCGATCCGTCATATTGAAGATCTCCCGGAGACGCCAGAAATATCAAACTATGTCCGAATTAGACAAATGAACACTTTGTTTTTAGCAGTTGGAATTGCTGAAAAGTTCAATTCTGGAGCTTAAATTTTGTAATTTGGCTTAGCTTAAGAGATTCTCGAGGTTATGCCATGTGCAGAAATGAAATAAGGCCACAAATGCTGGCGTCTCTGGGCGTTTATAAGCATTGCAATGTACCCAATGATTTGTAGCTATGATTATCAGGCATTCAATAATATGAGTATGCCTGGTGTTGGCTTAATGGTTAGGGTGGTGGGCTTGGGATCCAAGGATCCTGAGTTCAAATCGCACTTGGCTGTGAATTAATACGAGGTGGGGTTGACTATGCCTGTCATCCTTCTGAGGTCGGCAAAATGAGTACCAGCTTGCTGATATCCTGTGTCGGTGTGGCGACCCGTCCAGGATTGTGCCCAATAGCCAAGGAGACTACTTAGGCAGCACCAACGCTCTGCACAGAGTTTGGTCCCAATGGATGGATGGAATAATGAGTGATGAAAGTGGGGGAAAAAAAAAAACTTTATTGTGAAGAAATTGTTGTTACCTGTTCCAACTCATGGCATTGTTGAGCAGGCCGAACAAAATGGCGAATTAATCCCCAGCGAGGAAACCCAGGATGCGCCTTAAGACCCTATTGAGAGCGAGGTGTCTGAGGATGCACCTGAAGGAGGATATAATTAAATAAGGCCGTTAATTATCTTCAAAAGGGGTGTTTTAATTAACCCAAACACCCAATTTTCACTCTTGCACTCCCTTGGAGTATGCATGCAAAGTTTCAGGCTGCTAGGTTTCATGCTTTTGGACTTATGGGGACGGATGGACACACACACACACACACACACACACGACTGTTTGATGAGACAAACAGCCACCGAGCTTGGGAGAAGTGCTGTCACTTCCTGGCGTACTCTGGATATCAGTGACCAGCGACGTCACAACAATGGCGCCACTTTTTTCACTGCACTCAGTGGGGTATTTCCTGAGGAATTTTCTCCTCCCCAAGGATGCTATCCTGTGGGGATTGTCCATGCTATTAACCTTTTAAATGCTGAACATTGAGCAAGGAAGCACAGAATGTTCTGGATGACCCTCAGAGATTGAGTTTGTTGTTTAATCAATAATCATCTGATGACAAGCTTCCACCCTGGCGATAAGCAGATCAGACCTCAAACCATGGAGTACATTCTCCTTTGTGGAGGAAAATAATCAAGCTGTAGTATTAAACTTTAAATGTATATCAAATTGAAATGGCTCCACGTAAAAATAAGCCACCTTGTTCATCACCAAAGGCACAGCAGGTTGAGTAATTTACCAAATTACATTTCAGATGTCATTACACAGCTTTAAAAGGTTCATAAACCGTTTAAACTTTAGTAACTAAATCAGTCTCTCTTCAACCAGAAAGAAAAAAAATAAAGAGAACAAGCCGGTAGGCGGACATGGGTAGTCGCCTACTCAATAGAACCTGACGCGATGGGCCCGTTCGATGGGGGAATGACCTGAGGATTAAGCACAAGAAAATTCATGATTCTAACTTCAAGGGTTAATGCTGCAGATTGTTTTTTCGTTAAAATACCCCCACATTTAGAGGTTTTTCGGCCGTTGCTAGGCGACGGAGGGGTCCATAGCAACGGTTCTTTCTCACACATAACTAGGACATACCATGAACCTACCATACCAGTTTCATGTATATCTGACTCATAGTCTCTGAGATATAACGAACTTTGTTTTTTTTATTGTTTTCGACCAGGGTTCATTCAAAGTCTATCTTCTCCGACAGTTTTCATAGGATCCGGCTGGAAATTTTTGACAATATGGCTGAATGTACTGCCCACAGTCGCTCGTGGCCTGATTTTTGATTTTCGAATTTTTTTTTTTAATGATTTTTCAAATATTTCAAAGTTCCGTTGCTCGGCAACGGTGGTGTCCATAGCAACGGTTCTCATTTGCACACAACTAGGTCATGGTATGAACCTACCAACCAAGTTTCATTGAAATCACCATTGTATTAACGGAGCACTGGACCGAACAGAGGGACAGACAGACAGACAGCAGACAAATATATTAACGGAAAAAGTGATAATAAGGGTAGAACAAATTTCAAATTTTTTTTTGAAAAAAAAAATTTTTTCGACTAGATTCACTACCCAATAATTAAATTCTTCATTCATGTATAAAGAATAATTCAACTCATTCATGAAATAATTTTTTTTTTTTCGACAATGATCGAATGTCAGAGCTTATGTAAATCACATAGACGAGGACATTCAGAGGCATCAAGCGTACTTTTGGTGTACTTGTACATGTATGAACCACGTGATCAAACACAGTAAATGGGATTTGAAACTCGGGTACCAACAACATCACATTTGAGCTCAGATGGGAATGACAAACAGGCTAACCCAAACCAGTTCTCATTCATTGGTGTATCAACCAAATTCTTGTTCACTCAGTTAATGCCAAAGTGGCAACAAGAACCACAAGTTTAAAGCAGTTACCGAGCAGGAAGAGTATTTTGTGAGTAAAGAGGATGCACGCTTTTCTGTGGAGGACGTCTCATTGTACACCAGTAACCGCAGATGAAATAGCACATTTAATCACTCGAGTGATCAGCATGTAAACACTGCAAGTATTGCAAGATGCAAGCAACATACCCGCTGGAATTTGACAGATCCTGCTTCTTGTCGAGCTGCCTTGTGCACAGCAGATGTTTCCTTGAGGATTCCATGCTCATCTGCTGGAGGACTCTCGGACTGCTTTGGACTGCCGGCAGTACCATCTGGCTGGGACTCACTGGTTTCCACTAGATTGAGACCCACAAACATTTGTGCCTCAGACCAGTTGTTTATGGATTCCGTCTGCGTGTAAACAGTTGTTTGATAAGTTTGCTGCATGTCAGGGACACCACTTTCATGGGCCTCGCAAGTTATTGAGCGAGTTGAGGAAACTTTGACACTTTCGGGATTTGTTGCTTTCGAGGAGGTTGTGAGAACTTGCGCGCCACTTTGGGAGGTATCCTGCACCTGTTTCTTCAATCTTTCAATCTCATGCGCCATGGCCACGATGAGCTCAGGGTTGAAGTTTCCATGCCTGTCATTCAACTCAAGCTGCCTCTTAAACAAAGCTGCCTCGTTTTCCGCCTGGCGCACACGGAACTGCAGTTGTTCAAGCACACCGCTCGGCTCACGAGCTCCCGAGACTTCCCATACAGGTCCGTCAGATTCAGCCTTTGCAGTTTTTTTGGTAGCAACTCGAAGCCGGGCCAACTCAGCCCTGCAAGCAGAATAAAGTACAATTGAGTTTTGAAAGAAATTCTAACCCACAAACAACCACAACTGCATGGCCATTTCAGGTTTGTTCAATATTACCTCCGATCCATTACAAGTTGTTTACAGCAATTTAAACTGTATTTGTGAATCTGGTTAACCTGAACGATTGGCTAAAATGAAGCAGGACTTGTCCGTTTCACATTGTATAGTCTATAAAAATCAGAAATTACAGCAGTGATCGTGCAATGTGATGTCGCAAAGCAAACCACTTTTAATTTTTTTACTTCTCATCGTATCAACAACATATCTGTAATGTAAGGCTGTGAAAGTGAGACAGAGTCAGTGACAGATTTAAGTGTGGTGAAGCACAAACATGCACTACCTGAGCTCTTCAAAAGATGCAAATCCTTCTTCGGCCAGCAAGATCGACATGCTCTGATGCTGTCCTTGATCCATCGTGGTCAGAGTTTTCTGTTGGTCAGTATTGTCCCATAATGAGTGCTGCCCACGATGCTGGACAGTCTGACTGTGGCCTGGACATTCCTCAGAAGACAAGCTTTTCTTGCTTTGAAAAACCCCAGAGCTACCCAGTTGTTTCTGAACTGCGTTCCAGCTGGCCTGGGCCTCTCCAAGCTGCTGCCTCGCTTCGTCCAGCCATGACCACACGTCCGTGTCCTTTACTTGCTTTCCATCCAATGCTATTTCCTCGTCCTCCAAGCCCGATGTGTCAGTTCGCTCTCCCCACGAACTTTCTTCAAAGTTCTGCGCAGAGCTAGTGGTGTGCTCATCGGGCCCACTGCGTTCGCAAACCTCTTCTGTCCATTCAACCTCCACACTCTTGTTGCTATTACTATACTCCTGATTTGCCGACTGCACCGTAAGGCTGCTTTCTCCACTGCCACAATTTCCGCTGCTACCGTGACTTGGCAAACGTCGATTGCCCACCTGTACACTGGCATCTCTCTGACCTACATCTTGATTGGCCGAGTGGTAGTCTACAATTTGGTTTTGCAGCTCAAGGTTTGTTGCTTGTAGCTCCTTCATGCGTTCAATCAGCTGCAAAACCTAGGAGGAAAAGAATACAAAAGAACAAAATAAAACAATGGACCCTCTGAAACAATATCTGCCTGTTCGTCTTTGAATTTCAAGACGTTCAAACACTTTTTCACAAATGTCAAAGAGCATCACATTTTTCAAGAAGGTTGTACATAAATAAAATATTTACACTTTCATATGATTTAAAAGAGAAAATAAATAAATAAATAAATAAAATATTTCCAGTGAAGTGACAGCAGAAGGGATGGATGGCCCATAAGGGGAGACAAAGCTGCAGTAGAGCTACCACCGAACAAGGATAATTAGGGGAGATTAAGCAGCAATCTTCACACTCAAATCGTTTTGTGGTAATGATGATTTTTTTGGAAATGGTCTTCAAGAATAACCCTCTCTCAAGATGACGTCTACATTAATTACAATATCAAACATCTCGGTGGTGATACATTCTCATCTGCTCATTTCAGAACAACTCGCCATGCCTTCCCGTTGATTTGCTGATGCATTTAATCAAAAGACAGCATGTTGTACTTCACAAACATTGCATGTCGAGCTGAGTCTCAATGAGGATGCAAAATGAAGCGAAACACAAAAAAGGATCTTTTATAACACGTATTTGTTGTTGGATTTTTGTTACTTCCACCAACAAATGCCTGGTGTTGGCTTAATGGTTAGGGTGGTGGGCTTTGGATCCAAGGGTCCTGAGTTCAAATGCCGCTCCGCTGTTGAAATTATACCAGGTGGGGTTAACTTGGCCTGTGATCCTTCCGAGGTCGGCAAAATGAGTGCCAGCATGCTGGTATACTGTGTCGGAGTGGCGACCCGTCTAGGATTGTTCCCAATAGCCAAGGAGACTGCTTAGGTAGCACCAACGCTCTGCACAGAGTATGGTCCCAATCTCGTCCTCCCACCAACAAAGGGGGACGGAGGTTATGGAATCACCCGTTTGCTCATTTGTCTGTTTATGAACAGGATATCTCAAAAAGTGATGGATGGATTCAGACGAAACTTGTGGGACAGGATGAGTGTGTGACAAGGATGAATTGCTCAGATTTTGGTGAAGATCTGGATCCGGATCCGAGAATTATTAAAGTGATTCTTCACCATTGAGAGATGGGGCCAAAAACGATATATTGTTGCGGGGCCAGATATCGGCCGCGAGCACGACCGCTAGATGGAGCTGCAAGTCGTCCCGACTGATCGCCTGGAATGTATAGGTCGTCGCCCCGGATAAGTCCAGAGCCGACGGGTCCTCGATCAGACCGAAGTTTGCCAATGGATAGACCACGTGGGGTAGGGTCGATTGCCAATTTCAATTTACCTAAATACCCACGTGGTCCAACTACCGGGGAAATTCACCCTCGACGGAACTCATACGAAAACGAGCCGCTTAGTGTACTCGTTCCGTGTGCGATTCCGAGCAGTTTAATCGCCAAGAATCGTCGGTCCAAATGTCCCCTTAGGGCCGTAACAGCTTTTACTAATTCTCAATCACGCGTCATGTCGAACCAATGAAAGAAACACAACGAGCTGACACAATGAACAAATAGGGATATTTATTTACAATAGGCAGGGAGGGGAACACAAAGAGCAGAACTAAACCGACTATTAATAAATGCAATGCAAAAATTTCCAGCACAAAAGCACTTAACAGTTCTCAACTTTGAGGACGGGCCCACAGACACAAACACACGCGCGCGCGCACACACACACACACACACACACACACACACACACACACACACACACACACACACACACACACACACACACACACACACACAAAAAGTGGTGGCTGGCACCTTTATTTCGGCCTTCAGCTCAGAGGATAGTGGAGCTGAAGGCCAGGGTCTATTTTGGACCTGTCCGCCTTGTGCGGTCTTCAAGATGACTCGGTTTGGCGCCCGTCCCGGCCACCAAAATCTCGACTCCGTTCCCTCCGGAGACGACACACAACCCTTCTGGCTCTGGCGGCGGATGGTCTTTCAGGAGGAGGAGGAGGAGGAGGAGGAGGAAGAGGAGGAGGAGGAGGAAGAAGACGTTCCAGACAGCAGCGGCAAGACCAGTCCAGGCCTTCGGAGATGAGCGCTCCCGCAACACGAGCGCTCCAACACGGTGAGCGCTCCAACAAGATCAGTGCTCCTTCCTCGCTTCTCACTGGCTGGCTTCTCTCTCGCTTGCCTTTCGCTTCTCCTCTTTGGCTGGCTGGCTGGCTCGCTGTTCGCTGGCTCGCTGTTCGCTGCCCTCTGCTCACTTACTCCTCTCTGGCTTTTTCGCTTTTTCCTTTTATGCGCTCTGGCGCGCTCCCCCTCCCCCTCCTCAGCCCGCGGAGAATCTCAGGACGGGGGATCGTTGCTCTTCTCTGCAGCCTTTTTTTAACCATCATTCTTGTTTACGTCTCAGAATCTCAGGGCGGGAGGTGGTCGTCCTCTGCTGCAGCATTGTTCTTCTCTTGAAATAATTTCGATAAAACTCCTAACTATTAAAATAAAGTGCATTTACATTGATTTACCCACTCGACAAGGGAAGGGGAGCTATCTATAAAACACATACTTACCGATATAACTGAGCTATAGGAACCTGAATGTTGTGTGCGATAGTTTTCCAAATTCGTAACAATATAGCACACAATATCTGAAACGTTGTGGGCAAGTTATGATAAAACCTCGGTGGATGACAATAACAAGCCGATCAGATTTTGGTTCAAGTCTGGATCCAGATCCGTCCTATCAGTGGGACACAAAACGTAAACTGTTCAACCTGGCAGAGGTATGTGCTCCACCAAGTGCCATTCTCGTCGTTGCTGTCATCGTGGATGTAGCTGTGGTTGTTATTCGTGTGATCCTTCCATGTACTCTCATGTATTTTTCTATTACTTCAAGTGCAGGGTGTTCCAAAAAGACATGGCCAACTTTGGTTGTTAATATATTTAGTACCACAAATGATACAATGATACCCTTTGGTTTATACTTTATATGATACAGAAACCCAAAAGGTTTTCTTCATTTTCAGGTCTGGTGGTTTAATGTAAAATAAAATAGCAACTCCACAGGAGAAATCTCAGTGCATCGAATGGTTCAGACAAGATCTGACACGCAAGTTCAGTGTAATTTCCATACAAGGTATGGAAGGAATCTGCCATCGCGGACTCGTATCAGAGAGTGGTACAAGAGGTTTAAGGAAACTGGAAGTTGGCAGAACCAGAAAAGTACTGGTCGACCAAGCACAAGTGCAGCATACGTTGAACGAGTGCGTGAATCATTTCAATAAAGTCCCAGAAAATCAATTTGACGCGCATCTAGAGAACCAGGACGAACAACCACCACTGTAAACAGGATTTTGCATAAAAGACTGAAACTTTATTCCTATGAGGTGCACATTCTGCAGGAACTCAAACCAAATGATGGATCCAAACGCAAGGTATTTGCCTTGGAAAGGTTGTCTCCATCGCAGATGACGAAAATAACCTGAAAAAGGTCATGTTCACAGACGAAACTTGCTTTCATGTATCGGGAACGGTCAACCGGCACAATGTAAGGATCTAGGACTCTGAAAATCCTCACGTGGTCATTTAACACACACACCACAGTCAAAAGGTCAATGTGTGCTGTTGCTTTCTCCATGACTGCTTGGTGGGACCGTTTTTCTTTGCAGAGGATAGTGACCTCAACTATTTACATGAACATGTTGGAAGGATTCGCCTTCGCACAGATTGAAGACCTGCAACCCGATATCATTTTTCAACAGGACAGCGCTCCCCCTCATAGGGCCTGAGTCGTTCGAGCAGTCCTGAATGAAAAAATTCCAGGTCACTGGATTGGCCGAGACGGACCAACCGCCTGGCCCCACGATCACCAGACATAACCCCCCTTGATTATTTTCTGTGGGGGTTTGTCAAAGATGTTGACAACACCAAGGTGGCAAACCTGCAGGATCTTTGTTCTCAGATCACAGCTGCATGCGCACTGGTGGACGTAAACATGCTGAGAGGAACATGGGAAGAACTCGTGTACCGCCTTGATGTGCTGCGCATGACCAACGGAGCTCACATTGAAGTGTATTGATAGGGTGCACAAAACTTTAGAGTTTCTGTATCATATAAACTAAAGGGTATCGTTGTATCATTTGTGGTTCTAAATATATTGTTACAGTTTTATAACAAGTATGCCGAAATTGAAACGCACACGGCGAAAGACTCTTTGAATAGTTATTTCCGTAATGTATGTTAAGAATAGCGCCTTCCCTGTGGTGGTTATTATGTGATCAAATGCATTTGGTTGGGTAGCTGGAGCCCCCTTTCGACCCTTGGGATCATAGCAACATCAGCGCTTAATGACGAGTGCCATCAGGGCCATCATCACGTAGAGCGTGCATTGTTTCACTGTTATAGCTTCTCGGCATGTGCGAATAACACCAGCGTTCTGGAATCTTCGCCGAAGCCATGGCTTTAGAAGCGTACACCAAATTCTCCTTTATTGTTTAAAGCCCCACCAAGTCCTTGTTTGTCTGTTCATCTGTATGGACGTCTACCCTGTACTGTAACTTATTGCCATCGACCCCTGTACTGTATTTAGTTTCCCTAATCTCCGTTGATTCCCCTCCACCTGAACACGACCGTTATATGGATTAGGACATGACAGCCCCTCTGCAATAATTGCCCCATTCCCTGGCTTTGTGCCATGGACATTTTTGAACATGTGGGATTCATCTCAGGTGCATGGGGGTAAAAGTAGTGATTAGCCATGTTAAGTGTGGAGCTCCGCTCCTGATGACAGCCAGAAGGGCCAAGTGAGTGCATATCCGGGTGGGCAGCTGAATGAGCGGGACTGTGGGGGGCAGCATACCCCAATGGCTGGCATGGGGCCAGCTCGTAAGATCTGACATGGCCCAATAGCTGGCCCCAGGCTGCCTCGGAAGATCTGGCATGCGGATTTTCAGCCCCATCTGCCATTGGGACTATAAAACTATGCCCAGACACTCTGGATCTGTATATATATATATATATATATATATATATATATATATATATATATATATATATATATATATATATATATATATATATATATATAAATATATATGTATGTATATATATATATATATAAATGTATGTATGTATGTATATATATATATATATATATATATATATATATATATATATATATATATATATATATATATATATATGTATGTATATATGTATGTATATATGTATGTATATTGTTGCGGATTCGCGCCCGCCGGCGTGCTGACGGCCACGTAACTCGAATCGCGGCACGTCGCCCACCGGACGGACAATCCAGTCGTGACCCTCTCGGACTAACGCCGGGAACCAGTCACGGGTGGACCTTTCGGTCTCACCGCGATCGTGCCAATCGGCCCCCGCGTGGGATAGGGTTGCTCGCCAAATTCGACCTACCTAAGTACCCACACGGAGGGTAGACCGGGCGATCGCACCTCGCCGCAGGTCGACTTCGGACACGGGCCACTTAAGCGACCCGTTCCGTACTATCGGGATAACCGAGCGGTGTTATTCGTCGGCCTCGACGGTTCGATTAATTATCGGGCGTCTTAGCCCACGACCAACCCTTTACGTGAAGCAAGATGGGGATTCAATGAAAGAAATGACGAAGCGAAGCGGGAAAACAGTTCAACAATAAGCACATTTATTTCGCGATGAACGGAAAGCACACATATACAATTCCACCAAAAGCACATGTAAAAGAAGACAATGCAATATTACACAAAAAGCAAATGCAACAATGCAGATCTATCCGACTACCGGGCACACGGCAACACTTATACAATTTTACTTCACAGACGGCACCGACAACACATATTCCCAAAGCAAAAGAAAAGAGAACCACCCTCCAGGATGAGGGGGGTAGGCGGGCCTGGGGCCGAGACCGTGTCGGGCCTACCCGTCTGATGATGAGACGCGGAGCGGCGGTGGTGCCTCAACTCCGCGGGCCTCGCGGACAGTGTCTGGTAGGGGGTGGGAAGGGGCCCCCCTTTGTCGCACTATCTCAGCGCGGGGGGAAACAGGAGGGGGTTGCTGATGCTCGGGGAAAGGAGGATATAACCCTGTCTCGGGTCCCGCGGCGAGCGTCTCCTCCTCCACCTCGGTCGCGTTGCTGGCCTCTCTCTGTGCCGCTCCCGGCACCGACGCGAGCACCCCCTCGTCCGCCCTCGCCTCTCCACAGCTCCGTCCTCTTCACTCCGACTAGTACCACTTCTTTCCAGCTCCACCGACGACTCCCTTGAACTCCGCACACTCCACTCTCAACTTCCAACTCAACTCCTTCTCAACTTCCAACTGACTCTTACTCAACTGACGAACGCAGTCGTTTTTATAAGCCCCGTGGCTTCGCTCTTTCACCCTTGACCCTTTGCCTCCGACCCTTCACCTCTCTTGCTGGCTCCCCATTGGCCCGAGGAAAAGTGGGTGTGAATGCTTTTTGATCCATGAATTTGCATATAGCGACCGCCCTCCAACGCCCTGGAGGCGGGGCCAAATCGCCCCTCGCTCACCGATTGGACGGAACAAAAGTGGGCGTGAGTCGTTTTTGATCCGTTTTTCTGCGGAAAGTCCGTGATGTTTTTGAACACGCTGCTCGGTGCGCGCCCCGCACGAGTCCAGCATTGGTGCCCACGAGTGGCGCGAGATGACGGTGATGCGATGGTGGCGAGTTGTGACGGTAAAGGTCGTGGCGGTTGTGGTGAAGCGGCGTTGTGGTTGGTGGTTGTTGTTGTGATGGCTGTTGAGACGTGGTTGGTGGTGGTAATAATGGCGGCTGGTCCAAAATAAAGATAGTAAAAGAAAAACGGCTATCCTGAAGAGTCGCAGCCCTCATGAATGACATTTATTCCCTCTAGACAACGGGTTTGGGCCTAACTACACATATACTTACCGAGATATCTCACCTAAGGGACCTCAATGATGGTTTGCGAATTTGGTCAACCACAACACTACCCCCTCCCCTTTTTACAGACTCGTCCCGAGTCGTCAAATTTTCGTGTGCCATCATGTGTAGTTTTCCCCTAGTACATTTTACCTACGGATCCCTGAGTGCGACATTCATGGTATTCGTGTCCCCAAAATAAATAACCTAAGGGCTGAGTAACTACCTAAACAAACTCACTCACACGGACGACTTAAATAAAATTGCCGGCGCTAAGACAAACATGCCGGGGGCGCACTCATATTTACAGTACATCTTAACCTTAACTTACAAATTTTACACTAAACCATGGCCCAGGATCAATGAACTCTGCAAAAAGAAAGCAGTTAGCAGGGAGCCAGGCTGCTCGCATGCAGTCTCTGGCTCAAACAATGCAGGTGACGGAACGTGGCCGGCTGCTCACACGCAGTCCAAGGCCTTCCCCTTTGAACTGAACGCAGTGAACCACAACGGTGCATGGGTTGCACAAACACAGTCTCCGTGCCAGCTCAAGTGGCACACGCAATGAACACACGAATGGATGGATGAATGGTTTGAACTGAACGCAGTGAACCACAACGGTGCATGGGCTGCACAACGCAGTCTCCGTGCCAGCTCAAGTGGCACACGCAATGAACACAACGAATGGATGGATGAACACAAACACGGTGCACGGGCCGCCACTGCAGGCCCGTGTTGTAGCTGCCAACGGGGCAGTTCTCGCAGCTTGCAAACTGTTGCCTTGCGGATCCTGGCGCACATGGAAATGAACAGGGGGGGGCAAAGCAAAAATTGAACTGGGCTGGTGAACAGGGGCAGTGGGCATGGCATGGCAAAGGCAGCAGGCAAACACAGCCCGCAGAAGAAGGCCGCTGCAGGCAAACACAGCCGGCAGATGAACTGGCCGGCACAGGCCTTGAAGAAAGACAGCCAGCCGGCAGATGAAGTGGGCCGGCACAGGCCTTGCAGCACAGCAGCTGCAGACGATCCAGCCGGCACAGGCCTTGCAGCAAAACAACAGCTGCCGATGAAGTTGGCCAGCCTTTGCCGTTCCGTGGAGGTTGGTGGAGGGAGTGCGGTGGTGCTGGCCACTTGGAAGGCGGGCTCGGACCTACCTACCTGTCTCCCTCCCACCCTATCGCCTTTGCCTGTCACTGTCCATACCCACTCCCTTAATTTGTCCAAACCCCAATTTAGCCCCAACTTTTTTTTTTTTATTTTTACTTCCCCACTATAAATCGTCCCCTAACCCCCTGTACTGTCCTTGTTCGGCTAACCTATCCTGTCACCTAGCCTACTCCAAACCCCTACGTTCCCTTCCCGGAGGGGAATAAGGGAGAGCTAACGTCCTGTGTCGAGGCCCAACGAAGCCTCAGAATGGCCTCCCCAGAGTTCAGCGATCTATAACCAAAGTGGGTCCAGCGGCCCACAACGACAGCGAGGGGATGGATGGTGCAGAGGGGTACATCTCCTAATCTACCCTAACCATTTAACTGTTAAACTACCCCGGGGCTTTCAACAAGCGCCTCTCGCTTAAACTATTGGTTCTAACAACCCAGATTCCCGTCGCCTGTGTTGGTGTCCTTTCAATTTCGGGCCTCGCCCCCCAATTTTCTCTCCGTGCCCTCACACGGTCTCATGGCTGGGACACGTGGCCCCCTTTGGCAGGCACGACCCTCTGCCGAATCTCCCGCTATGGCACCCCTGGGCACTACACTGCCTCCGAGCCTACCAGCTCCCTAACACCGGGGAGTGCCCCCCATGGCACCTCCCCTGAAACGCACACGTGGCAGGCTGGCTTCCCAGGCCCCTTTCCGAGGGTCACCCGTGCCCACAACACTGCCCACGTGGCTAATGGCGCCCCGGGCCCCCGCACCAAGCAGGCGCACCCGTGCCCACGATGCTATCCCGGCCCCCCATGGGCCCTTGGCCTACCACGGCCGACTAGCCTGGTGCCCGGGGTACCCACTCAGCGATACTCACTTTTCGCAGCCACGCTCCCAGCCCGTCAACAGGGCTCCTGCACCCCTCCAAATGGGTTTCGAGCCTACATTCACACCAACAACAAAACAACCTCCATTTTTCAATTTGACTAACCCCCTAACTCACTTTATACTGACCCTGGGGTCCCTTGGGCGGGAGTCACTCCTCCCCCCAATCACTCATCGCACCATGCATTCCAGACTCGCTCCACTCACACAGACCCGCTGGCCTCACTCACTCATCATGTACTCACCTCACAACTCTTCAACACACACACCGCTGAACTCTGCCATCCTTCTAACAACATCCCCTAACTAACTCGTGCTCCCACGTCGTCCCTTAAACTATAGCACGTTCCTTTTAACACTACGTCGCTAAACTACGTCCCCTCTACACATCCACAAGTCTGTCACTGTCTCCAAATCTCTGAAATAACTTTCCCAACCTAAATCTCGCTAAATCCCTCTACCTAATCCATTCCACGGACTCCATGAGGACTTACCCCTGCCCCATGAAGTCGGTCTAACTAAGCTAACCCTTCCCCCTAACTAGTTTCCATCCTGTGCCCAGGTAAGGGGGTCTTCCACCCCTTGCCCAGGAATCCTGTGCACCCGAAAGTGAGGCTTGCTTTTTTTTTTTTTTTTCATGCGCAGCACCTGCGCGGCAACTCGCAGCTCGCGCCCTTTACACCCGCCCGTGACGTCATGCAGCTGCACGTGTTCCTCGTCCCTCCTTGGACGGTACCATCCGGCAGGGATACCCCTCCTGCCGGATTCCAACCCCACGTGCAGCCATGACGTCACCGTGCGCATAATAAAAAAAAACACAAGCCCCACGTCTCGAGGGGTTCCCCACGCGAACACATGTGCGTTGCCCGTTGGAGCTTAACACACACGATCGCGTGGAGAACCCGTCCGGTCTAAATCCGTAGCCCTGCCTAAACTTTGTCCGTCCGCGGGATCGGCAAATCCACCGCGTGCGTTTCCGGACCGGGACTTCATTCCCGCAAGCGAGCAATTGGGGGTCTCGTGCGTTGCACAGCACGAACCTCGTGCTCACTGCTGGGTGAACCCGGCACGGTCCCCGAAACAACTACAGCCGCTACTCGGCTTTCTTTACTCACATGTCGTCGTCGTCGCCATTCGACACACGCACACCTGCGTGTTACGACGCTCACACTCCATTCCATTACATTCACACCGGGAGACGCGGCTGCGTGCTCCCGCATGCCAACCGACATCTCCCTTACATACCGCTCTCTCACACACACGGTCTCCCTTGCACTCGGCCGTTCACTCACGCATGCTGCCTCCCTCGCACACGTGGCTCCACGCACTCGCGGCCTTCCACTCACTCGTGCCATTCCCCTTACACAAACCACACCACTCACACACGCGGGGGCACTCACCCGCGGTGCCTCATCCACACTGGCCGTTTCATCCACACACACGGCCTCACTCACACACGGTGCCTCATCCACACACGGCGTGCTGGGAAGCACGTACTCCGGCACCATCGCCACCACACCACTCACACACGGGGTCGCTTCCACACACGGGGACGCACTCACGCCTTGCACCACACACACAGGGACAACCACACTGGGGATTCGTGTCCCCACAAGGGTCTCCGGGGCCTCTATACCCCCCAAGCTCTCCGTGCACCTGTCCACAGCACTCCTCCTCTCAACCTCGCAAAGCACGACCGAACTCACCAGGTCGTGACTCGCCTCAAGGGGGCATACTCCCTCCCCTCGTTCCTGGAGGAGGCCATCCAGGTGCTCGCACTGGGTCTCTACCCAGTCCGCCAGCTCACCCCCATTATCCTCCACTACCTCCGTGTGTGTGTGTGCGTCACTTACCCCGTCTTCATCGTGTAGTCTTCCCTCTATCGTTCCCATCTCCCGTGTCTCTGCCAACTCAGTCACCTCTTCACCCTTTACCTCCCTTGTCTCAACTATTTTGATTTCCTTTGTCGTCACCTCGTGTCTCGTCTCACACGTCTTGGTCTCCCCATTTAATTTTTCCCTTTCGGTCACAGTCACGACCCTCGCCCAACACGCCCCCCAAATTATTTTTTCACCCGCCTCCACCGCGGGCCTGTCAGCCGTTGCACCCCCTCCCAGCTCGTTCGTTCCTACACGTGGAGTCGCCATTTTAAGCTCCCTGCTCACGGCCTTCATGCCCGCCTGCAGGCATCGGCCCATGTTCTGCGTCTCACCCCGCAGCTTTTTCGTTTCTTCCCTCATTTGCTGTGTATTCGCATCCATCGTCGTTTTCACTTCGTCCATTTGTTTGTTCATTCCTTTTATTTCGTTTATAAATTCATTTGTGTATGTATCCATCTTTTCGTTTATGCTTTTTATTTCATCCATTTTTTGTGTATTCGCATCCATTTTCGCTGTCATTGCCGCCAGCATGGTGCATAGCTGGGCTATGTCGGATGCACTCAGCTGAGCCGTTTCGGCAAGAATCGGGAGGTTTTGGTGGAGAGGGGGAGGGGAGGTGTCATACACCGCGGCCGCTGCCGCACCTATTTCGGGCTCTGGGTTCAGTTGGGCGAGTTCGTTTTCCTGTACAACCAACATTTCCTGCACGGGGATTTCATCCTGGACCATGGATTCTACATTACTACACATATACATTTCTAATACCCCCGGATCCCGCTCGCCTTGAGACGCCATCTTGCTTCTCTTAAAGGGTTAATTTGAATCGCTCATAATTTGGAGGGAATCGGGGGTCGCTTCTCTCACCCCGGGACCGATTCCCGTGAATTTAATTGGAGACAGGAGAGCCCGTTTTCCCGTTCTCCGTTACCAGTGCCGTGAGGAGGGCGATGGGTTTGTATCGCACGACCTGACACCAGTGTTGCGGATTCGCGCCCGCCGGCGTGCTGACGGCCACGTAACTCGAATCGCGGCACGTCGCCCACCGGACGGACAATCCAGTCGTGACCCTCTCGGACTAACGCCGGGAACCAGTCACGGGTGGACCTTTCGGTCTCACCGCGATCGTGCCAATCGGCCCCCGCGTGGGATAGGGTTGCTCGCCAAATTCGACCTACCTAAGTACCCACACGGAGGGTAGACCGGGCGATCGCACCTCGCCGCAGGTCGACTTCGGACACGGGCCACTTAAGCGACCCGTTCCGTACTATCGGGATAACCGAGCGGTGTTATTCGTCGGCCTCGACGGTTCGATTAATTATCGAGCGTCTTAGCCCACGACCAACCCTTTACGTGAAGCAAGATGGGGATTCAATGAAAGAAATGACGAAGCGAAGCGGGAAAACAGTTCAACAATAAGCACATTTATTTCGCGATGAACGGAAAGCACACATATACAATTCCACCAAAAGCACATGTAAAAGAAGACAATGCAATATTACACAAAAAGCAAATGCAACAATGCAGATCTATCCGACTACCGGGCACACGGCAACACTTATACAATTTTACTTCACAGACGGCGCCGACAACACATATTCCCAAAGCAAAAGAAAAGAGAACCACCCTCCAGGATGAGGGGGTAGGCGGGCCTGGGGCCGAGACCGTGTCGGGCCTACCCGTCTGATGATGAGACGCGGAGCGGCGGTGGTGCCTCAACTCCGCGGGCCTCGCGGACAGTGTCTGGTAGGGGGTGGGAAGGGGGCCCCCTTTGTCGCACTATCTCAGCGCGGGGGGAAACAGGAGGGGGTTGCTGATGCTCGGGGAAAGGAGGATATAACCCTGTCTCGGGTCCCGCGGCGAGCGTCTCCTCCTCCACCTCGGTCGCGTTGCTGGCCTCTCTCTGTGCCGCTCCCGGCACCGACGCGAGCACCCCCTCGTCCGCCCTCGCCTCTCCACAGCTCCGTCCTCTTCACTCCGACTAGTACCACTTCTTTCCAGCTCCACCGACGACTCCCTTGAACTCCGCACACTCCACTCTCAACTTCCAACTCAACTCCTTCTCAACTTCCAACTGACTCTTACTCAACTGACGAACGCAGTCGTTTTTATAAGCCCCGTGGCTTCGCTCTTTCACCCTTGACCCTTTGCCTCCGACCCTTCACCTCTCTTGCTGGCTCCCCATTGGCCCGAGGAAAAGTGGGCGTGAATGCTTTTTGATCCATGAATTTGCATATAGCGACCGCCCTCCAACGCCCTGGAGGCGGAGCCAAATCGCCCCTCGCTCACCGATTGGACGGAACAAAAGTGGGCGTGAGTCGTTTTTGATCCGTTTTTCTGCGGAAAGTCCGTGATGTTTTTGAACATGCTGCTCGGTGCGCGCCCCGCACGAGTCCAGCATCGGTGCCCACGAGTGGCGCGAGATGACGGTGATGCGATGGTGGCGAGTTGTGACGGTAAAGGTCGTGGCGGTTGTGGTGAAGCGGCGTTGTGGTTGGTGGTTGTTGTGATGGCTGTTGAGACGTGGTTGGTGGTGGTAATAATGGCGGCTGGTCCAAAATAAAGATAGTAAAAGAAAAACGGCTATCCTGAAGAGTCGCAGCCCTCATGAATGACATTTATTCCCTCTAGACAACGGGTTTGGGCCTAACTACACATATACTTACCGAGATATCTCACCTAAGGGACCTGAATGGTGGTTTGCGAATTTGGTCAACCACAACAATATATATATATATATTTATACATATATATATATATATATATATATATATATATATGTATATATGTATGTATATATATATATATATATATATATATATATATATATATATATATATATATATATATATATATATATATATATATATATATATATATATATGTGTGTGTGTGTCTGTCTGTGTCTCTGTCTCTGTCTCTGTCTCTGTCTCTGTCTCTCTCTCTCTCTCTCTCTCTCTCTCTCTCTCTCTCTCTCTCTCTCTCTCTCTCTCTCTCTCTCTCTCTCTCTCTCTCTCTCTCTCTCTCTCTCTCTCGTCCCAGACACTTTGGTTTGCTGGCTGGGATCTGTGGCGCTCATGTACCATCTGTTGTAGAGTGCAGTGCAGCAGCCGTTCCGGAGAGTGGCAGGGAGAGCAGTATCAAGCTGACGAGGATGATGCTTCCACGTACTGGTTGGCTGAGGCCACCGTGCCCCTCCTAATCGTGTGTGTGTGTGTGTGTGTGTGTGTGTGTGTGTGTGTGTGTGTGTGTGTGTGTGTGTGTGTGTGTGTGTGTGTGTGCTTGTGTGATGGTTATCCTGTCGTGTTATCCAGTCGGCAAGGAGTAGGTCGAGTTAAATTGTGCATTTTTCTTTTCTTTTGGTAAATCCACACATTGATTGCCTTTTATTGTATTTCCCCTTTGACTGCCTGGTTTCCCTTCGACTCCATTAAAGCCCTTGAGTTCCCTTCCCTCTTTCCCCGTACCCCACATTGCTTGCTGTAAATAAATTGCCTTGTTCACATTTTCTTTTAAATCTGCCCATGGCTGTCCTTTCTTCCAGTGATCAAGCGCTGTCCGCACTTAGGGTAGTCACGGGGGGGGGGGGGGAGGGGGGGAGGAGTTGGAGCTCAACTAATTAGCTCCTTTAGGCCAGGGTGTACCAGTGGTGGCTCGGCCGCATAAATTAACACTAATTGGAACCTAATTAGCATGATTGGTACATTTCCGGAAGGGGCATTTCCCGGCTGGAAAACCATGTCATCAGGATAGTGGTAAACGGTTTTTTAGATGGACGGACCCCTGCGCTGATGTGGTAGACCAATTGGCACTAGTCGTTACCAAACAACCCACCATGCTGTGAAGTTATTTGCACGCGGATGCCGCAGGTCCGGTGAGTTTGAGGTGGCACAAGGGATCCGTTTCCCCCTCGCGGTTTACCCAAACTCCACTGCCGTAACAATATTAACAACCAAAGTTGTCCAGGTCTTTTTGAAACGCCCTATATTACCATAACATGATTTTGTGTGCTGCTTCCATGTCCGTCACACTTTATTCTAAAGGGTTTCTGCTGTCGTCGAAGAATTAAAATAGTACCATTTGAACCGCTACATTAAGCTCCAAATCCTGCTTCTTCCACTGGCTTTTGGAAGGAGACAGGTTTTTAAAACAGGCATTTTTATGATTAAATGGACAAGAATATTTGTTCCAAGTAAATCAATTATTAGCTTTCCAACAGAGTGTAGTAGATAGTAGAAAAATCGTGCAAATTATGATAGAAGCATCAAATTTGGCATTTCTGTTCTGCCGGGCTTTCTGATCAAATCTGCCCGATTGGCCATTTGAAAATCCAAGATGGCGGCCATTTATCAAGATGGCCGCCAAGTTAGCCTCCCGAAGTTGACTTTTTGCTTAGAAGTATTTGTAGTTGTCCGATTTGCATGATCCAAGTGTGGATTCCTATGTTTTCAAGCCTGCTGGAGTGGATTTTCCTGTTTTTAAAGCCCCCTGACGCACACTTTTTCTGATTTTGCACATTTGTTTACGATTTTCATACGTTTGCATGACATAACATGTATGTAGTAGTAGCTACTTATGCATGGGGTGTAGGGGTGTAGTGTTAGAGGTAGTACCTTTGTTTCAGCAGTCAGCCACATCTCTTGGATGGACTAGTGGCACTGGTCCTCATCACTGGCCCAACTCTCATCTATGGCTCCAAGAAGTTGCTAGTGCATGGCATCGGCCACACCCTGGTAAACCACATTGGCTCGCGGGCTAAACTAGATGAGCGTAGCACACAGAAGGTCTCTGCGTGTGATGGAGTACATCTAGCACCAAATTTTCGAAGTGCACGAAGTTGATAAAACAGATGTGCTGATTGAATCCAGGCCACTTACCAGTCCTTTAATCAACATTTCCAGTTCATCGCCAAGTTAGAATTTCTTGAAGGAGTGATTGTCGGGCACTACCAAGGCACATTGGTGACATCACTGCTGTGAAACTCAGCATGGGGTTCAGTGTCAGCTAAGTAGCAATTGTATGTTGGCATCATACTGCAACAACTTAAAGTGTCCCAAATGTTGCCTAATCAACCCCAGATCAGTTAGGCAGGCGCACCTGAATCGACAGGACATGCCAACACGGGAGAGCCGAGCCAAGGATAACGGGGTTTTAGTTATCTGGATGGTGTACAGATCGCACGGGACTTATGACACTGGATGAACGATCGGACTAGGTGTAGGGCAGATGCATAAACCTAGTTGTATCCCATACAGGAAAATGTTCATTATACATGTACAGGGTGGTAAAAGGATAAACCCTCGACCCTGAACGTCATACTGGCCATGGACGCAAGTTCGACTGGTAAATCATTGAACACTGTCTGGACCAAGTGTTGCCTCTGTCAGGAGGTTAAGAAAGAAGATCTAAAGTCCCCCCACGCCAATCCTGCCAAAAGAGGAGATGATGGGTATATGAACTTGGCAAGGAATATTCCTCTGTTTCACTCACTCAATGCACTACCAATCAAGCTAGACCCTGCAAGACTTGACGAAGGTGGTGGGATAGAGGAAACCTTGAGACAAAACAAGGCACGATATCATTTGATATCAAGTACAAGATGTGTGCAAGTGTACAAAGTGTTTGATGTGTACAAGAAGTCAAGTCTGAAGTCTGATGCAAGGTCGAAAAGGGGGCAAGGAATCAGAAGAAGAGTGACAGAAACCAGTAAGACCCCAAGTAACTGGAGAAGCTTTCTTTGAGATGACAGCAACAAGACTGAACTGTCTCACTTCCTTGTGGAAAAGATGTGTGAAGCACAGAAGACAAGCACAGTCATTGTCACAAAAGGAGAAGATGCCATTAGCAACACAAGGAAATCACTGGATGCTGTGTCTCCATGTTGTCATGAAGAAGCTGACACTCGAATATTTGTACACGGCAGGGATGCAACGACGGATGGTAGCAAGTCCATTATCATTAAGGCTAATGACACGGACGTACTAGTCATAGCAATATCTGTACTGCCATCCTTACAGGAACTCGGTCTTGAGAACATGTGGATTGCCTTTGGCCAAGGAGCCAAGGCACGATGAATTCCAGTCCATGAGGTAGTTTCTGCAATAGGGCCTGAGAAAACTAGAGGGATCCCATACTTCCATGCGTTCACTGGATGTGACGTCGTGTCTGACTTTTGCGGTAAAGGGAAGAAAACTGCATGGCAAACTTGGAACGTCTTTGATGATGTTTCTGAAACATTCACCAATCTCAGCCAGCATACAACATTGATTCGTGATCTTGACCTGCAGAGGCTGGAGAGATTCGTTGTCCTCATGTATGACAGATCAAGCGCAGCCACTGGTGTGGATGGAGCAAGACTAGATCTCTTTGCCCGCAAGCAGAGGCCGTACAACTCAATTCCACCAACACAGGCAGCCCTCAGAGAACATGCAAAGCATGTGGCCTATCAGGCTGGGATCATCTTGTGCCAGGCAACCATCTCCAGTCCAGACACGAGCAGTCCCGCTGAATGGGGATGGACACAGAAAGGAGAGACGTGGCAGATATGTTGAACAACACTACCCTCTATTGCAGCCAGCTGTCAGGAACTGACCAAGTGTTCCTGTAGGAAAGGTTGCAACCGGAGATGCAAGTGCTTTCAGTCAGGGCTCCCCTGCACAGCACTCTGCAGCTGCATATGTGGACAGTAGCAGCTGGAGGAACATTCGCATGGTATGCATAACTTTGAACATTTACTAGCCAGGGCCCGGTTGCAGAAAGGCCTTAGCTTCATTTGACAATCATTAAAGTAGTGCAAAATCAGAAAAAGTGTGTGTCAGGGGGCTTTAAAAGCAGGAAAATCCACTCCAGCAGGCTTGAAAACATATGTATCCACACCTAGAAAATGCAAATCGGACAACGACAAATACTTCTAAGCAAAAAGTCAACTTCGGGAGGCTAACTTGGCGGCCATCTTGAAAAATGGCCGCCATCTTGGATTTTCAAATGGCCAATCAGGCAGATTTGATTAGAATCCCCTGGAGAACAAATGTGCCAAATTTGATGCTTGTATCATCATTTGCACGATTCCTCTCAAAAATTGCTGTTATCTGCCCCACTAACAGTACCATTTTTCCCCTTCAAAATAAAGCGTGACGGGTGGACAGATGGACGCTGCTCCTTTTCGTAACAGACTAGGCATGCTTACCTGTCGCTTCGCTGACGGGTTTAATCAAAAGGCAGTAATATTAATCCTTTGAGTAATCGATGGGATGCTCATAGTAAGTGGTGGAAGATTCTGTGGACAAGATCCAAGTCTGCATAGAGCATCACTCATTGTAAAGAGTGGAAATTTCCATCAAGCAGCCATGGGAATCAAATCCACGGCAGTGAAGGCAATGCAACTAGTCTCGAGCAACTCTGCCAGCAAGCCACTCATCACAACATCGAATAGCAGCCAGAAACACCCAGCATTCCACATTTTCTGCATTTTATTCCAATTCCCACCATGTCCCTCACCTTGTTCCTCAGATCCGGTACACCGAGTCTGCTTACTTCTACTATCATGTCTTCAGCTTCAGCCAGCTGAATGCTCATGTATGATGTTTCATCCCAGGTGCCATAGAGTGTGCTGTCTCTCCATGGGGAGCCTGTACACAACACACCTGAATGTTAAAACCATAACCCTACACCCATTACTACCAAATTTCTTCACTTATGCTATTAAGTTACGTCCTCAATTCAACGGAACAGCATCGTGTCTGGATTTCAACATCACACACACACACACACACACACACACACACACACACACACACACACACACACACACACACACACACACACACACACACACACACACACACACACACACACACACCCTATCATTTCACGTTTAACTACACTCACCCCGTCTGCTCCAAAATCTCGAGGGAATTTTTTTTTTTAACCAAAACGTCTGCTCACAATCCCCACAGGCCTTCAGCATTTTTCACCACACATGGTAGCTAATTGGCACAGGTTCAACAGACCGTCCTTGCCTTGGCAAAACCACTCTAAGGCCTTGGCTTATTGCAGTTTCATAACCACACCAGCATCTGGCAATGGGGCCCAAGAATCCTCTCGTTTCAAAGCTTTGCCTCTTTCTACAAACTGCAGCCATTTACAGAATCAAAACAAAGTTGGGGATTAAAACTGACTTTCTATGTATACACAAAAAAATTTTAAATCACCAGCTTTCAGGTATCAGCCATGGCAGACCTCACGAAGTAAAAGTTACACAACCTTGGCAAGCTCACAGTGGTATTGCAAGGTCAGTTATCAAATGACCTTTGTGTTTTTGTATTGTTACAAAGAGCTTTTTTGTACATGAAGAATTGCCTTGCATCCTGGTTTCATTTCCAATGTAAACCAACATTGAGAATCGCCTTATGGAGCAAGAAACTCCACAAAGATTTCCAGATAGTTATGTTCAAAAGCAATCTTTATTGGTGAAGAATTTGTCGTCAATTAAACTGTACAAAAAAACGAGACCAAAACAGTTTGGGTTAAACGCCAATTATTTCAAGGCGGATAACCCAAACTGTTTTATTATTTTGTGCCACCAACGCAGACTGCTAGTTCTTTGCCAGAATTAGCAATAATCTTTAAACTGCACAAACCCAATTGTGGTTGGGAAGAGAAAGAACCCAGGATTCAAGCTATGTTAGAGTGAAATGAACCAAAGCAAAAATGGTGTTTAGGAGTGAGAGCAGAGCAAATGGCCATCTCACTTTAACGAGGGGCAATCAGAGTTGATGAATATGATATCTGTTTGTCCGATTAATTCCAACAGGTTTTAACAAGATTTTTTACTTCCTCAACAACCAATGAGAGTCATAGAATGACCAAAGGGTGTTCTTTTGGCTTTTCCTTATCATGAGCTACCTCTACCTTCCTGGTTCATCGATGTCCAGGGTCAAAGATGCAGGATGACCATAAGCTGCACCCGGTACCAAGGTGCTAACGCTACTGGAACATATAATACCACAAACAACAGGCCATATAAATTTTGTTTTAAACAGAATGGGGAGAATATATATAAAAATGATCCAAAATTGATTTGTAAGAGCACAATTTCCAGAGCAACATTAAATTATGCGGTGGTGCGGGTTTGAAACTATTTCTCTTCCCCAATTTTTAAAGATTTAACATAAAGATTTAACGTAAAGATCTTCGCCCGTAAAGATTTAACATCTTTACAATTCTTTTCAATTTGGAACCCAATAAGCATTTCCATTTGTAATGGTTAATTCTGATATTCAGTGCTGGTGGGCCTGTGATTATGCTTCAAATCAATCGGTAAGAAACAGGGTAGTTTGAACATAAAAGTTTTGTGACACTGCTCGGTGTCTCTGTATCCTTTTTGCATTAAGCACAAGGGGAAGACTTGCGATGATAAACATGATTAATCGTTATTTTTACATTCAGACCTTGTGGACTTTTTTCCCCTGCCTCCGCAATATTAGCAAATTAGATCGTACCGGATTAAACCACCAATCACAAAATCATCATCGTGGCACTCAGAGAGTTCTGCACTCAGTGTACTTCTGACGGGCTTAGGGCTCCCCAGTGGCGGTAAAAGAGGTTGACCGATCAAGCGAATCATCGTTACCGCAGCCAAGTGGCTGTTTCACTGGTCAGCACATTTGGTGCCACATTGCAGGATAAATTGAACTTTGCTCTCTTTTGGGACCATGACTAAGATGGGTTACCAAATGGCTTGGAAAAAAATCTTCAAAACTACCGAAGAATGGAAGCCATAACTGGGTGATTTGAAGTAGGTTGGTTAACAAAGATGGTAAAAAAGACCATGCTCATTATATAAAAATGATTTATTGTGTGCCATTAAGTGTCACATGCAGCAAAACCTCACTTGCAAACTTCAGGTATTTATTCTCAACTCACTCCAATGATAGTGGTGAACAAACTGAAGGTTTTAAACACATCACAGCCAGGACCAACTCCCCCCCCCCCCAAAAAAAAACCTTCCCCAAATTGTAAAGCTCTCAGTCACTAATTACTCAGTTATGAATGTAAAGCTGGTGTAGTTAAGGCAGTAATAAGCTTTTGAGGCTGTATAACTGGTGCACAAATACAGGTGAATGAAATAACAATTCAGAACATACAGGTAGCAAATTTTTTCCCCTTTCGTTACATGGAGAAGGAAGACCCATCAGAACCACCAGGATGGTATTGTGAAGATGTCAAGCATCATGATGTCCATGCAAGATAAAGATGAGAATCCCAAGAGAGCCTTAAGCATCCATAATTTGAGGTGCAAAAAAAGAAGGCAGTGTACATTCACAGAAATTAAAACGGGGCTATGTGCAGTGCTGGCTCATAGAGACAATTTGTTTGATCACACGACCACCACACTGCCAGGTAGAGCTCCCAGCTCCCCCAGTCCCACACCTGCGTCGTTCGGAGTCTCACAGAGCACTCGCTCCAACGCCCGTCGCAAATCATCATTGGCACGCAATCCTTCTTCAAGTTGCTGCCACAGGCTGCAAATGTCAGTCAACGCCTTGTCCATAGATGCACTGTCACAAAATGTACATGACGGTGAACTAGGCACGTACAGAGGAAATAGCACAACACTTCTCACAAATATGTCAATGAACCGCACAAACACACACCTTGCATCAACCCGCACAGCAATTTTAACCACAACAAATCTGAATCGGTTTTTACCTAAAACAATTAGAATGTCAATAAAATAGACATTATCAAAGCTTTTCGACTTGTACTCCTCAGGCTAAAACCGCGAGTGGATGAAGAAGAAGCACCAAATTCTCATTTGTAAAGTTATAATGTAATGTCCTCAACGTTAATAGAGAGAGAGATAGAGAGAGAGATAGAGAGAGAGATAGAGAGAGAGATAGAGAGAGAGATAGAGAGAGAGATAGAGAGAGAGATAGAGAGAGAGATAGAGAGAGATAGAGAGAGAGATAGAGAGAGATAGAGAGAGATAGAGAGAGATAGAGAGAGAGATAGAGAGAGAGATAGAGAGAGAGATAGAGAGAGATAGAGAGAGATAGAGAGAGATAGAGAGAGATAGAGAGAGATAGAGAGAGATAGAGAGAGATAGAGAGAGATAGAGAGAGATAGAGAGAGATAGAGAGAGATAGAGAGAGATAGAGAGAGAGAGAGAGAGAGAGAGAGAGAGAGAGAGAGAGAGAGAGAGAGAGAGAGAGAGAGAGAGAGAGAGAGAGAGAGAGAGAAAGATGCGATTACCTGATTGGTGGAACCACAGAGCATCATGAATAATAAGTAGGTGGAGATGAACCATCATGAATAATGATTCGCCAGAGATGAAGCACCAAAGTACCGGCGAAAACGTAATGCTAATTAGCTGAGGGCTAGATGGGGGGAGGGGTGGTGGTTTTCATGACGACTCAACATTGACTGTGTACAGTTGTCACAAAATCAAGCCATCATAGTCAAAATTGATATAAAGTTCGGACAAATTATTTTTGTCAACAAAGAACGGGATTGGATGACCTGATGAATGTGGCCTCCATTGCACGAAGGTGCGCTAAACTGCGTCCTCCACTCAGGATTTTAAACCAGCCAATACTATATTGCTCTGCACACTGAGGATAATTATTCAGTAAATGGAAGCCAATTGCAGAGGCACAGGGAATAGTTGTCGTACTGTGTACATTCTTACAAGTCTGAGTTGTTTTTCTCTGTTCAGTTAAGGTTTCTGGATTCACCTTAGAATTCTGGATTCACCTTCGAGATGGAACTCTCCGGCGTACTTCCCTTCTTCGACGTCTTAGTTGAGAAATCGGCCGGAGCTTATAAAACCAGTCTACCGAAAGTCTACTTTTACCGGACCATATATCAGGTGGGACTCTAACAGTTCCTCGAGATACAAGATTGGATTGATTGGTAATTTGGTCAACAGAGCAAGAAGGTTCTGCTAAACAGATAAACTCCATGCTGAAATTGAGACCATAAAGACTTCTTCTTGATAACAAATTCCTGAACCAACTAAAGAATCCTATAATCAGACTTGGTAAATGTCCTGTATACCTACGTCTACCTTGGAAAGGCAAAGTGTCTCAACGGTTTGAAAACCAGATCAAACAGACAGTGTCCCATTCCAACTATGCTGTTCAACCATGAGTGATTTTCACCACCCACTGGTTGCTTCCGTCAGTCCAAAAAGATGTTCTGCCCACCTCTCATACAAGTGAGATTATTACGAATTTCAGTGCCAGTGTGATGCTAGGTATGTGGGCCACACGTCTTTGAGATTGAAGGATCACATTGAACAACAGGTCCCTTTGGGGATCAGACGGGGTCAGTCAACCAAACAGAGACAAACAACTCGGGTTTGTAAGAATGTACATGGTACAAACAACTATTCCCTGTGCTTCTGCAATTGGTTGCCATTTACTGAATAATTCTCAATGTGCAGAGCAATATCCTATTCGCTGGTTTAAAATCCTGAGTGGAGGAAAAAGTTTAGCTCACCTTCGTGCAATGGAGGCCACATTCATCAGGTCAACCAATCCCATTCTTTGTGGACAAAATTTGTCCAAACTTTATATCTATTTTGACTATGATGGCTTGACTGTGTGACAACTGTACCACAGTGAACATTGAATCATCATGAAAACCACTACCCCCTCCCCCTCCCCCCAACTAGCCCTCAGCATTACGTTTTCGCCGGTACCTTGGTGATTCATCTCCGCCTAATCATTGTTCATGACGGTTCATTTCTGCCTACTCATTATTCATGATGCTCTGTGGTTTCACCAATCAGGTAATCCCGTCCTTTCTTTCTCTCAACCAATCAACGCTGAGGACATTACATTGTAACTTTACAAATGAGAATTTGGTGCTTCTTCTTCATCTAGTTGCGGTTTTACCCTGAGGAATGCAAGTCAAAAAGCTTTCATAATGTCTATTTTATTGAAATGGATATTTAAATTTTGTTGTACTAATCGAATGTTTGCTAAAACAATAAATAAATAAATAAATAAATAAATAAAAAACCCCAAAGAGGTGCCAGCTTGAGCCACACTATCCACCATACACAGCTGAAAAAGCACGCTCAAGTAAAACTTGCTGCAAACAGTGCACAAAACATTTCACAGGCCGACCAGGATTACCTGTCAGCCCCGTCGTGTCCCATATGTGCATGCAGTTTCAGTTCCACTTGCAGGACCGTGCACAGCCGTTTGTTCTCAGCTATTAGCTCTTCAAGTGATTTCCGCAGCTGAAACGCACAAGTGAATGAGTATTAAGCCAATCACAAATGACCTGATGCCATGCGGCGAGAAAATGCAGGCAGACCTCACAACGAGGCTGTCTTACCTTGAACTGCTCCTCACTTTCTCTGACTGCCGTCTTACGCTGGGAAAATCTTTTGACACGTCCACACGAGCCATCGTGGCTGCTCTTGCTTGACGGAGCCTTTTCGTCTGAATTGATCACTGCTTGCGAGACATCGGTGGAATCTCCCCCCGAAAGATGGCCTACAATAGCACGGAAAAGATGAGACGTTATAGGCACACAAGCCAGTCAGCACATGTCATAGCTATAAAAAAAACAGCCCAGTTGGTTTGTTCCACTATGTTGCAGATGCTTGGATACAAATCCAAAGACTAGAACCATATAGTACACACCCTGCATTTCTCTTACTCTGCATCTGGACAGGAGAAGCACACTTATGAAGTAAGTAAAAAAATAAAAGGCCCCTTTTCGCAGTGTAAAAACCAAATGTGAATGGGAATGAAACGGGTGACCGACCCAATTACCACTCCGGCAGGAACATACCATCAGGCTCATCGTTGCGGACGCGAAACGTCTGCTGCAGCTTTAGCAGGTGAGTCTGTCTGGCCTGGTTCTGTAGCTTGTCCAACAGCTGGTCCTTCCCATGCCCACTGTCCACCAGTTTCTGCCCCACACAGACATGAACAAGTGTACACAATCACCTGTGTCAAAGCTGTGTATTAATTTTGGGGAAAGAGTTATCGGTGAATTTTTAAGAAACCCAAGAAACCCAACTACCTTGATGATCACGTCCTTCTCCTTCAACAAAACACGCATCCTCTCCAGTTCCAACTGCCTCGACATCCAATCATCATTTGAGCCCTGACAGGACGTGTCCTGCTTGTCACAATGGGCACAGAAAATGATTAAGCACAGCATGACATCCACTATGGAAAGCTATTGGAGCATCTCCTTCATGTGTACACAACTACCTGACCTTGACAAGCAGTATGTGATCTTAACAGATGTATTGGCCTCCAGAAATGTTTGCTTCCACCAAATGTAAACTACAGGACTGGACATTTTGTTCAAACTGAGCAAATACGAAACAAAAAAAAACATTCATAATTAGCTGAGTGATTGGGACAAACAATGTTGGATTTATTAACCATTCATCTAATCTCTCCATTAAACATCTTTTAATATAAACCTTCTCCTGCACTTATTGATAATTTTATGTCAACCCTCAACTCTGAGGATTGAATGGCACGCACGTCAGATATATGCTGCTGCTGTAGCATGTGCAGGCGCTCTTGCAGACAGTGCATTTCAAAGGTGTGATGCTCTGTCTGGAGCTGCTTCTCATTAAGAACCTCCTGCAGGAGCTGCTCACGCTCAGATAGGCGCAGCGTCAGCTGCTGAGCAGTCTCCTCCACGGCCCGGCCCGATCGGTCCAACAGGGCTGTTCTGGCTTCCTGTGATCACAGGAAACACACACCACAGCCGGGCACAGAGCGATCTCTGAGTGGAAACGACATCAAAGTCAGGGGTGGATCGTCATCATACTTGGGTTTCAAATGGAAAAACTTATTGGACATTCTCAAGTCTTACCATCGTATACATCCCAAAACAAAATCATCAGATCTGAAAAATCGCAAATTCTGTTTGCATAAAGGTCTTTGCATCCCCACATATGGAGGAATACTGGACCTTGTCATGGCCAGTGTCAGGCTGCGTCTGTGAATAAATAGAATAATGGGGTTTATCAACTGAAGGTTGACAAAGGTCTGCTTAACTGCCATGAGAAGCAAAGTAAAGTAGACGTTTCAGGTGTTAACCTCTTGCTCTTGCTCCACCAAAGGGTATTATTCCTCATAAGGAGGCTTGCACGTTCAAAAATAAATATATAAAATAAGATAACATGCTAAAACCATTGCAACAGCAAACCTGCAGATCACGCGAGAGGATGTCGAGCATAGAACACTGCTGCATGGTCAGAGAGTCCCTGTCAGCAAGGGTGCTCGCGTGCTCTTCCTCAAGTCTTCTGCGCTCACGCTGTAGGTCTTTATATGCAGTGGCTAGTTGCTGGAGCTCTTTGTCTTTCTCTCTGATTATTTCATCCAAGCTCTATGAAACATGATTAAAAGTGAATCACGAAATTGATCTACTTTTAAAATATTCAAATTTTACTCTGGAAGGCCAAAGGAAGATAAGAACTGCAACTCTTCAGTACGAGCTTTGACACAATTTAAACTGCATCAAATTGCAGTTGCGGCAATGACGTCAGAAGAAGCACATAAGAAAGTGGTGCAGGTTGAAGTCCCTTACTGTCATGGATGCCTCGTTATCCCTTAGCAGGCACTGCATGCGTTCCAGGTTACTCTCTCTTTCACGAAGGGTGAGGCGCAGGTCAGAAATCTCCTTTTCCTTGTCTTGCACTGCCATGACCTGGTCTCCAAATGCCCGCTGCAGCCATACAGATTCACCATCACCAATGGGACCAAGCTATAGAATAATGATTTATGGTAACTGGACATAGGTCTCAGTTGTTCATCACCAAGATAATCTTTGACCAAGGCAAGATCATTCAACAGCATACAGCAAAAAAGGTCACAGTCTGTTACATAACCCTCACCAGCCCAATATCTTATATATTGCGAATTTGAGAGATGTGAAGCAGATGTTAATCGGGTATCCTTGGAATACAAAAATATGTTCTGTTGATAAAAGTTTAGAGCAGTCCTACCTCAAGAGCTTGTTCTCGATCTTTGAGGCGCTCACGTAGCTTTGAGATCAGCACCGATGTCCCATCCTCACATTGTTCCGAGGGACTCTTTAACATCTCGAGGTACTCCTGTGAATAAGTGCATTGTAGTAGAGAGGACAGTCAGGAGTCAGCAGGATATATGACTTAAAACTGTCCATTCATAAAATTCCGATTGAGCCGCTAAGTGAGGGAGAAGGTGAAATCGCACCCAACAATTAACAGACCAGCAGGGGTGGGGGTGGGGTAGGTGCAGAAAGAGGTGGTGATGGTGTGAAATTCTGATGTTGCCAAAATCAATGGTACCTGAAGGAGACTGTCTTTGTGCTTTAATGAGTCGGACAGTCGAGCCACGAGGAGCTCCTGACTGTGTCTTTGGCGTTGCTCTTCTGCCAATAAGGTATCATAACGCTGACTCAAACTGTACTCTCTATCACTGGCCTCAGCTTGTTGCCGTCGTCCAGTTTCACGCAGCTCCTAACACAGACGCAACACCACGGCAACACCATCAAAAGGATACCGTCCAAAGGAGGAGCAGGGCATGATCACTAGCTCAGTATTGTATTCAAACAAATGTACTGTAACCGGCTATTAACTGAGTGACCACATTATCCTTTTGCTCGAGCTTAGGCCCATCCAGTGTCACTCCTTTGCAACCCAAGAACAGAACCGGTCTGATGTGTTCCATCAATGCTTTGGGATTGTCCTACACAGCCAAAAATGCGAGACATTACCTGCAACCTATGCTTGCAGCGATGCAGGTCTGATAGTGTCTCATCCCTCTCGACGTCCGCTGCATTGCGACTGGCACAGGCCGCAGCGAGCTCCTGCGTGCGGCGGGCCAACTCACGAGATACCGCCTGCAGCTGTCCCTTGCATTGCAGCAAGCATGCATGCAACTGTAACTCCTCTTCCTGCTTCTCATTCAATAGTGCTTGTTGCTCTCCCGTACCCTAATGGTGAAGATGGCACAGAGCCAATTCAGGTCTGTGGAACAGAGAATCCTTTGAAGTTTCATGTTAAAGCTTACAGAAGACCTCTGTTACCTGGAACTTAGCCATTTGTGCTTTGTGAGCAAGGTCTCGTGCCGACGCCAGAGCTCCGTCCTTCTCCTCAATCTGAGTGCATAGTTCTTCCATCTAGCAAGACCACAGAGTAGAGCATCACACCACATTGTCAAAATATGCACAAAACACGTGGAGGTTCATCAGGTTCTCTCGAATCCATCTAACTGCATGCTACTCCAAGAGTCCCATGGAAAAATTATGGTTAACCCATCACTAATTGCAACAAAATATAATTCACTTGCATTACGTTCCAACAACATCCCGAAACATAATAAAACATAATCCATGGAATTTATTTCATTTTTTGGGGGAACAAATTACGTAATATCATATTTACCTCCGTCCACCTTCGGTTATGTTTTCATCCGTTTGTCAGTCTGCCTGTATGTGAGCAGGATATCTCAAAAAGTTGTGGATGGATTTGGACGGAACTTGGTGGGACCGGTTGGGTGTGTGTCAAGGATGAATGGATTCGATTTTGGTGAAAATCCAGATCCGATCGAAGAATTCTTTTAGTGATTCTTCACCATTGAGAGTGGTGGCTTGGGATCCTAGGGTCCTGAGTTCAAGCCCCGTTTTCCACTGAATTAACACCAGGAGGTTGACTCAGCCTGTCATCCTTCCGAGGTCGACAAAATGAGCATGAGTATACTGGTAATAGAGGCAATGCATCAGTGGCATAGCCGCGCCCCTAACCAATGATGCAACCATCAGCGAAAAAGGCAGCACACGATGGGAACCATTGAGAGATGGGGCCAAAAACGATATATTGTACATCTCAAAAGGTTATGGACAGGTTCGGACAAAACTTGGAAGAGAGGTTGGGTGCATGACAACAAGGAATATATTCTATTTTGGTGAAGAAGTGGTTCCAGATCCAGAAATGATTTTTTTATTGCATACGTGGTTCTTCACCATTGAGAGATGGGACCATAAACGATATACTGCATAGCATATTTCAAATGTCGTGGACTGTTTCGGACGAAATTTAGTGCACATGCTGGGTGTGTGACAAGGACAAATTGATTCGATTTTGGTGAAGATCTGGATTGGGAACTGGCGTACCAGTCGAATAAGTTATAAAACGTAAACTGTTCAGCCTGACGGAAGTATGCACTCTACTGAGTGCTGTTCTAGTTGGCGTAATGTAATTTCCCCATAAACACGATAAGGTGAAAGCATAATGAAGACCTGGAAAAACCTATGAAGACCTCAAAATATATCTTGTTTATGTCTCAAAGAAGTACAATCAGTGTATAGTGTTATTTGATGGTTATTTCGATGCTCACCTCTACCAAGGACAGTACTCAACAGATGTCACACAGCTGGTTGTACAGGACTGGCAATACTATTTGAGAAGAATAGGAAACCAAAATTGAAAATTGCAGAATTTCTGCCATATAACATGACAAAGCAGAGATTGATTGCAGCATTCAGCGGGAAAAAATAGAATGCTCTGGAATTCAAACAAGACAAGCAAAAAGGAGATGCACACATCGCTTGATAGTGCAAACTGCTGTCCAAGAATCAATTGAAATGCAAACTGTGATGGTTGCAGATCTTGTTCTTCTACGTCACCAAGTGGGATTGAACACCTTCAAGTTTACTTCACGTCATTTTAGCCAGAGACAAAGGTGCTACATTGTCAAAGATATCTGACCTAAAGCATATCAATGAAACAATGGGTAATGAAGTCTGTAACCATCTACATTCTTCAGTTTGTCCATTCCATTCTATGACGTGAAACAACATCTCAAGTTATTTGGGTGAGGCAAAGCTGTTGGACTGAAACAATGAGGAACAAGAAGGATGTTAGCTGAGATCTTTGCCAACAGAAAGCAACAGGCTATCATAGGAGGTGAACAAGCTTTGGTTTGTTTGTGCAATGACAATGCAGCTAAAGGCATAGATGCCCTCTGATACAAACTGTTTTGCCAAAAGGTTGCAACAAGCATCAGATGTGTACACAGCCCCGTCCCACTGCCACCTACAGCAGCAGCTGCTACGAATCACTCCCGAAGAGTGTACCATCAAATCAAAGTTTGGCAGGGAAACATTCAGTTTGATCCTCTTTAGATGGTGGAGACAGCAGGGCTCAAAAAAAAAATTTTTTTCAAGGGCTTTTTTTGAGAAAACAAAAACTGCCTTGCTTACTTTTTTCAAAGGGATGCTTTTTGGTTTTCGGGGGCTCTTTTTTGTTTAGGGAGGCTCCTGTTTCATGTTCGAAAACTCTTTGTTCGGTGATGCAGTCAGGTAGCAACATTACCTTCTGAGTTTGTGTTGAAATATTATTTTGTGTTTTCTTCTTTTTATTGACATTTTTTGGCAGTTTTACAAATGGATAGCAATGACATTTTAAACTTTCAATGGCTTTTATTGTTTTATGACGCTATTAGCAGAGGGTACCTGGCATTGCTCGGTACTGTTCTAATCTTTTTTGGCATTTTAAAATCAAATTTTTTTTTTTTTTGTCTTTTTGTGGTGATGAAAACACCTTCTGACACCCAAAAAGGAATGGGTTTGGGAACCATTTATTATTACCTTTTTTACAAAGCTTTTACCCAAAACACTCCCCGGCGGCCGGCACTCACTGATGAATGTCTGAAAGTTTGACGAAGATAGTATAAATATTCATGTCCTTACGATGCTTTCATTAGAAACAGGGTTCTTCTTGCTCTTCTTTGTCGAAACGGAAGATGGACCCACCTTTGATTCAGAAGATTAGCTCGATGGAGCTTTTTAAGTTTCTGTAGTGCCGTTGGGTTGTGCAGGTTTAAGTAGATTCAGAAAGCGCTCCATCATGATACCGATTACAGCATGCGCCATGCTGTAATCAAATATGGAGATCCCGTGTTGTAACCCACAACGAGTCTGCTGCGCTCAAGAGCCATGCAGCGAGAGACTGCAGCAGGACGGCCTTTTTCGCTGGCAACGCTACAAAACGTGCGTGCGTTTGCACGACTTTATTGTTTTACGCCCAGAGTGGTAAATAAACAACATGGCTGCACCCACAAGCCGATCGCTGGCGATCATTCGTGGAACAGGGAACGTAAAATAAATCGTACACGTAGTAAACTTGTTTGGATGCTATTTAATTTGCCGTAATGCTTGCTGATATTTACAGGGGTGACACTTGTCCCATCTGATTTTTCGAGGTTCTGTTTTGGAGCTTTCTAGTGCAAATTCACCTGCCACCCCCCATGCAATTTAAGGCCTGATGGACAGTTCGCAATAGAAAATGGAACCTGTGAAAACTGATTTATAAAAGATCATCATATACAGTGAAACCCCTAAAGAAGATCACTAGTTGCAAATGCAAGTATGACTGCACAACAGTTCGATGTTGGAAAAAAGGGTTTATCATGTACTACTCATGTTTATTATTATGTTTATGTATTGAATGTCGTGCACTGTGTCAATGCGTCATTGCCACACCGCAGGCTTGATGACATGGATGATGAAGATGACGAGTGATCTTTGAATGAATCTGATGGACATGGACAATATGGAGGACTCGTATGTATGTATTCTTAATTAGGGTAGAGGATCTTTATAGAGACACTTCCGATCAGCAAAAGCCACCTGTGTGATACCACCTATAAACACAACAGCTCTTTTCTTACCAATATAAAAGGAGCCCTTTTGGGTTTGGAGTGGCAAGTGTAGAAATTGTTCTGTTGTTAATTTAAATGACATAATTCTGCTCTTGGTAAATATTTTGAACAGTCATGAATAATACCAATGATAGGATTACATAGCCTGGTGTTGGCTTAGTGGTTAGGGTGGCGGCTTGGGATCCAAGGGTCCTGAGTTCAAGCCCCGTTGGCTGCTGAATTAACACCAGGGGGTTGACTCAGCCTGTCATCCTTCCGAGGTCGGCGAAATGAGTGCCAGTGTACTGGTCCCGGTGTATGCCCCGGTTAGAATAGGTGTACCATATCCCTGTGTGTCGTAAGAGGCGACCAGGGTTGGCGTCAGGAAGGGCATCCGGCCATAAAACATTGCCTCAAGAAAAAGCCAAACCCCTGCACAGCAGGGAAAAATGGCTGTAAAAACGTGTGGATAGGATTACATAATTTCCCTCATAAAAATATGTCCCACTGACTACATTTTGGTAAACTTTTGATATGTTGTTTATGAATGTTGTCTGAATGTAACAGGAGTGAAATCAATTTTGGTGCAATTAGCGATTGGTTATGCCATTCAGCTCCTGGACTATGTTGTGCCAGAGCCAAACCAAGACTTTTCCGCAGGCCTCCTGTAGGAGACGATGAGAATGTTTGAAAGGCAGTATTTTAGTAGCCATGGATCCCACCTCTTTGTCTTTCGCACGAAGGGCCATAGTGAGGCCTTGGATAGCTTTATCCCTTTTCAAAATATTCTGCTCCTGAACGCTCATTTTCTCCTCTTTTTCTGCCAGTTTCTCCAGCAACTCCTGGAGGAAAAACAAGGCAAGGTAAAAAGAGAAATGCTTATAGAATATTAAATTTCTTTCCTAACATGGTCATCACACAATGGGCTGGCAAGATGGCCTGCAGGTATGCAAGCACACACACATCTAAGCTGTCTAGCCTGTGTTTGAATCCTGAGCCAGCTATAAGCTGTCATCCCAGTGTTTCACAGGCAGGGTGATTCAACAATGTGTGTGTGTGTGTGTGTGTGTGTGTGTGTGTGTGTGTGTGTGTGTGTGTGTGTGTGTGTGTGTGTGTGTGTGTGTGTGTGTGTGTGTGTGTGTGTGTGTGTGTGTGTGTGTGCCGTCCCTTGGATGGACGTTAAACTGAAAGTCCAGTCTGCCAGCATCAGTTGGTGGATGTTAAAGATCCCCGGTGTCCTTTGCGAAGAGTAGGTGAGTTATCGCCGGCACCCTGGCCAAATTTCTGCCCTAACCTTAGAGAAATGTAGCCTGGCCAGCCAGTCCGTGAAAGACTTGGATCAAGCTTCCCCCGGCCAAACAGCAAAAGCCACCTGCAATTCTATCTATTCCATCCCAGTGAAGACTGCTGATGGGCAATGGAACACAATGGAAGGCCAGTGAAGTCTGCAGACCAAAAACAAAGCAATCAAGAGGGCACAGAGAAGATCACGACCTGCTTCACCTGATTAGCAGCTTCAGCAGTCCGCTGTGCATCCCGGAGAGACAGCGTCTCAGATTGTGCCTGCTCCAACGCGTTCACAAGTCGGTTGTGCTCCTCACTGTCATTTTTCTCGTCTTGCCGCTCCTCTGATACATGCTGCAGGATAGAGGCAGGTAGATGTCGACACGCTACTGATTGTTCAACGCTGTGCAAGATACAATTATGTGGTTCGAGTGTCGTTTTGCGGTCCAAGCACCATGCGGTTTAGGGCGTCAAAATAGTTACGTGACCCTTCAACATGGCTTGATACAAAAGTATTTGATCATTGTATAAATCTTCCATTCAGCAAACAACAAAGTGGAACCATTGACTGTGTTCATGGAAAGTTAAATGCTTACAAATGCACAACACAAAAATATCTCAACTCAATGAAAGCACACTTCGCATTATGGCAGCAAAAATGTAAATTATAAAAGTAAGTGCTGTATCCAAAGAGTAGAACACATGCAAACCAACACGACTCGATGTACCTTCAATTTAATGGGAATAAAGTCTTCAAACAAGTCATCAATTAGATTGTGCGGCAAAAGATCCTCGTCGGCCTGTGCACAAACTGACCATGACCAATTTGGTATCAAGGTCTGCGGGCAGGAGTGCTGAGGATGATGACATACTCTTTCTGCACTCGGTATCTTGCTGCCCTGCGGGTGAACGACTGGCCGAAAGTGAATACCTTCAATAAAATGGGATAAGCTAGTGAGAAAGGCAGCATTGGCTTCAGCAGGCTGGATGGCAGGCCAGGCAGTGAAAGGAGGCATCTGGTTGAGCGGCACCTCGAGTCCCTTTTCTTCAGGTGCAGTTTGTTCACCAACCCCAATAAGTGTCTCAATAACCGGGCCGTCAATAGCCAGGTCTCTCTCTTCATTTTCAGCACATGCTTCGTAATCAGTTCCACTGGCTTGTGAAATTTTGTGCAACGGTTTTGGGTTATGTCCTTCACCGATCGCCAAAAGTTTTGGCGTGGTTGTATGTGGGCGTTCAGCATCTCCGTATTCTTTCACACTTCCAAGACGTGCAATATCTTCTCTATCCGTTGACGAGCACATATTTACAAGGACTTCTTTACCCTGTCTTCCCTCTGGTAAAACAGTATCCATCTCAGCACCATTTTCACCAATGAAGGTCAGCTCACATCTCAGATGGTCACAATCATCACTGACACATTTCTGCACATTTTCGTCCTCCAAGACCACTGAAGACTGGCTCCCCTTTACTCGATCGGCTTTCTCATCCTCTCCTTCCTCTAACACATCTGTGGAAGTCTTCACCTCTTCATCAGCATTGAATTGTTCTTTCTCAACTGACCTATCTTCTCCCAACACCAGATGTGTATCACAAGGTGTGGTTTCACTGCAGTTGCTTTGTCTGGGCAACGGATCATCTGGTCGGGATTGCGAACAAAATTCCTTGCACACCTTTTCTTCATCATCAGACAGGACTTGTTGATCAACATCTACCCAGCCATCCTCTTCTTCAAGCATACAGGCACCAGGACAGGACTGCAGAGGGATGGCCAGGTGACGTGGCACGTGGCAAACAGACTCGTACGCAGCATCGGGTACACGCAACGCTCTGCAGCGCCGGCACGGCCATGACTCGCTGCAACCAGCACGATAGCTCAGCGATCCATGAGGAATCTCCCTCGTAAGTCCACCATTTTCCTCTGACCACCACCACTCATGTGTTGCTAGTGCCATGTCTTTCTGCAGCAGAGCATTGTAACAATCATCAACAGTGGGTGGTTCCACGATACAGCTGCATCCTGGATGAGTGCGCCCATGTAGGTACGCAATGCAGTGCAGCAGCCGTGCCTTATCAAAGGCCAGACGTCGGAGGTGTTCAATAGACAACGCCTGCACACGTGCCATCACCGTGTCATAACGGTACACTTGCTCCAGCATAAAGGCGCACTTCGAGCAAGCAAACTCTGCCAAGCCATCCCCACGGGAGACCGCACAACGTGTCGCGTGTGCAAGCACTGTGTGAAGAGCAGCCCGGCCTGGCCGCGCGTGAAAGAGCCAACGCCTCCGTGTCCCACACAGCTCCCGTCCACAAATTCGGCATCCTTCTCTGTTTCGCTGAGCCATCTGCCTTAGCTCCCTTACCGCCGAAGGAGGAAGAGCTAAGAACTGAGCACTTGCTTCCGGTTGCAATTTATATTCCCACTTCGTTCATCCTTTCGTCTCATCGGCCCAGCTGAACCGGTGACACTTATTGCCCAAAGTGAACAGTACAGATTGCCAGTGAGCCCACGCGGGTGCATTAATCCTCGTAGCCACAGCAGCAAACACTCCTCAAGACTACCAGGCACTTGGGAGCTTCATCACTATGACAACAACCTCATTCAAGGCATTCTTCGGGCATCGTCGCCGAAGCGGTGAACAAGCACGCACAAACTGTGCAAACCAGCTCAGGAATACGAAGCCGGAAGGAGCTGCCTGTGAGGGCCATGGAGGCGATGGCAGCGCTCTTCATACATGGTTACATCGACAGCGCGAGATGATCAATAATTCTGCCGAAGGCTCTGGCCAACGCACCCCGTACTGCCTCACCGCAGAGGACAGACTGCCTTGAAGGATTGAAGGAGAGCGATTATTGTACAGGACACGCGGCACGCTGTCCAGACGTCTGCTTCCAGTCTGACAAATGTAGTCAAGCGGACGCATCAGAGAAGACAACCCTCACAATTAACGACAGCAAATTTGTCCCTCAAAATCCCTGTTTGCATCCCACCCCCAACATTCCGCGTGATTCCCCAGCAAATCGACCCTCCAAACGTGCAATTCCCTTTCATACCACTGAAAAACAGCTTGGAGCTTTTAGCACACAAACACACAAAGACCGTGTGAGATATGTGTCATTCCATCGCCCAGAATGAACCCGTGAAAAGTGCCGATCCTGCCGAGGGTGAAACGCACATCATACGCAGACAGTATCAGGTACCTGAAGTGTGCACGAAACACAAGATTAGCAATCTAAAGCTCAAAAAAATAAAATAAATAATAATAATTAAAAACCACCACCTCCCCGTTCAGGGAAGTCCTAATGGTTGAACCCAGAATTACGATTCAATACAGTACACAACAGGCCAGGTTGAGCTGTACCATGTAATCATCCAACGAGATGGTTCCACGAGCAAAAAGACGGGGAAACCTGCAGTTCAGCAGACGGTTTCATGAGTGCATATTTACAACACACACACACACACGCACACACGCACGCACACAAATCACACTATCAAATTCCAAGACGTTAGCAAAGCAAGTTCCAGGGTCGCAGAGTTCTACGTGGCAATCACGAAACAGAGAAGCCATTCAAGTTGGTTGACACACACTGTATGTATGCAGGAAACGCTGACTTCTCAGTATCTACCATTCCATCATTGCCAGGCCACGTGAAACCACAACAACCAAGCAAGGCCAGCTTGCACACTGCAGGGAAGGTCTGACATGTGCACGGTGGTCATCACGTTCATGCAGGCATGGTACTTTAGTTACGACTGTCTTTCACATCGTCTCGACTGTGCGACCATCTGCCCCTGCACGGACACTCATTTCGCGAACGCAGTAACATACTCGAAGCACCTCAAGATCTCTGAGAAGCTAATCGACCAAATGAAGCCTGCAAGTAACTTTCAAACCAAACGATGGAAATCTCGATGTGAATAACCACGTCGGCTACAAATCGATCGCAACGTAACCGATGAAGAGAGGTACGCTCAGTGGAGTGTTAGCAAAGATGGAGCAAAAAGGAGTGAGCCGAGGCATCATCAGTACGTGCAGCACGAGTGCCAACACACAACACACAACAACAACAACAACAACAACAACAACAACAACAACAACAACAACCTGGAATTGTTTGTTACTTGAAACCCATGGAGCAAAGTTTCACTTCTATGCACAAATTTACACAGGCAGGAAGCTGTGGTGGATGAGCTAGTGGGGATGTGGGAGAAGTCAAAGTCAGGATACGAGGAAAAACAAAGGAAAAAGGAACCCAAGTTTCCCCAAACACGAACGTCCAACCAAAGCCACCGAGTGGAATCTGTTCACGCCGACTGCCGAGTAGTATTTGAGAAAGAGGGCCGTTGGGCCGTTTTCCTTGATATTACAATCAAATTTCGTTAATTTGAGCGGCCGAAAGGAGACGCGTGAGAACACTGCCTTTGAATATGCGTCACAAGTTGTGCATTGCTTCAACGGCCATTCGGTCACCCCTTAGTAACAGTACACATGGAAAGAAAATCTCAACAAAGGAGGAGGACAATAGGTCTGTGATGGTCTGTCTGTGATCAATAGGTCTGTCTGTTGATGGTCTGTGATACACCCAGTTAACTCAAACACCTAATCCACAAGCACACACTCCCTCTATGATACCAAGCCCACCACTCCAAAACCCAATCCAACCCCACGTCCACTGAGTTAGAAGGGGGAAGGCAAACAGGAGGGGGGGGGGTGTTGGGGAAAAGAGGTACATCAACAATCATTTGAACACAATTGGGCTTTTTATTTTTCTTTAGGTGGGAAGGTGCAGTTAGGTGAGGGTCGTATTAACCCACAACATATGAACTACGCTTGACAACTCGGAGAATCAATATTTCAACATACAAAGATACCGAGAATTTCAAACAGATCGGTTTTTTTATATATTCTTTTCATGACCAATGACACAAATGCAGATAACCTGCAAGATGCATCATCGGGAATGAGATGTAGCGCAATGTGCAACGTCCTATGGCAATCAGCACACCGGGTGGTTTGGCCGTGCCAACACAGCAGGGGTCAGAATTCAAACCCTGCAATGACCTCATTACAAGACTGAAGGTCAACCAGTTGATCCAGCCCAGTACCCCACTGACCAATAAATGATGAGACAAAGGCTTTGTCTCTTTTATAGCTGACCTTTAAACATCACAAAACAACAAACGACAAAAAAGGCTTTTATGGTTCACCTTCAACACCCAGCTCTTTTAATGCTGGCCATCAATAGCTCACCTGAACTTTAGTCTGGTGAGCTTATGCGATCAAACAGTGTCCGTAGGTGGGTGAATGAGTGATTGGGTGCGTGAGTGAGTGGGTGGGTGGGTGTGTGAATGCATGGATGGGTGAATGGGTGTGTGGGTGAATGAGTGAGTAGCTGGGTGAGTGAGTGGGTGGGTGAGTGAGTGAGCGAGTGAGTGGATGGGTGGGTGGGTGAGTGAGTGAGTGAGTGAGTGGGTGGGTGGGGGAGTGGGTGGATGAGTGAGTGAGAGAGTGAATCAGTCAGTCAATCAGTCAGTCCGTGAACACTTCAGTCATTATCGCTTGAACCAAACACACTATTTTGATGACACTTGGCCACCAGCTTCATATCTGACGCCTCACGACGGATAATTGACCACATCAAAATCTGCGCTCATAAAGGGGGTCAATGTGGGGGTGGGGGGCTTGACGCCCCAAAATAGGTATTTGCTCTCTTCTCTGAAACTACACACACAATGTCAATGAAACTTGACCACAACCTTCATCATCCGTAATGTACTAAAGGTTGTTCACAACATTAAAATAATAATTAAGAAAGTCAGGGTCTAGTGGGGTTTGAGTGACTGTTGCTCCTGATCTCGGTGAGCTTAAGGTCATATTTTATTTTTTTTTTTTTGTTTACATTCTGTTCAAGAAAACCAAAATGAACCCACGACTTGATGAAAGGAGGTAAATGTTGTTGAAGTATTCTCTGCTTACAATGATCACCTTAACAGGAAATTTTGAGCTGACGAAAAGACGACTTCATCACATTCACGCTTTATGCAACACAAGTGCCGGCGAGTCTGACATTTCAGTCAAGCAGATGTGAAGACCTGCAAGCAGTCATCCCTTCAGGATGCTTCTTCTACATTAACTGCACCTGATATTAATTCAACCTGAGAAAAATTAACTTCCACAGAAACCTGCTCCTCTCTTATGGTCAGATTCATCCCATGTCGTCTTCACTTATCCAACCCCTCTTCCCGCCCACAGTGCACTGAATCCTTTCGTGAGGCAGTTGCTCCGAAACAACTTGCCTTCTCTTCCAGGAAGGCTAATCCGACCGAAGGCAATCTCAGTGCTTTCCAAATAGTCCACAACAAGTTTGTGTCCGCTCTCAGGAGAGCCAGAAAACATCTGTCCAGCCTCAAAAACCTGGTGGTGCCTTGTAAAGTTGATCTCTGTGTTCGTCACAACTTGGGTGTCATTTCCCTGGTCTCTGTTTATGCTCCAACTGAGGCGAGTGATCTCACCGTGAAGGACGCATTCCATGCCACACTCGAGTCTGTGGTTGATCAGTGTCCCAGGCGAGAAACACTTCTTCTCTTGGGGGATTTCAATGCATCGACTGGAACTGATTCGGATGGTTATGAGACATGTGTTGGTCCCCATGGGTCTGGAACTGTGAACCAGAATAGCACCAAATTCCTTGACTTTGCAAGAAGTCATGGACTTAGGGTGGCTGGTTCATGGTTTCAGCACCCACAGGATCATCGCTGGACTTGGTATTCCAACATTGGTAGTTTGGCAAATGATATTAGACATGTGCTCGTTGATGGTCATTGGAGGATGATCCAGAACTGCAGGGTCCACCAGAGTGCTCAGTTCCTCAATACTGACCACAGACTTGTTGTAGCAACTCTTTAGTTACACCTCAAATCCAGGAGAATGATACCATCCCAGCCTTGGCTGGATGTTGGCAAGCTCAAGGATGAGAGGTAAGCTAAGGAGTTTGCGAATAGGCTGAATGGAGATTGGGGGGGGGGGAGGAGTGTCTGCGTGCTTTGGGGGATCCTGAATAGTTGTGGAGTGCCTTCAAGACCACCGTCCTTGATATTGCCAGTCGATGTCTTGGAACTCACCGGAGGGCGAAGAAGAATTTTGTCTCTCAAGGGACACTGGATACCATTGACTAGACTACTAGAGTCATAGAGCCAGACTTAATGGCAGAGCTGATGTTCAGGGAGTTGAAGTGTAAAACTGTACATGTGCTGAGGGTGTACAAGGAGGCCTATGTGCGAGGAATCTGTGAGCGGGTAGAGCATCACCTGTGGTCAGGTGATCCTCATCCTGCTTAAAGGGGAATTTGCGCATTACGTTCATCCAAGCCCATCCCTCGGTGTACTGCAGTTAGAGCAGAGGGTGATGGGCTCTTGACAGAGCAGTCCGAAGTGAATACTCACTGGGCCGGTTACTTTGAGCGGTTGTGCCAGGCTGATCCACCAGCTGTCGAGTTGGACGTAAGGGGTGTTACAATTCCTATTGCTGACCTTCCAATCAACTGTGGTCCACCTTCGCTTGTGGAAACGCAGGCTGTGGTGAACCGGTTGAAATGGGGTAAAGCTCCAGGGATCTGTGGCATCCATGCTGAACTTCTCAAGGCTGGTGGAAATGCTGCACTCGTGTCATTGCATGCAGTACTGAGCTCTGCCTGGAACACAGGCATCATCCCAACTGACAAGTGGGGCCTTGTTGTCCCTCTCTGGAAAGGGAAGGGTGATCGCCAAGACTGCAACAACTACTGAGGGGTGACGCTACTCTTAGTTCCGGGCAAGGTCTTTGCTTGGATAATTCTCGATAGGTTTCGCCACCATCTGCTTGAGCACTAGCATCCAGAGCAGTCAGGCTTTACACCAAAGAGGTCAACGATTGACCACATCCTTGCTCTTCAGGTCCTCACCGAACACAGACGAGAGTTTCGGCTGGGGCTGCTTGCAGCCTATGTTGATCTCTGTAAAGTGTTTGATTCAGTGAATCGGGATGCCCTCTGGAGGATTCGTGGTCTTCGTGGGGTGCCACCAAAACTGATCGATCTGATGTCTGAACTATACTCTGGTACTGAGAGTACTGTGAGATGTAGTGATACCATCTCTGACATATTTCCAGTTGTTACTGGAGTTTGTCAGGGGTGTGTACTGCCCCCATACTTTTCAGTGCTTGTATGGACTGGATTCTGGGGAAGATGTTGAAGAGATCAAACTGCGGTGCATCATTTGGGAATGGCAAGGTCTCTGACCTTGATTTCGCAGGTGATGCAGTCATCTTTGCGGAGACTTTAGATATCCTTTTGGGGGCCCTCGAGGTGCTGAATAAGGAGTTGGAGCTGCTGGGATTATGGGTTTCCTGCGTCAAAATTAAGATCCAGGCTTTCATTGACATATTGGATGCTGCTATCCTGTCTGTATCTGTTTGTGGTGAGGATGTTGAGGTCACGGAGAGATTCACTTACCTTGGCAGTAATATTCATGCCTCTGCTGACTGTGAGCCAGAGGTCAACATACGTCTGGGTCAGGCCTGGGGAGTTATGGATAAACTGGATCATGGGATGTGGCGCTGTCGGTACCTGTGCTGGAAGACAAAAGTCCGAGTCTTCAGGTCCTTGGTGCTTCCAGTCTTGCTCTATGGAGGTGAGACATAGACTCTGACCAGGGATCTGAGACAGAGACTTAATTCCTTTGGTATCAGGTCTCTTCTGAGAATCCTTGGTTATCGCTGGTCGGACTTTGTGTCCAACGAGCGGTTGCTGAGAGAGACTCAAATGAGATTTGTTACCTGCATAGTCCGTGAGCGTCAGTTGCGGCTGTACGGACATGTGGCTCATTTTCCTGACGCTGATTCTGCTCACCAGATCCTCTCAGCGAGGGAGCCTCGTGGTTGCAGCAGGTTGATCAGCATATCAAGGAGATGGTGATGGGCCAGGCATCTGCCTGGGGGGGGGGGGGGGTGGCCAGACGGAGGCCCCTGGAGTACCGGCGGAAAGTGGACACAGCGACGTGCTGCTCCGGCGCATGCCCCCATACTTGACCTGACCTGACCTTACCAGAAGAGAGTTGATGGGGGATCGTGTGAGACCTGCAGAAATCTGGAGGGGACAAAGTACAGAAAGAGTAGAGGGTGCAAGACCAGAAAGGAGGTGGTAGAAGATAGACACCCCACCTTCCTGTCTGCGATGGTTAAATGATAAAACCATTGACTCAGCTTCAGCATGGGAGATTCCATTGATCTTGAAGGTCTTGGTTTCCACAGCATCAAACTGAGCAAGATGTGAGGCAGGGGAGCCATCACACAGAGGGGAAAGTAGTACTCCATCAAGCTGCGGATGAAGGCCTTGTAAGTGCATACGAGTTCAGGTGTGCCAAGGAAGGACTTTGTATGACGGAGAATGTCCAGTCGCCGGCTGGCTCTGGATACCAACTCTGAAATGTGGTTTGCCCCAAAAAAGGTAATGGCTGATCGTGAAACGCAGGAGTTTGAATGACAACCTCCTCAAGAGGATTGTTCAGAAAGGAGATGATGTGGTTGAGGAAGGCGATGATGTGGTTGTCCAGCTTGTGATTTTTTTCACGTTCTGAAAAGAGGGAAGAGGCTGCAGCCTGCCTGTCTGAAGGATGAGGGATGTCACGCAGAGGAGAGTGGAGTCATCAGCAAAGAAATAAAGAGGATTTTCCAGAAAAATAAAGAGGTCAGTAAGCCATGTGTGGAGTTGGCCCTGGATGCCAGAGGCAGAGAGTTTGAAGAGCAATGCAGGATGACAGACTGTATCAAAAGCAGGAGATATGTCCAGAGAGACAGCCCTGAACTCACGTCTGACATTGAGGGCCTCCATCCATTGTTTGGTGAGTAAAAGCAGCATGTCCAAGGTGGAGTGACCTGGTCTGAAACGAAGTTAGTGATCTGAGATGAAGTTGTTGAAGAAACGGAATGTTTTCATATGAACTGCCATGATGGATTCCTCGGCCTTGCTGATGATTGGAAGTAAGCCGATTGGTCTATCGTTAAGGAGATCGGTTTTTGCACCTTTTTATGCAAGGCAGTGATGTTAGCAAATTTCCAAGTACTGTAGATGGAAGATGATCGAGCACAAAAGACAGGGTGAAAAGGGCAGAGAGAGGATAGGATGTGCAAGACCAGCAGAGCAAGTTCGTGGGACATCTGAGCTGATGCCATCCGGTCCAGTAACAGTGTCAGAGTCGAAGGTCGAAAGAACCTTCTCAGCTGCAAAAGACAGAGTCCAGGAGCAGTTGGGTATAACAGGGAAGGATGTGTACCGAGAGTGAGGGGATGGGTACACAAGATTAGGAAGTAAACACAGAATTGGGGCATTCGGTCTTCTCATGAGTGGAGTCGGCTGTCGTGCCATTTGAAGAGAGGGAAGGGGTGGACGGGGAACATACTCCAGAGACAGACTTTAACAAGCCACCAGGTTTTAGAGGAGGGAGACAAATTTTAAAGTTCATTCTTGAGGTTGGACAGATGTTTTCTGGCTCTCCTGAGAGTGGACACACACTGGTTGCGGGCTTCTTGGAAAGCACTGAAAGCATTCCAGGAAGAGAAGGCAAGTTGCTTCAGAGCAACTGCCTCACCACAGGCTTCAGCGTACCATGGGCTTGAAGAAGGATTGGACAATCGAAGATGAGATGAGATGGGATGAATCTGTGCATGAGAGAGCAGGATTCTGTGGAAGATTTCTCAGGCTGAGTTAGCATCAGGAGTAGTAGACATGGGAGACGAGTCCTGAAGAAAGACAGTAATTTGCAGTTCTTGTCATTCTGCTTGACTGTAAGCCAGGCTCGCCGGCGTTAAGGCGTTTCTCTGGGAATAGCCAGAGAGATGTTGACTTTCATAAGCATATGATCAGATGAACCAATTGGAGCAGAGGAAGAGCAGGAGATCTTTGGGGGAAAGTTAGTTATCAACAAGTCCAGAAGGGAGGATTTGCCATTGGGAGAAATCCAGGTTGGAGAGTTTACAGATCGAGTCAGTCCCATTGAGTCACAGAAATCCTTTGCTGAAGTGCCATGGTTGTTGAGAGAGGTAGCAATGCTCCGCCGTGTTGCATGGTGACAATTGAAATTGCTACATATGAGGAAGAGAAAGTTGGGATGAATGGTTAAAGTTTGTCTACATGTTGTCTGAGAGAGAGAGATGCAGATGGAGTAATCACACAAATGAACAAGAGGTGGGAGTGGAGGGAAGTCGCAGCCTGAGGTACTCCTGGGGGTTGAATGGTGTAAGGTCAGTACAGGGGCAGTGAGAAATTGAGTTATTGATGGAAAGTGCAACTAGGCTTACAGGACTTGGTTCAGGTTGATCAAATCGGAAGACAATAACCAGGGAGAGACATGGAGGAGTCGGAGACATCCTGTGGGAAGAAGGATTCTGTTAAACAGATGGTGGCAGTGGCCTGAATTGAGAGATGCCAGGTTAGAGTGAAGACCTTGAATATTTGAGGTTCACACAATTAGAAATTGGGGAGGAGGCATTGGGATGGTGCAGGATTGGGGGGAAGGAGCTTTGCTGGGGGCAAGGTGAGGCTTTGGGAGGAGAGGGGGGGGGGGAGATGGAGAATGTTTGATTTTGTGAGGTACCCTTGACTCTGTATACAAAAAAAAACAAACATTTTTTTTAAACGATTCAATATCATCATGAAACGATGGACGTGATCAACTCGACATATGTAGACAACAATGGATGAAAGCAAGATTATGTTATTTGAGGTATGCTAACCGCTGTCGGGGTCAAGGAGAGGCTTATGTTTTGGGCATTAACCTTTCATCAGAACGAAAACAAAAACCGACACCAAATTTCACAAACAAGGCTAGTTAGTCATTCTGACATGTGCAGAATTTTAAGTGAAACAGAATATCTATTGATCTACATATTTGTGCAGACATTTTGCACAGGATGTGGTAAAACATGATGCATCAAAACCAGATCTGATGTGCCAAAGTAGACTTTAAAAATAAACATATACAGTACTGTACAATTCTTTTAACGTGTCACATCCGGCCAAAACTCCCATGGAAGATCACATTTAAGGATTTGACAAACAAAAACATACCTGGAGTGCTTAAGGTGTATTTTTTTGAGCAGGAGGGGGGTTGGAGAGGCTTAAAAACCAATGTGGAATTTAATTTTTTTATCTCAATTTAGGAAGGTGCAAGTTTTGATGAGAAACGTGTGGTTAACACAAAACCACACGCCAGCGGCGAGACATTCAAAACTTGCACATCGCCATTTTTTTTTCCACTCGAATGTCTGGTAAACAATCCATCACAACATAATCCCTTCGTTCGGACAGTTAAATAGCTTCAACAACTGTTTACGACATTGGCCGTGACAGAAACCTTCAATGGTGAAAAGCACGTCAGTCCTTCGATGAAATTCATGCTCTGTATTTGTTTTTAAAGTGAGAAGCATGTGCATGTAATCCATTGGGAAATCTCTGTAAAAATCAACCTGTCCACACCAGTGAACTGGCCAGAACAAGATAAACATGGGTACACTCCATCATGTGCTATCCCATACCATTTTATGACCACAGGACGACAAGGCTGCACAAGGTATAGAGAACCAGAGTTGGTGTCAAAGCCACCCAATGCTCGCCTGTTTATACATTTATCGTTTTTAAAAGACTCGTCTAAGAATTAATATTTTTTATAAAGCATTGCAGTGAAGTCTGATCCAAATCATTTTAAAGCAATACATGTATTTGTATATTGTAATCAGTAACAAGAGCGCAAGTGAGCACAATATACGCCTGAACAAGAAGGTATATACAGAATTGTGCTACTACGTGGAAAACAGCATCCTGGTTGCCATGGCAACCACTTTAGATGACGAACGTATGTCACGACACACCGTCTCCACAGTCTGTACCTATGTACCAAATATAAAATGTGAAAGTTAAAAACTTTGGGAGTTAGAGTGTGGACAGGAACGGACGGACGGACGGACAGACAGATAGACAGATGGACGGATGACATAATACGCCCCAATATATTGTTGTGGTTGACCAAATTCGCAAACCACCATTCAGGTCCCTTAGGTGAGATATCTCGGTAAGTATATGTGTAGTTAGGCCCAAACCCGTTGTCTAGAGGGAATAAATGTCATTCATGAGGGCTGCGACTCTTCAGGATAGCCGTTTTTCTTTTACTATCTTTATTTTGGACCAACCGCCATTATTACCACCAGCAACCACGTCTCAACAGCCATCACAACAACAACCACCAACCACAACGCCGCTTCACCACAACCGCCACGACCTTTACCGTCACAACTCGCCACCATCGCATCACCGTCATCTCGCGCCACTCGTGGGTACCGATGCTGGACTCGTGCGGGGCGCGCACCGAGGAGCATGTTCAAAAGCATCGCGGACTTTCCGAGAAAAACGGATCAAAAACGACTCACGCCCACTTTTGTTCCATCCAATCGGTGAGCGAGGGGCGATTTGGCCCCGCCTCCAGGGCGTTGGAGGGCGGTCGCTATATGCAAATTCATGGATCAAAAAGCATTCACGCCCACTTTTCCTCGGGCCAATGGGGAGCGAGGTGAAAGGTCGGAGGCAGAGGGTCAAAGATGGAAGAGCGAAGCCACGGGGCTTATAAAAACGACTGCGTTCGTCAGAAGAGTGCAGTTCGCAGGAGGAAGAGTTGAGTTGGAAGCGGAGGAAGAGCTCAGTGCAGTTGGGAGTTCGCGGAGTCGGAGTGAAGAGGACGGAGCTGTGGAGAGGCGGCGGCGGCGAAGGCGGACGAGGGGGTGCTCGCGTCGGATTCGGGGAACTGTGGAGAGAAAGGCCAGCGGCGCGACCGAGGTCGTGGTGAAGACGCTCGTCGCGGGACCCGCGATTTTGTGAAATCCTCCTTTCCCCAAGCATCAGCAACCCCCTCCTGTTTCCCCCCGCGCTGAGATAGTGCGACAAAAGGGGGCCCCCTTCCCACCCCCTACCAGACACTGTCCGCGAGGCCCGCGGAGTTGAGTCACCACCGCCGCTCCGCGTCTCATCATCAGACGGGTAGGCCCGACACGGTCTCGGCCCCAGGCCCGCCTACCCCCTCATCCTGGAGGGTGGTTCTCTTTTCTTTTGCTTTGGGAATGTGTGTTGGCGGCACCGTCTGTGAAGTAAAATTGTATAAGTGTTGCCGTGTGCTCGCGTAGTCGGTATTAGATCTGCATTGTTGCATTTGCTTTTTGTCTTCTTCTTTTCTATGTGCTTTTGGTGGAATTGTATATGTGTGCTTCCCGTGTGCCGCGAAATAAATGTGCTTATTATTGAACTGTTTTCCCGCTTCACTTCGTCATTTCTTTCATTGAATCCTCATCTTGCTTCACGTAAAGGGTTGGTCGTGGGTTAAGACGCCCGATAATTAATCGAACCGTCGAGGTCGACGAATAACACCGCTCGGTTATCCCGATAGTACGGAACGGGTCGCTTAAGTGGCCCGTGTCCGAAGTCGACCTGCGGTGAGGTGCGATCGCCCGGTCTACCCTCCGTGTGGGTACTTAGGTAGGTCGAATTTGGCGAGCAACCCTATCCCACGCGGGGGCCGATTGGCTCGATCGCGGTGAGACCGAAAGGTCCACCCGTGACTGACTCCCGGCGTTAGTCCGAGAGGGTCACGACTGGATTGTCCGTCCGGTGGGCGACGTGCCGCGATTCGAGTTACGTGGCCGTTCGCACGCCGGCGGGCGCGAATCCGCAACAATATATATATATATATATATATATATATATATATATATATATATATATATATATATATATATATATATATATATATATATATATATATATATATCGGGCGTATAAAAAAGTGTGGTGGATAAAAACATTAGAAAGGAAAAAATAATTTGCACCAAAAACTTTAACATTTTTACGCTCACACTGACGCTCACGCCGGGGGTATCGCTATAGCTCTCTGTTCTTCAAACAGGTGAGCTAAAATGAATGGAACTTGCTTAACGCATGGTACTGAGTATAACCAGCAATTTTATTTTTTCTATATGGCAAGTTGAGGCTCATGGAGCTTGTACATTTATCACACGCAATTCAAGGACATCAGGAGGGAAGGAAAAAAAATGTCGCATTATCTGATTCATTTGACTCCCATAATCAAAATAATACAATGATATATTTTGAAATACTCAAGGGTACAATGTAATGCATCAAATCACACCTTATGTGGCATTCAAACCTTCACAGAATCAATAGCTAAGTGCTCATATGGGAACATGTGTAAAAAGCCAACCTGAACCAGCTCAACTCAACGCAACAGTGCAAAACACTGCATCTGAACAAAACGATCAATCTCCACGATACAGCAGCACCCCAAGCAAGTGGAGTGGGATGTTATGAATTAAAGTTAGAACCGTTACTATGTCGATTACACAGAAAGAAGGAACGGACTGTTTGAGATCAACTTTTTTTTTAATCTCAGCAGAAAAATCCAACGATTCAGCAGAAATTCAAACACATGCTTTATTACCTCCACCATAAACTCAACATGCTTGAATACCCCCTCCCCCCACCAATTCTCCTGGAAACCCCAAATGCTTCATTAAACCAACCCAACACCACATGCATCATTACCCTGCCCCAAACCCCCTATACTTCATTGCCCCCACTCTCTCTGAATCACCACAAGCTTCATTACTCCACCCAACCCCACGTGCTTCATTACTCCCACTCTCCCTGAAACATCACATGCTTCATTACCGCCCCCTCCCTCTCCCTCCCTCTCTCCCTTCCATCCAAATCTTACTTTTTCTAATCTTATAACTAAGTATGATATATCAAGCAAAGCAGGGTAAAAAAACAAAGAATTTTTAAAAGATTCAACTAATCATGTAGGGTTGAGGTAATTTTCAAAAAAAGAATAAGAAAAAAAAGAGAAAAAAACTTCAAAACGTTTTTGTGTCATCCAGGTGTACAAAATTAAAACAGCTGGAGACCCAAACAATGAATGCCATTCATCAAATCAACAGACCCTCTGAAGGTGACAGTAAAGTTGCAAAGCATTTCCCAAATAAACCGCATGTTGTAGCATCTACTCTGTAATGAGTAGTGACCTTCCACGAAACTTAAATGAGATGAAGCCCCGATGGAGCTCTCATCCCGCACCCCCTATTTCCATCATCCAGTGACATGTACTGTACTAGTACCCTTAACAAGCAGGAGCGTCAGGGACCACACTTGCCACGGTACCTTCAAACTTTGCCGCAGCTCATCACATCTGACTTTTTCCTTCTTTAAGTGTTCCTGCAACACCTGCATGGATGATGAATAATCATGTCAGGTTGAGGCTTTACATCAGTTTGAATACAATTTCATACAATGTTAACAACGGTATGTATGATAGCGAGAAAAATGACTTTTGCTATGCACATATCAAGTATCCTGAGAAGGCAAAACAAGGTACAAACACAGACACTTGAAGGGTACAAGTTAAATTCCTCATGTCTCCATCAAGTTTCACACTCAAACACAAGTGGCAAAGGAAGAATAATAATTTATGTGAGCGATTTTAAAAAATCTCAACTCAAACGAAATTGAACAAGCCAGGATGAACTCTATAAAACGGGGATGAGGGGGGGGGTGGGAAGTCAAACAAGGAGAAAAAGACAAAATGTCATAACCTCTGTGGTTTTAGTAAATGGCTGTCTGGAGTTGAAGGGCTAGCCCATATTTGCAAGATTTATGTGTATGCGCAACTGACTTGAGTGGTCATGTGACACAGAAGATTGCGCACAATTGCGTTATTCGGTCATGAGTTATTCGGTCATTAATGATGTGGGTCACATAGTTATATTGTGCAAGATAGTTGGTCACGTGACATGTATGATGTTTTCGATTGGGAATGCAAATTTCGCACAAAAGGGATCTTGTGTGGTGCCGTGTGCACAGCGGCATGCCTGTTATGCCCAGTGTGCATATGACTAGCAATGTGGCTCTTGCACTTTATCAAACTTTCCCTCAATCCAAGATCTATCTCTATCTCTATCTCTATCTCTATCTCTATCTCTATCTCTATCTCTATCTCTATCTCTATCTCTATCTCTATCTCTATCTCTATCTCTATCTCTATCTCTATCTCTATCTCTATCTCTATCTCTATCTCTATCTCTATCTCTATCTCTATCTCTATCTCTATCTCTATCTATCTCTCTCTCTCTCTCTCTCTCTCTCTCTCTCTCTCTCTCTCTAGTGCAGCCTATTGGCTGCTGGTTGCATCATTGGTTGGGACGCGGCTATGCCGCTGATGCAGTTCCCCGCTTACCAGTACACTGGTACTCATTTTACCGACCTCGGAAGGATGACAGGCTGAGTCAACCTCCTGGTGTATATTAATTCAGCGGCCAACGGGGCTTGAACTCAGGACCCTAGGATCCCAAGCCGCCACCCTAACCACTAAGCCAACACCAGGATTACTCAATTAAAGATGAAGATTCTATTTTTTATTTTTTTTTTAGTTCATTATTCTCTTAATGCAACATAATCTATGTCCACAAAGCAAATTTAGAGGTAGGGAGTGAATTGGAAAAGGAATTGACGATGAGCAGACATGCAACAAATACAGAGACATGCCAGAAGTAAATAGACACCTCAAATTTCTTCATTTCATCTGTATAACGCAGTTTTACTCAGTGATTTGTACAAATATTCGACTATTTCTTTGCAGATATGAGTTCCTGGGTCTTGTTGTCAATTAACTATGCCTCAAACCCAGGGAGCACACAAACTTTCTGATTTTTAAAGAGGACGAATTGTTGGCTAATCGGAAGGTGGAGTCAGCCAGCGTCAGATAGCTCAGAACCTTGGCATTCCGCTTTCTATGGTCAATCAGGTGATTGTGTAATTCACCAGCAGAGGCAAGGAACCCACAGCTTCCCGTTCTCATCGATCTGGACCCTCAGAAAGGTGTCTTCAAGCTGTCAAGCGGTCCATTGAGAAAACTCCCCGTTGCAAGGCAGCAGATGTTGCAGAAGAGGTCCAGATTAGCTCAAGCACTGCCATGCAGTACCTTCATCAACTGGGATATGATAGGAGAGCAGCTCGGAGAAAACCTCTTCTTAGACCAGCCAACATTCAAAGGAGAACGAAGTGGGCTGATGAGATGGCCAACAGACCCTTGGAGTTTTGGCAAACTGTCATTTTTCAGATGAGTCCCAATTTGCTCAATTTTCTGACAGTGGACGCGTATGGGTCTGAAGAATTCCCAGTCAAGAGTTTTGTTTGAACCTATTGCAGCCAACTGTCAAACATGGTGGTTTTTCAATGATGGTGTGGGGAGCAATCTGGAGCACTGGTCGGTCAGAGCTTGTGGAGTGTGTTGGCAACATCAACTCTATGATATACATTGCTAAGCTTCAGGATGGACGTCTCCCTGTCTTCTCCGCTGGTCAGATGGTCAAAAACAACACTGTTCATGGAAGATGGAGCTCCATGCACACTGCAAAAAAGACCAAAGAATGGCAGGACAGAAATGGGATCAAGCGACTTCCATGGCCAAGTCAGTCTCCTGATATGAATCCCGTTGAACACCTCGGGGTCGTATTGGATCGAGCTGTGCGGAAAAAGTCCAGGAAACCAATATCATGAGCAGAATTGCTTAACCTTTTGCGGAAAGCCTGGGCAGAAATCCCACAAGAGAAAATTTCAGAACTCGTTAGTTCCATGTAATATAATAGGACTGGGCCCAGAACACTGCCTTGGGGTACAACAGCCTTGACAGGGAGAGGAGAAGAAAGAGTTCCATTGAGAGCCACATGTTGGCTATGAAAGTGGAGGAATTCAGTAAGCCAAGAGTGGAGATGGTCCTTGGATTCAATAGGCAGACAGTTTGGAGAGCAAGGCAGGATGCCAGACTGTATCAAAAGCTCGAGATAGATGACCCTGATCCAGAGAGATGGCCCTGATCTCACGTCTGATATTGAGGGCCTCCACCATTAGTGGGAGAGGAGAAGCAGCATGTCCAAGGTAGAGTGACCAGGTCTGAATCCAAAATGATGATATGAGATGAGGTTGTTGGAGAAAAGGAATGATTTTATGCCAACTGCGATGATGGATTCCACAAGCTTCCTGATGATTGGAAGTACTGTAAGATAGTTGGGCTATTGTTGAGTTGATCCATTTTTGCACCTGTTTTATGTAATGCTGTGATGTTGGCCAATTTCAAATTTTCCAGATGGATATAGGAGACGCAAGACATTTGAGCTTTCTTTTTAATTGATTTGTAAAAATTTCCAAAAACATGTTTTCACTTTGTCATTATGGGGTATTTTGTGTAGATCCGTAACAAAAAATTTAAAGTTCATCCATTTTAAATTCAGGCTGAAACACAACAAAATGTGAAAAAGTCAAGGGGTGTGAATACTTTCTGAAGGAAATATATATTGTGACGTTCACGGGACTTGAACAGTCCCGCCAACGTAGAATGAGCCGAAACGATGGAGGCGGTTTATTTTTTATAACCCGAGGATGGCGGTTTTAATCGCTCTACAGCAAACGAGACGAGGAAGGTGGCACGAGTCGCTTTTCACCGAGTTAATAATGTTTATTTCTCTAACCAGAACGATAATAAGACTCGGCAAGAGGAGAGATCTGTGGGCGATTCGACGGGAGGTGGTGTGGGTTCGGGCGTGGGGGAAACACAAACAATTCCAATGGATACACAAATCTCAAACCCTCTACGGCACCAGGTACACACACACACACACACACACACACACACACACACACACACACACACACACACACACACACACACACACACACACACACACACACACAACGTAGCTAGTGGTCAGGCTTGCCCGTGGTGTCGACGTAACAGTCACTGGATTGGTGCCGGACTAGCTGGCATTGCGCTCGTCAGGGGCAGGAGACACGGTGGTGCCGAGGTTCCGTCAGCCCTTCCGCGCAGAACCACGGTTTCCGGCCTGTGAGCTCCAACCAGCCACCATGGTGCTGTTCCTGGTGGTGTCGACCTCCTGGTGTAGGCCCAAGACCACTCACAGCTGCCAGGGAGCCAGTTCTAGCTCCAGATGCGAGCAGGAGAGGGAGGCAGGTCCGCCCGCCGTTCGGTCCCGTACTCCGAGCCAGCAGAACTCCAGAGCCAACCGAGGTGAGGCATGAGGCACAGCAAGGCCCCGAGACACGACAAATCCAGGAACGAACCAGCGCAACGAGAGAGCGAGCTCAGAGACAAACAGCCTCGACCAGACCCTTTCTCCTCTATCACTCTTCTTCCTTTCCCAATCAGCATGTTTTTATACTCGAGTCCTCGTCACTTCCAATGGAGCCCTTTTATTGGCCCTCTCCTGTGGCCTTCCGCCAATCGTGATCAAGGGGCGGAGCCATCCGCAGCACCGTCCTGTTAAGTCACGGCAAGCCTACAGGGAATACTAAAAGGGGATACGCATAAACACTTACCCTAACCCGTCTCCCTATCTAATTACGTAACAATTATAATTTCCCCCTTAACGAAATGGACATTTACTAGACAACTTATCAGCACTGAATTGCTACTTATTACATTGAGATCCTGGTACAACTCGAACAGCATGGCATACCTAATTAAACATCCGAATTACCCTTTGAATGCATACCCCCCCGCCCCCCTTAGACAAAACAATATATATTTACCATTACAGAAGATATTGTTCTCACAAATCCATTTCACTGATGAACTTACCAGCCTTTCTTGATGACTCTTAAACAGCTCTTCTTGGAGTTTGGCCACCTGGGTTTCCAGACTTTGTAATGTCATCAGCTCCGTAAGTTTCCCACTCTCTGCACGTTTCTGTTCAAGCTCAAACACAAGCCGCACATTCTCCTTCTCCTTATAGTTGTTTCCCACCTGTAGTTTGGAATTTTCTGCCTGAAGCTGCCGATTCAACATCTCCAAGTGATTGTTCTCCTTTTGGAGTTGCCCATTCTCAGTCTCCAGTCGGGTTTTCTCGGTGTGTAAATGGGCACTTCCCACTTGCAATTTGCCATACTCCATCTGAATATGCCTCTTCTCGGTTTCCAGTTGACAGTTTTTTACCCGAAGGCTATTGTGTTGTTCTCCAAGACATTCGTTTTCTGCCTGGAGGCGGCCATTTTGAACTTGAGAATCTTGCAGTGTGTTCCAAATCTCTGACCTGGGGAATCAACAAACAAACAATTTTTTTTTAAATGTGAAAAACATAAACAAACCTGTTCATTCAACTTACCAAGGAGCAATGTACATCGTACAAATATCAAAAGGGAGCATATTAACCACTCCCCCAAAAGCCTTCTATTAATATTCAACATCAACTCTCCCTTCTCTGCTGATCTCCTTTTCTTTTACCTCTTTCTTCCATCCTCCTCAACTGCCAACCATCAGCCATTAACTTGATTGTGTTCTCATAATTCCCCCCCCCCCGCCCCCCATCCTGAACTACACTTAAATCTCCCCCACTTCATATAATGTACATTGGTGGCTCTTATCCAAACATTTAACAACACCAGAAACAAGTTATTAATCTATTTAGAATTTAGATGGTCGACAAGGATATCACGTTAGGGAGAAAATGGGTTCATTAAATTATCTCTAATATGTTCTGTGGCATTCTTTACATGTTGATTAAAGTGGGCAGATACGACACTCCCTGGTAAAATAGTTCCACGATTGAAAGCGCACATCTGGTTTCAATATATTCTGCCATGTGCACCTCCAGTTTAAGTAACTACTGGAATGTAAGACCCGTCGCTTTGCTGACGGGAATACCAGTCTTCACGTAATTGCTAACCTGGTGTTGGCTTAGCGGTTAGGGTGGTGGTTTGAGATCCTAGGGTCCTGGGTTTGAGCCCCGTTGCCACTGAATTAACACCAGGGGGTTGACTCAGCCAGTCATCCTTCCAAGGTCGGCGAAATGAGCATGAGTATACTGGTAATAGAGGCTCTGCATCAGCGGCATAGTTGCGCCCCTAACCAATGATGCAACCAGCTGACAAAAAAGGCAGCACACGATGGGAACGTAATTGCGGGGGGGGGGGGGGGAAAGCAGTTGTTAATGGGAAAAAAACAAAATTAGGTGGTGTATAGATACCGGCCTATCTCAATCAATCATTCGGAATGTGACCATTAATCATTCATTGGGGTATTCGCCTATCCGGCCACTCAGGGAGTGAAGAGGAGGCGAGTGTTCATGGGATATTCATCACAGCCTTTTTAGATGCTGAATTCCAAATAATATACAACACACTGAAAGGAAGATCAAAATCAATAAATAAAATTCTCACCCGTACGCTCCCCCTCTCTTCCTTCTTTTGATCAAAGTCTCAGGTACATATTAGGCACAGGCTATGTCAGGAAACAAACTCTCCTCATGCATGTATGTGCAGCACGTTATATGCTGCGTGTACATATATGTGAATATGCGCGTATTGTTATGCTGCGCATGTACGTGCATGCTGCGCTGACAGGATAATCGTTGACGGATGGACGGACACATGCATGCATGCATGCTGAGACCGAGTTCCCTTTATTATCTCGGCCAGTGAAGGTGGTAGGAGGTTATGTTTTCACTCATGTCTGTTTGTTTGTCTGTTTGTTTGTTGGCAGGATATCTCCAAAAGTTGTGAATAGATTGGGATGAAATTTGGTGGGCAGGTTGGGTGTGTGACAAGGACAAACTGATTAGACTTTGGTGAAGTCTGGATCCGTATCTGGCTTCTATAATTTCAAAAATGATTTTTCACCATTGAGCGATGGGGCCAAAAACGATATGAAGCACGATATCTCAAAAAGTTGTGCACGGATTCGGATGAAACTTGGTGGACATGTTGGGTGTGTGACGAGGAAGAATAGATTCCATTTTGGTGAAGATCCGAATCCAGATCCGGATATGAGATTTTTTTTAGTTTTAAAAGTGATTCTTCACCATTGAGAGATAAGGTCAAAAACGACATACAGTATCACTTGATATTTAAAAAACGTATTGGGCCCGATATGTTCTAATGTTCTGGTGGATCAGGGATTGCGTGGCGGAGGTGTGCGCTCTACCGAGTGCCCTTCCAGTATTTGTCGGTGTATTGCATAAAAGCATCATTCAAATTCAAATTTCTGCCATGATTCAAGAGCGCAACTGTCAACGGGGAGGAAGCCGAACATTCTTTTTCGCAAAAATATTACATTCCGTATGCGTCGTTAACGATAAAAGGAGGGGTTGGAAATGTTCATCTATATTATTGCAAGGCAAACCATCTTGAGGAATAGCTCATTTTTATTAGCTCGCTTGTTCGAAGAACAGAGAGCTATAGTGATACCCCCGACGTGAGCGTCAGCGTGAAAATGTTAAAGTTTTTGGTGCAAGTTATTTTTTCCTTTCAAATGTTTTTACCGACCACACTATTTTTTATACACCCGATTATATGCATATATATATATATATATATATAAATATATATATATATATATATATATATATATATATATATATATATATATGTATATATCGGAGCGTATTATGTTATACCGGTCGTCCGTCCGTCTGTCTGTCTGTCCGTTCCTGTCTGCACTCTAACTCCCAAAGTTTTCGACTTTCACGTTTCATATTTGGTACATAGGTACAGACTGTGGAGACGGTGTGTCGCGACATAGGTTCGTCATCTAAAGTGGTTGCCATGGCAACCAGGATGCTGTTTCCGTCCATTTCTGTCCGCACTCTAACTCCCAAAGTTTTCAACTTTCACGTTTCATATTTGGTACATAGGTACAGACTGTGGAGACGGTGTGTCGTGACATAGGTTCGTCATCTAAAGTGGTTGCCATGGCAACCAGGATGCTGTTTTCCATCCGTTCCTCTCCGCACTCTAACTCCCAATGTTTTCACTTTCACGTTTCATATTTGGTACATAGGTACAGGCTGTGGAGACGGTGTGTCGTGACATACGTTCGTCATCTTAAGTGATTGCCATGGCAACCAGGATGCTGTTTCCGTCCATTCCTGTCCACACTCTAACTCCCAAAGTTTTCAACTTTCACGTTTCATATTTGGTACATAGGTACAGACTGTGGAGACGGTGTGTCGTGACATACGTTCGTCATCTAAAGTGGTTGCGATGGCAACCAGGATGCTGTTTTCCATGTAGGAGCATATACCTTCTTGTCCGGGCGTATATTGTGCTCACTTGCGCTCGTTAGTGATTACAATATACAAATACATATATTGCTTTAAAATTATTTGGATCAGACTTCACTGCAATGCTTTATAAAAAAAATATTAATTATTAGACGAGTCTTTTAAGAACGATAAATGTATAAACAGGCGAGCTTTGGGTGGCTTTGACACCAACTCTGGTTATTATAAATCTCTTGTATTACACTATTTTATTTGGAAAGACACAAACAATTTTCAGTGGTTTAAAGTGAGTGAAGAAAGGGGAAAAGAAAGGCAAATATAGTTGCGAGGGCAAGAGTCATTCCTCCTCTTACCAGTGATACAATTACAGTGCGTTAGCAAATTATTCTTTCTTTCTTTTACCTGGCAAGAGAGGTCAGAGGTATGCACACTTGCCTTTGAGCTATCTATCTCGAGTGTGAATCTCGACCCAGCTATAAACTGTCACCATGGTTTTTCACAGGTCGGGTAAGACATCAATGTGTGCCTCATCCATCTGATGGACGTTAACCTGGAGGACCTGTCGGCCAGCACGGGTTGTTGGTGGATGCTGAAGATTTCATGTTGTATTTCGTGAAGAGGAGGCACGATATTACTGGCACCTGAACCAAGTATAAACTCCTGCCACCTTCAGTCGAATATCAAGCCTGGTCAGCTGGCTTGTGAGAGACAATGGGCCAAAATAACTGGATGAGCTGAACCCACAAGAAGGTGGGAATAATTGGGGCCATTAAAGTAGTATTAGTAGCTTTCCTCTCTATCCAACAAGAATACCTTAAAAAGAAAGATTTCATTACCTACTCCACTGAAATAGTGCCAAAAAGAAGAAGAAGAAAAAAAGGTTAAATGAGTTTGAATAAACAAAAACAACATTCAAGGATGGTCTATCTGACAGAAATGGGGTGGCGTTGGGTGGGGAGGGGAACAGAACCACCATTCTACCAAGAATTAACACCATGGGTGATATACATTGCAAAAGTGATGATACTGTTACGTTTGAGGGGGGGGGTATGCATTCAAAGGGTAATTAGGATGTTTAATTAGGTGTGCCATGCTGTTCGAGTTTACCAGGATCTCGATGTAATAAGTAGCAATTCAGTGGTGATAAGTTGTCTAGTAAATGTTCATTTCTTCAAGGGGGGAGATGATAATTGTCACGTAATTAGATAGGGACACGGGATAGGGTAAGTGTGCCTGCGTAATCCCCTTTTTGGTATTCTCTGGAGACTGGCCGTGACGTCACAGGACAGTGCAGAGGATGGCTCCGCCCCGTGATCATGATTGGCGGAAGGCGATGGCGGTGGGCCAATAAACGGCTCGATTGAAGTGATGAGGACAGAAGGATAAAAAGGTTCTGTTCGGGGTCGAAAAGGAAAAAGAAGATTACAACCAGAACGATCGTGTTTTTTTGGTGTGGAAGCTGTGGCGGCAGAGAGCGTCCTGGCTGCTGTGCTGAGTCGATCGTGCTCTTGATCGTGTCTGGGAGCCTTGCCGAGCCTCGTGCCTCGCCTCGGTTGGCTCTGGGGTTCTGCTGACTCGGAGTGCGGGGTCGGGCGGCGGGCGGACCTGCCTCCCTCTCCTGCTCGCGGCTTGGCGCCGGAGCTGGTTCCCTGGCGGCTGTGGGCGGACTTGGGCCAGGATCAGGAGGTCGACAGCACCGTGGTTTCTCCTGCCCCCCTGACGAGAGCAAGGCCGGCTCGTCCGACGCCGATCCAGGGACCGTTGCGTTCACACCACGGTCCAGCCTGACCACTAGAAATAGCTACGTTGTGTGTGTGTGTGTGTGTGTGTGTGTGTGTGTGTGTGTGTGTGTGTGTGTGTGTGTGTGTGTGTGTGTGTGTGTGTGTGTGTGTGTGTGTGTGTGTGTGTGTGTGTGTGTGTGTGTGTGTGTGCGCGCTTGGCGCCTTAGAAGGTTTGAGATCTCTATATTCATTGGAATTGTCTGTGTTTTTCCCCCCGTCCGATCCCACACCATCCCGTCGAATCGCCCCGGATCCCTCTTCTTGCCGAGTCTTGTTATTTCTGGTGATAATAAAAATGAATAAACATCATCAACTCAGTGAAAAGTGACTCGTGCCACCTTCCTCGTCCCGTTTGCGGTAGAGCGATTAGAACCGCCATGTTTGGGTTATAAATAAATAAACCGCCTCCATCGTTTTGGCTCATTCTACGTTGGCGGGACTGTTCAAGTCCCGTGGACGTCACATTGGTGTCAGGAGTGGGATGTTCGAACCCCTCTAAATTATATACCAGGATTAAAATCTCGCCACGAATTGGAATATAAAATTACTACAGAAAAGCGCGCGAGCGCGGGAAAATTTTGGCGGGATTTTTCAAATTTAAATTAATTGGCGGCAAACGGGACTTCTGCACCATGGCGGATGTGCAGATGTTTGAGGAGGAAGGCCACGTGTCTGGCAGCGAGTCGGGGGAAGAGGGGAGAGACGGGGGTAGGGTTGGAACCTCCCCCATTCCGAGCGTGGACCGTGCTTCATCGCCCGTAACGGAGCCGGCAGCGCCGGAAACCGGCACGATGACGATCTGGACAATGTTGGAACGTTTAATGAGTGCAATTACAGCACAGGGGGCAAAAATGACGGCACAGGGGGCACAAATGGCAGAAATGACGGCACAAATGGAAAATCAATTCGTGACACAGAGGGCAGACATGACGGCACAGGGGGCACAAATGGCAGAAATGACGGCACAAATGGAAAATCAATTCGTGACACAGAGGGCAGACATGATGGCACAGGGGGCACAAATGGCAGAAATGACGGCACAAATGGAAAATCAGGTAAAAGGTAAAAGGATTGGAGGCTTGTTTGGACGAACAAGATAAAATTATGAGCCAAGATGAAGTCTTGGATAAAGGCCTGGTAGAGCCGTCTTTTGTAAGTAGAGTGTCCAGGTTGGTTGAGGAGCAGCTACAAACTCGCGACGGAGCCTTGGAGGAGGTTGTGCGGGCCCAGAAGATCCTGCGGGAAGAGGTGAATCGGTCCATTCAACGTTTGGAACAGGAGGCAAAATTGACCCATGAGACCCTCACTACAAAACATCTTTGGCCACAGTGGGCTCCGAAATTGGATACGCAGCCACAAGGGTGTTTGATCTCTGGGCTGGATTCGGACAAGGGAGAAACTGAGAAGCGGGCCACCGTAAAAGTGATCCCCCCTGGTAAATTTCGACGGGTCAGGGAGCGTTGAAGCTTTTCTGACGCAATTTGAGTGCATTTCCCGACTAAACGGGTGGAATGAGCAGGAACGTACAGGGAATTTGGTGGCAACGTTGCGGGGACCAGCCGCAGACGTGTTAAACGTGATCGCGGAGGGGATGTTGACCAGCTCCCACATTTGCGAGGCGTTGAGCCGTCGGTTTGGGTTCGCGGCAAACTGTGATCTGGTGCGGGCTCAGCTCCAGCACCGCAGATTAAAGCCGGGTGAGACAGTGCAGGAGCTGGCACAGGACATTTACCAATCAGTCAGGATCGCGTATCGGGACCTTACAGTGGAGGCATGGGACAGACTGGCACTAGAGAAATTTTTAGCTGCTCTTCCTGACCCTGAGGTCCGAGCGCTAGTGGAGTTACAGGATCCACCCACCGTTCACCGAGCGGCCGAGTGCGCGGCCAGGCTGGCCTCGTGGAGTCGGCCGGGTCGGCTTCCAGAGAGGCCATCGGTGACGATCCGACAGGCGGAGATCCAGGATCAGGGAGGGGGGCTGGGAGAAATTGGCATTACCCAAATGTTTCAGGAAATTTGCCAGAAACTGTCAAGTTTGATAAAGGGTAATCCGGTAGTTAGTGCGCCAAAGCGGCGGGGTCCAGCCCAGCCAATAGAGCAATTCGATTATGGCCGAGGGGGTCCGGAACCGGAAGAGACATTTCACCGATACTCACAGGGGCCTTTTATGGGGAGTTGTTTCCGGTGCGGGCGAAGAGGACACATGCAACGATATTGCCGGTACCCGGCGATGGAGGGACACTCCAATAGACTTTTAGACTCGGAGAGGGTGAATCCTCCTGCTGAACCGCCAGGTCTATCCGAGATGCCCTTTCATAGGTCGGGTCCGGAGATCACTGTCAGGGGTCGGGGAGACTAGATCGGGCTGAGCATATAGGGCCATGCTCGGCTGCTGAGATTGTGGCGAAGTGCCCTCCTTTGGTGAAAAAAGTGAATTGTGGAAAAATTGGCATGGGTTTGTAAGTTCTGCTGGGTTTTAGAGTGACAATCGGGACAGTGGGTAATTGGAAACAAAGCGGGCACGAGTGGCTGTCCAATGGCTGGTGCGTGGTGAGAAGTGCTGTGTGAGTTGTTTAAAGTGAAGAAGTGAAACGTATGGTGCACACATTGTTTTTTTATTGGGCATGGTGTGGTAACAGGGAAGGTCATGGTCGGTGAAGTGTTAGAAATGCAGGTGTCACATGTAAGGCCGATGGGGTGGGGGAGTCATGTGGGTTTTGTGGGTGGGGATGATGTGCTTGTCCACAGGGATTGCGGAAGCTCACGGTGAGCGTGAATTGCGACCCCCTTCAAGGAGATTCACCACCTGGTGGCTAATGGTGACAGTGTCTGGAGGCAACTGGGAGAGGGTCTGGTTGGGCGACCAAGGCGGGTAGGACCTTGGCGACCCAGGAAGGCCAGAGGAGCCAGTGAGACCCCTTCCAGAGTGTTGTACGGGATTAGAGCTGATGGCTACCAGGGGGGAGGGAATCAAAGGGAGCGGGGCGGAGAAGCGTCCGGGTTGGACTAAAGCTTACCTGTGGGCATGGTTGCACCTGAGATGCCCCCATCATCTTGTGGTAACCCACCCCACGGCCATGACGGGATTCAGCCTGCATGATTAAAATGAGGACCATGACCTAGAAATGTGATGATGACCATGGTGTGAGTGTTGTGAAGATGTGTGAGTCCCACCCGATCCCGCACAACTTGACAGGTGCAGCAAGGGCATGATGTCCGCATAATTTTGGGGCAAGCAAATTTGAAAATTGGCTCCCCAGGTAACGCTGGGTCTATTAGCATCCACTGGGGGAGGCGGTCAAGTGTAAATATCATGTGAATAGTGTCGTTAAGGCTTAGAGTTGGAATGTAAAGTATAAGTGTTGTGTTTTTGTGGAACCTTTTGTTTCCCCTCCCCAGATCGCTGGAAGAGTGCTGGGCAATAGCGATGATCTAGAAGATGGAGTGCAACTTCGCTCAGTGCTCTCATGAAATTAAAAAAAAAACAAAAAAAAAAAAACGAATGATTGTTTAGGCCAGGATAAGGCCATAAGGGGGTAGTACATTAAGCAGGATAGGTAAGTTAGCTGCGACTCGCTGCCCATTGCCCCTCCTACTTTATTTCGTTAGGTTAATTAGGTGTGAGTCAGTAAGTGTTAAGGCTGGTACGGTAGCGCCTGTGATATACCTTGCAGGAGCTGCGGTACCAGAGGAGGGGCAGTGTTACGTTTGAGGGGGGGGTATGCATTCAAAGGGTAATTAGGATGTTTAATTAGGTATGCCATGCTGTTCGAGTTTACCAGGATCTCGATGTAATAAGTAGCAATTCAGTGGTGATAAGTTGTCCAGTAAATGTTCATTTCTTCAAGGGGGAGATGATAATTGTCACGTAATTAGATAGGGACACGGGATAAGGTAAGTGTGTCTGCGTAAACCCCTTTTTGGTATTCTCTGGAGACTGGCCGTGACGTCACAGGACAGTGCAGCGGATGGCTCCGCCGCGTGATCATGATTGGCGGAAGGCGATGGCGGTGGGCCAATAAACGGCTCGATTGAAGTGACGAGGACAGAAGGATAAAAAGGTTCTGTTCGGGGTCGAAAAGGAAGAAGAAGAAGATTACAACCAGAACGATCGTGTTTTTTTGGTGTGGAAGCTGTGGTGGCAGAGAGCGTCCTGGCTGCTGTGCTGAGTCGATCGTGCTCTTGATCGTGTCTGGGAGCCTTGCCTCGGTTGGCTCTGGGGTTCTGCTGACTCGGAGTGCGGGGTCGGGCGGCGGGCGGACCTGCCTCCCTCTCCTGCTCGCGGCTTGGCGCCGGAGCTGCTTCCCTGGCGGCTGTGGGCGGACTTGGGCCAGGACCAGGAGGTCGACAGCACCGCGGTTTCTCCTGCCCCCCTAACGAGAGCAAGGCCGGCTCGTCCGACGCCGATCCAGGGACCGTTGCGTCCACACCACGGTCCAGCCTGACCACCAGAAATAGCTACGTTTTGTGTGTGTGTGTGTGTGTGTGTGTGTGTGTGTGTGTGTGTGTGTGTGTGTGTGTGTGTGTGTGTGTGTGTGTGTGTGTGTGTGTGTGTGTGTGTGTGTGTGTGTGTGTGCTTGGCGCCTTAGAAGGTTTGAGATCTCTATATTCATTGGAATTGTCTGTGTTTTTCCCCACGTCCGATCCCACACCATCCCGTCGAATCGCCCCGGATCCCTCTTCTTGCTGAGTCTTGTTATTTCTGGTGATAATAAAAACGAATAAACATCATCAACTCAGTGAAAAGTGACTCGTGCCACCTTCCTCGTCCCGTTTGCGGTAGAGCGATTAGAACCGCCATGTTTGGGTTATAAATAAATAAACCGCCTCCATCGTTTCGGCTCATTCTACGTTGGCGGGACTGTTCAAGTCCCGTGGACGTCACAATACATTTATTATATTGCTAGAGCTTGCTAAGGGACCATCTTTTTAGAAAGGTATGCATTGGAGGTGAGGAGGAAATCTAAACTGAGAAAATGAAGAGGGGAGGATGACAAGAACGAGGAAGGAAGCTCGTGGAATGTTGAAGGAGTAGGGAGAGGAGGGAAAGAAGTTCAGTTGGAGACCTTACAAAAGGGAGAGGGGGTAAGGAATGGAAGGCAAGGGGAATGTACTTAGCTTACAAAAAGGGGGCAGTGTGGGGGTGAAAAAAATTCTGCCATTTTGCATATATAATAAACAAAAGGCTAAAACATACAGTAGAACCTGCTGGAACAGTTACGTTTGAAAATAGAAATAAGAGGATTACACTACCGGTCAAAAGTTTTAGAACACATTTTATTACTCTGAAATTAAAGCATTGAACAAATAAACAATTGCAGATAAAAACGAAATTATGGAATCGTTTTGTTGAACAAAATTTGATCTACATTTTTGACTCATCAAAGCAGCCACCGTTTGCAGATATAACAGCCAAACATACTCGTGGCATTCTTCCTACAATGGAAATCAAATATTTTTCGGAAAGTTCTTCCCAACACTGTTGCAGAAGTTCCCACAAATGTGTTGCACTTGTAAGTTGCTTTGCTTTCACCCTTCTGTCCAGTTCATCCCAAACCAGCTCGATGCGGTTTAAGTCAGGAGACTGTACAGGCCATTCCATGATTTGAAGCCTACCCTCTTGTTCTTTCCTTCTAAGGTAGATCTGACATAGCCTGGAGGTATGTTTTGGGTCGTTATCTTGCTGTGGGATGAACCCCTGACCAACTAGGCGTAGAACAGAGGGTATTGCATGGCGCTGCAAATTGCTGTGGTCGCCATTTTGGTTCAGGGTGCCAGTCACTCTGTGCAAGTCACCGACGAGATCCAGCAAAAGAGCCCCAGATCATCACGCTTCCTCCTCCATGTTTGACAGTTGGTGTCACACACTGAGGAATCATCCTTTCACCACTCAACGGTGTACAAAAAACCTGCGTGATGAACCAAAGATTTAAAATTTTGATTCATCGGCCCATAAGACCTTCTTCCACTTTTCAGTAGTCCACTGGTGGTGCTTCATGGCCCAGGCAAGCCTCTTTTTCTTATTTTGCCATCTTAGCAATGGCTTTCTTAATGCCACTCGACCTGTCAAACCTGCAGCTCGAAGTCTTCTCTTTACAGTTGAAACTGAGACTTCCTTACTTCGACCAGTGTTAAGCTGTGCTTGAAGCTGCTGTCCTGTAAGCCGCCTATCACGCAAGTTGTTGACTCTCAGAAACTTGTATTCTTATGTTGTGGCTTTGGGTCTGCCAGATCTCTTCCTGTCAGAGTTTCCTCCAGTTTCCAAGTGCCTTTTGATGGTGTAGGCAACTGTACTCACTGACACCTTGGCTACCTTTGCAATTTCTCTGAAGGAAAGACCTACACTTTAAAGGGTTATCATGTTCTGTCTCTTCCTTTGTTAATTGTCTTGTTCTCGTCATTATGAGAGCAATATATTACTTCCTGCAGTGCAATATTGTCCAAATAATGCTTCAGAGGGTGAAGCAACAAAGTCTGTTCCAACACTGCTTTTACACAGACAGAGGGTTTATAACTAATCAACAAATTTGGGACACCTGGAGGAATTGTTTGCATCAACTTTCAAGGCTTAATTTACTTCTATTGCTGCAGAACAGCTGCAGTTGCTAACCCATTAGTTGTTCCCTGAAAAGGGTTTTTTTAAACAACTTTGAAATTTACATTATTTTTCAGTTTTTGGTAACCTAAACTTTTTTTTTAATCTCTGGCAGTTTACCGCTAAGCTTTGTACCATTTCAGGTTATTCAGGTACCATTGGCCCACTTGAACTGCTTAAATTTCAGTAAGAAAATGAAAAATGGGGGTGTTCGAAAACTTTTGACCGGTAGTGTATATTTGTGCCAATGGACATCACTGCTTTTTCTTTTTGGATGATGGGGAAGAATGAGATCCACATATTATGTCAAGTCAAACTAATGTTGAAAATAAAAGCCTATTTTTCATAACATGTACCCTAAAACACTCACCTGCCTCCCTGTTTGTCAGGATGACTCGATCCACCTTTGTCCGGCACCGACTGCCCTTCCGACAGCTGTACCTTGTGTGCAGCTTGCATCTCGCTCTGCAATTGCAGCACACGCAGTTTGTCGGCCTCGGCGATCTGTGCCATGTGCTCTGCTTCCTCACGCATCTCCAGGACTGCCTGTAACACATGACATTATTCCAAAATATAAGGAGATGCGTTCAGTACGAACACCGTGGTGGAAATAATCTGCTATGGAGTCTATTTACATCTCATACCTGTTTTTTCTGCCAAGTTGTTTTCGTAAGATGTCACAACCGTGATATAATATAGGGGACAATTGAATTGAAACAAACAGATAAAGTTTGATACTAACGACATTTATTTCACCTTTGGTTTACTTCTTAGAGGTGAGATTCGATGATCAATTGCTTTGCTCATGTTAGACAAGCAGAACACTACAATGTGGTGTTGACCTTAAACATTCCTCCATTCAGAACACTGATGTTGCTCACATTAATTCCTCCTTTTTGATCAATTCTTGTCATCAATTGCTTCACCGGATGTAGGAAAATAAACAAAAATTTCTTTGATATTCCAAATTATAAATCACAAGAGGGAAGAGACAGAGATGAGGGAATGTATAAAAATTTTATTACACAAAAAAATTACACAATGTGTATCGATCTACCGAGCAGGGGAAAGGTGTCGACTTTTTTTCCTTTGATCTTTATAGAATTCCATGCCCCTGGGCCAATTGTCCTGAACTTTGCTGTGCCACATTTTTTACACACGTGGAAGGACAATATCACCAAAAAATACATTTCAACTCTTAATCAAATTGAAGTTAAAACATGAAATAACAGCCCTTTGGCCAAGAGGGGCAGAGCTTGGCGAAAGCATCGGCATTTCTGCATTGCCTTCGTAAGTGAATTATAAATACAGTAATATCTCACTTAGCGCTCAGGATGTGGTCCTGGATAAGACAGCATTAATTGAAAATGCGCTAAAAGGGGTCATTCCACCATTGTTTATGTGGAGATGTGTTCCCAACAGTGTTATTTCTTTCACATGAGTGGTATATGAGGACTTCATTGGGGTATCAGTAATAGTGCTAATAATAATAACTAGCCGAAACCCCATCACAGACGGATTCCGCTCATTCAACCACCCTCACCAGCTCACCCACACTCGAGGGACATGGACTGGACAGGGCGTGCTTGCCCCCGCCTACTCATCCCCCGCCCCTGCCCCATTCCCCCCCCCACCTTCAATTTGCTTACCCCCGCCCAAAAATTTAATTACCCTGGCCCCACCCCCGCCTCTTCACTCCCCGCCCCCGTCTCTTGATTCCCCGCCCCACTTGCCCCCGCCCCCTGTCCACCCCCTCACACTCAACTCCGCCTAATTTACCCAAGCCCCCGCCCAATCATCCCCCGCCCCATTCCCCCGTCTCCCGCTTTCAATTTGCTTACCTTGCTCCCCCCCCGCCTCTTCACTCCTCGCCCCCGTCTCAACGAAAAGTGTTTATTCTGCTTCAGAGTTGAAAGTTTGACTATTGCCACTATGTGCGATGCACTCTTACAGGTCCGAAGTTTCTTTCAGTCCAGGTCACAGTACCGAGAAAAACGTGACGCGACTGCCAGGAGGAGCACAAAATTGGTCCTTCAGTATTAATATATCGAAGACACAATGTTTCTTGTTACATTTTTTGTGTCAAATTTACATTCTGAGGTAGTCAGCATGTGCAGAAGAGGGTTTTACATTGCAGACGCTATTTTCGAGGAGTGGAGTTACACCTCTCAGCGGTAACGGTCTGTCGACGACAGACGTAATGACGTCAGCGAATGACCGATGATGTCATGACGTCCTGACGCCTCTCAGCGGTGACATCACACGTCGCCATGGAAACAAATGCAAAACGAAGTGTTTATTCTGCTTCAGAGTTGAAGGTTGACTATTGGCACTATGTGCGATGCACTCTTACAGGTACGAAGTTTCTTTCAGTCCAGGTCACAGTACCGAGAAAAACATGATGCGACCGCTAGGAGGAGCACAAAATTGGTCCTTCAGTATTAATATATAGATAATAATAATACAGATGGTAAACATAATTTTATAAATAAAAATAATATATTTTTATTATAATAACATCAGTAAGTAGGAACAAAAACAAAATATGTACAAATATCAATAAAAATAATCATCAATGAAAAAAAGAACATAAAATTTGTACAAACAGCCGTCGCTCTGACTGTTCCGACATGGCAGCCGTGGGAGAAGGCTCATCCTACAACAAAAAAATGGTGGAGTAAACAGTGCTGGTTGGCTCAGAGTGTGTGTGCATACAACACAAACGATAGCAGTGGGTGCATTCACTCAGCGGTGTTATGAATTTTGTTTTTTTTGGAAAAATTTTCTCCAGGACAAAGAACACCATAACGAATCAGCATTCAATGGGGCAGCATTAAGCAAGGTATTACTGTTGAGCGATTCCTCACTTAACGTTGATTCGGTTAATGTTGTTTCACTATAATGTCGCTGATACAATAAATAACATATTTCCTATTGACATCTTGGCATTCGCGATTACTTTGTTTGCCAATGGACCACAGCGAACTACTTTGTGTCGCATAGACGTGAAGGCATATGGAGATGCTGAACGGTTGTATCACAACATTTTGATGTTGTTTGAAGTGTGATCCAATTCCTTAGAAATAGAAGGCAAAAATGCACAATAAGTGATAGTTGTGAGTCCAGTAGTTAGAAAACAAAAAAGCAGACATCTGCAATCATAGAAGCGATAACCAAGGGTATGCCTTTTTTTTGTATACATTGTCAATGCTCGTATGAGAGCAAACACACAACGCACAGCAAAGGGGGCACAAGACAATAGGGGTGGGAGAGGAAAGGACAAACAGTGGGGAACAGAGACATTAGGAGATCTGCAGAAGGGAGAGGAATGGGGTGGGGAACATGGGGTATACAAGATGGACATTACAGGGACTTTCAGGAAGGAAAGCAGGGAATTTGAAAGAGGTGGGTTTGGGGTGGATTAACGGGGGTAGAAAAGAATGTGGTTTTGGATGGGGGAAGATAAGAGGTGGTGGTGAACGGCTGTTTTGAAGGCCTGGAGGGAAGAATGGGATTGAAGAGAGTATGGGAGTTCATTCCAAAAGTTGGAAAAAAGAGGAATGAAAGAGTGAAGGTGAGCAGCGATTTGTGATTTTGGTCGTTTTACTAGAAGAGGGTCGCTGGTGGACCTTGAGCACCTTGCAGAAATAGGGGGGGGGGAGAGAGACATATCGTAGACAGAGCAGGGGGGGCGAGACCAGAGAGGAGACGGCAGAAGACAGAAAGACCACCAACCAAGCTGCGGTGAGAGAGTGAGAGGCCCAAAGACTCAGCCTCACCGCAGGAGATACGAATGACCCTCAATGCCTTGTTTTACATAGCGTGAAGCCGAGAAAGGTGAGAGGCGGGAGCACCAGCCCAGAGGGGAGAGCAGTACTCCATCAGGCTGCGGACGAAAGCTTTGTATGTGGTCAGGAGCTCAGGTGGGTCGAGGAAGGACTTTGCACAACGGAGGATTCCCAGTCGGCAACTGGCTTTAGAGGCCAGGTTGGAAATGTAGCTTTCCCAGGAAAGATCATGGCAGATCGTGAGACCGAGAAGCTTGAAGGAAAGGACTTCTTCCAGAGGATTGGTGAGAAAGAAGAAACGGTCCTTTCGGAGAGACATAGTGAGAGTATGAGATTTGTCAGGATTTAAAGACATGCTCCACGTGTTGGACCAGTTTGTGATTTTACCCAGATCTGCAGAGAGCGAAGAAACTGCTGCTTGCCAGTCTGAGGGATGACAGATGGTACGGCAGAGGGTGGAGTCATCAGCAAAGAGATAAAGAGGATTTTCCAGAGTCGGAGAGATCATTGATGAAAAGCAGAAAAAGAACAGGGCCGAGAACGCTACCTTGAGGAACTCCAGCCTGGACAGGAACAGGGGATGAAAGAACTCCATTTAGGCCACACGTTGACTGTGGCAGGAGAGGAAGTCTGCGAGCCATGAGTGGAGATGGCCTTGGATACCACAGGAAGAGAGTTTGGCGAGTCAGGCAGGGTGCCAGACCGTGTCAAAAGCACACGATATGTCCAGGGATATGGCTCTGCTTTCATGTCTGGCATTGAGTACCTCCATCCATTGTTGGGAGAGCAGAAGCAGCATATCCAGGGTAGTGACCTTGTCTGAAACCAAATTGATGATCAGAAATCAAGCCATTGGAGAAGAGGAAGGATTTAATGTCTGAAGCGATGATGGATTCCTTAACCTTGCTGATGATTGGGAGAAGGCTGATTGGTCTGTAGTTGCAAGGATCTGTTTTCACACCTTTTTAATGCAGGGTGGTAATGTTTGCTGATTTCCAAGCAGACGGCAGATGACCTTGAGCAATTGAGAGGGTGATTAGAACAGAGAGAGGGTGAGCAAGAGCAGAGGAGCCAGTTTTTAGGACACGTGGGCTGATGCTGTCTGGACCGGTTGCAGAATCTGAGTCGAGGTTTGACAGCAAGCTCTCCACTTTGTCAGAAGAAAAGGACACAGAGTCCAGGGACAGTTGGGTGTGACTGGGTAAGGTGGGTAAAGAAACTGATGCATTTTGGACACAATATTTTGATGCAAACACCGAGTTTAGGCATTCAGCCTTTTCACGTACGGTATCAGTAGTGCGGTCATTTGAGGTAAGGGAGGGGATGGAGGGGGAACAAACACCAGAAACAGATTTGATTAGACGCCACCAGGATTTGGATGAGGGAGAGAGGTTTGAGAGTTCAGACTAGAGATTAGAAAGATGTTGTTTTCTGGCTCTCGTGAGTGTCGACACACACTTGTTCCGAGCTTTATGGAAGGAACTGAAATTACCCTCAGTTGGGTTGGCTTTCAAACCACTGCCTCCCACAACTCTCTCCCACCACTGCCTTACAATTCTTAACCCTCCACAACTGTCGCTTCCTTACCACCAACAAATACAGTTCAGTTCTATGCTGTCCACTCCTACAGGTAATCTTGTGGCTTTCCTGCTTTTGAAATAATGAACCAGCGATGGCCATCCCATTCCTCCCGACCAGCTCAATCAGCTCTTGACTCTCTCTATTCCTCGTTCCCCAACCAAACTGACCAAAACATTTTTCTTCACCAAGCTCAGCAACTACCACATGCATGAAAAAAACTCCACCTCAATGCACAGCATCAACTCCATCTCATCCAATCCCATCATTCTCTGCAGTGAGTCCTTGAAATCCTGCTTCTCCGCTCCAGTCCTTCCCATTTGAGGCCCATATACCAACATAACACACACCATTTGCCTCTGTATCACCAACAATAGCATAACTATCAAGTCAGGTCAGGTATGGGAGTATGCACCGGAGCAGTGCGCTGCTGCGTCCACATTCCAACAGTATTCCAGAGGCCTCCGTCTGGCCATCCCACAGGCAGATGCCTAGCCAATCCCAATCTCCTTGAGATGCTGATCACCCAGCTGCAACCACGAGGCAGGTGGTCGGCCCATTGACCTCCAACACTCACGAGAATCTGGTGAGCAGGGTCAGTATCAGGAAAATGAGCCACATGTCCATACAGCTGCAGATGACACTCACGGACTATGCAGGTAACAAATTTTGAGTGAAACTGCTCTCTGAGCAACCGCTCGTTGGACACAAAGTCTGACCAGTGACAGCGAAGTATTGTACGAGGTCTCTTCGGATAATTCAGTCTCTTCGAGGAATTCATTTTCCGTCTCAGATCCCTGGTCAAAGTCAAAGTCTCACATCTGTAGAGCAAGATTGGAAGCACCAAGGACATGAAGACTTAAACTTTCGTCCTCCTGCACAGGTACCGACAGTGCCACACCCCTGATACAGTGAACCATGACTCCCCAGGCCCAACCCAGACATCGATTGACCTCTGGCTCACAGCCAGCAGAGACATGACTATCACTGCCAATGGTTCCTTGTGTGTGTATTGGTGTAATGAGTACCAGTTCCAGTGTGTGTACTGGTAGAGGGGCACTGCATCAGCGACACAGTTATGCTTCAGGAAATGATAGCTACCCCGGCAGCTAAGCTGCCATACGACCACCACCAATGCCAAGGGAAGTGAAATTCTCCGTGACCTCAACACCCTCACCACAAACAGGTACAAACAAGATAGCAGCATCCAAGATGTCATTGAAAGCCTGCATCTTAGCTTTTACCCAGGAAACCCATAATCCCAGCGGCTCCGACTCCTCATTCAGCACCTCGCGGGCCCCCAAAAGGATATCTCGAGTCTCCACAAAGATGACTGCATCATCTGTGAAATCAAGGTCAGAGATCTTGCCATTCCAAAACAATGCACCGCAGCTTGATCTCTCCGACATCCTCCCCAGAATCCAGTCCATACAAGTGCTGAAAAGTGTGGGGGCCGGTACACACTCCTGATGAACTCCAGGAACAACTGGAAATAACTCGGAGATGGTCTCATCACATCTCACAGCACTCTCAGTACCAGAGTTTAGTTCAGACTAATCAGTTTTGGTGGCACCCCGCGAAGACCAAGAATCCTCCAGAAGGCATCCCGATGCACTGAATCAATCGCTTTGCAGAGATCAACAAAGGCTGCAAGCAGCCCCTGCAAAAACTCTCATCTGCGTTCGGTGAGTACCCGAAGAGCAAGGATACAGTCAATCGTTGACCTCTTTTGGTGTAAAGTCTGACTGCTCTGGGCACTGGTGCTCAAGCAGATGGCGGCGAACCCTATCAAGAATTATATCTGAGCAAAGACCTTGCCCGGTACTGAGAGCAGCGTCACCCCTCGGTAGTTGTTGCAGTCCTGGCGATCACCCTTCCCTTTCCAGAGAGGGCCAACAAGGCCCCTCTTCCAGGCATTTGGGATGATGCCTGTGTTCCAGGCAGAGCACAGAACTGCATGCAACAACATGAGCACAGCATTTCCAGAAGCCTTGAGAGTTCAGCATCCATGTCACAGATCCCTGGAGCTTTACCCCATTTCAACCAGTTCGCCGCAGCCTGTGTTTCCACAAACGAAGGTGGACCACAGTTGATTGAAGGGTCAGCAATTGGGATAGCAACACCCCTGACATCCAACTCAACAGCTCGTGGACCAGCCTGGTACAGCCGCTCAAAGTAACCGGCCCAGCGGGCCTTCATTTCTGACTCCTCTGTCAAGAGCCCACCACCTTACGCTCTAAATGCGGTACGAAGGACGGGCTTGGAGGAACACAATCCGCGAATTCCTCGGTAAGTAGGACGAGAATCACATGACCACAGGTGATGCTCGACCCCCTCACAGATTTTTCGCACATTGACCTCCTTGTGCACCCTCAGCGCACGTACAATTTTACGCCTCAACTCCCTTAACAGCTCAGCTCTGCCATTAAGGCTGGCCCTGCAAACGATGGTCAATGGTATCCAGTGTCCCTTGAGAGACAAAATCCTTCTTTTCGCCCGATGGTGAGTTCCAAAACATCAAACCGGCAACATCAAGAATGCTGGTCTTGAAGGCACTCCACAACTCTTCAGGATTCCCCAAAGCACCCAGACCCCACAAATCCCCACTCAGCCTGTTCGCAAACTCCTCAGCTACCATCTCATCTTTGAGCTTGCCAACATACAGCCTAAGATGGGATGGTGGCATTATACTGGATTTAAGCTGCAATTTCAGATTTGCTACGACAAGCCTGTGGTTGGTATTGAGGAACTGAGCACTCTGGTAGATTCTGCAGTTCTGAATTATCCTCCCTTGACCATCAATGAGCACATGGTCAATCTCCTTTGCCACACCACCAGCGTTGGAATACCAAGTCCAGCGATGAGCCTGTGGGTACTGAAACCATGAACCAGCCACCCTAAGTCCATGACTTCTTGCCTAGTCAAGGAACTTAATGCTATTCTGGTTCACAGTTGCAGACTCATGGGGACCAACACATGTCTCATAACCACCCCTATCAGTGCCAGTCGATGCATTTAAATCCCCCAAGACAAGAAGAGTATCTCACCTGGGGCACTGATCAACCACAGACTCGATCGACCGTGGCATAGAATGCATCCTTCACAGTGAGATCACTCGCCTCAATCGGAGCATATGCAGAGACCAAGGAAACGACACCGAAGGAATGATGAATCCTTTGTCTCATAATATGCTCGTTGACCGGTGTTACCTCAATTATCATTAGAGTCAGCTTATTGGACACAGCTACAGAAACTCCTTGGGCACGGTAACCATCAGAGCGACCAGACCAATAGTAGATGTAACCACCCGCCATGATCTCACCACGATCCGGTCACCGAACCTCAGAGAGTGCTGCAATACCGATGTTCAAACGCTTGAGCTCAGATGATAACAGAGACAGGTGATCATCCTCTCTTCGGGAAAGGACGTACGAGGCACCCACCCAAAAGGGACCGCCTCAGGTTAACCCAAGGAGACCGCCGTCTAGTAGACGACACCTCAACACCACCCCGACACACACTATCGCAGTCTGACCCGTGAAGGTTACCCCGTGGTTTTCCTCCTATTATCAAAGAGTGGGGGTCCCGAAGGCTTTGTCCCAATCGCGTCATCCGGTGAGCTGCCCTGCGGAGGGCAGCTGCACAGGAGGTACTGCCATGGAGTGTGTTTTCAATTTTCTTTCCGTTTTTCTTGTGTTTTGTGGAGTGAAGGGTTTTATGGTGCCAGAATGCAAATCCTGCCACGAACCTCCTAAAAATAAAAAATAAAAACTAACTCAACTGCAGGAGGACATCCGCAGACACTGTTGGGCACTATATAGGGATGGCCATTGGCTCACAAGGAGCTCCTCTGCCCTCTGACAGGTTTTGTTTTTAATCCTGCTGGGTGTCCATATGATACACCCTCCTCACCAGAAAACCTGGTGGGGTGTACGGTTTAGTTGCCAACAATCCGACCATGAAACAGGTTCCTTTCCATTTGTCCTCCTGCACACACAACACTTCCAACCTCCTCTGTATCATTTGCATCATCTCCACCAACTTGACCCCCCCCTTCCCCCATTGATCCCACATTCAAACTACCTCGCCGGCGGATCTCACTTTTAAACCACTGCCCGCTTGGCAGAGCTAGTACCATCTTGATGAATTTGGGATATTCAGGTCATCAATCAGCAATGCTGCTTGGGTTGACCTGCTGGACCTACAACACTCGCTTGTTGTCCTTTTCCTGTGTGCATATCTACATAGCGGATTTCCCAAAATTTATTGATGAGAAGAAACTGTGCTCCAAAGTTTAGTGTTAACACTGTGGCAATTAGAAGTTGAAACAATAAATGTTGACACCAAGGTACACTGCTCGCACGATATTATATGGTAGGGGTTAAGGGTCAAATCACTTTGTCTTGTCTGTGAAAGTTAGAGGATCCTCCCACCATAAATTGTACTTCCACTGGGACTTTATGCTTCCTATGTAAAGAGGTGTTTCTCATCATAAAATTTTCAATTCTAATTTACAAAATAACTCAGTCCCCAACCTTTTGGGTGGAATGAGGAATTTATCTGTGTAATCTGCAAGTGTAAATATGAAAGCGTTTTTGAAATATCACGTGCAAAAGCCAAATTTCCGAGATTGTTGCCAAGGCAACAGAATTCAGCCAATCGCCGCTGTGATCTCATCATGTTGTGATAATGCCATGAGGAATAGATATCTGCCAGAAGAAAGCTAAATGTTCAAAGGTTTTTGAAATAATGCGAACACAAAAGTACATGGACAGATGATCGGTCGGTCGGTCGGACGGAGATAATTTTACACAACGCCATGATCTCTACTCGACCTTGGCGGAGGGGCGGTGGACAAAAATATCATATCTCAACCAGGCCACAATGTGTTTCACACCGAATACCTACTATGAAATGGCTGACACATTTTGAACGAGCCAAGTCCTTCAGCAAATCACATACTTTGGGTTTTGCACTAACCACTATCTTTGGGTTTAAGATCAACAAAAGCCAAACCACCATCGATCGTTTTACTCACATGGGCCTATCACTTAAACCTATGCAAGTGGAATAAAGATTTTAATCGGGAATAGAAAATCCAAACACAGTTAAGAATCATATTTTTTGAAAGGATAATCCTGAGATGATGTGTCACCTGTTCAAGCAATCGTTTTTCCTCTCTGAGCTGCTGCACTTCAGAGGAAGCTTCCTGTCGGACGTTTAATGCTTCCGCATCCCGAGCAGCCGCAAGCACCTCCACCGCATCCCTGGAAGATAATGATCAGCAACCATTGGTGAGTGCTCAAAGCAAAAGGAATGCATCGAGATGCAGTGCTAACACCAACACCAACACAGGTGCAATGAGAAACAGCAAGGTGGCCTCATTATTCACAAATGTACATGTGATTGTGCCAGACCTAAATTTTGGGTGCTTGCTATAGTTAAGCAAATATGTCATGATTTTTATGTGGATATCCCACCTCCCCCTCCCACAAAGAAAACTTTAACCACAATGAGAATACTTTAATTACAGCCTTAAACTTCCAAACAAGCAGAGAAGGCTCGAAGCTGCCATGTCTTGTCTATTCTTGCCGTCCCCCAAAAAAATGCAGCACGAACCATACTTTTAAAATGCCGTAGCTGACGCACCTTTCGTGGGCATGGAAGCAATTACAAAGCGCTCTGCCAGAAACCCAGACAGGAAAGGCATTTACAAGTCTCCGCGCTTGACGCCTTGGCTGGAATTGTTATGAAGCGCAATAACGAAAAAACGAGCAGCAATCGGCACTACTCACAGTGTCTGTCAGCCAAGCACGCGCGCACACTTCCATCTATCATCAAATTACTCACACGACAACCGACGAGATGGCTTCATTCCTTGTAGGAAATTAGCACGAATGCACTATTTCACATTTGTAAATCTTGGCGGCAAAGAACTGCACGGCCCAAGTACTGCATTCCTCATGTGTGGGAGCCCTGTTGCGGACAGGCACTCTCTTGGGTATGCTTACGATCAAAGTCATTACAGGAGCCTTTATCGAAGAACTTCAGCACCAAAGGGGAAAAACAATGCAGATCTGCAGTGCAGGCCAACTTTAAAATGTCTGATGTGAGTGTACAAACATTTTGGACGGTTCGTAATGCCCCAAAGATCTAAACTATAGTCGATCTGATGTCGTTTGTGGCAAATGTAATAAATTAGTCGAGCCATGTGGGTTTACTTAAAGGGTCAAACGCATTACCATTGAGCGACGACTGATCAAAGTACAGCTGACATGAAACAGACCATCCCTGCCAATCGCTCAATCACGGCTAGGAGATTAAGAATTTGTTTCCATGTGGCATGCGGCGGTGATCCCAGGCCACAGGTAGGTGCGAGCTCGCCTTCCACGCAGAGATAATCGCGATCAATTTGCGAGGCCATCACTTCTTGTTTGAATGCGCACAACACAACCACAGATAAGGCGAAACACAAGGCATGTGCTGTCCCAATACATTATGAAGAATAATTTGCTAACATGTGTTGTTTAAAAAAAAGAAAGCTTTTTGTCCTTCAGTTGTGCACATTTTTATACTTAAAAGCAATTATCTTAAGCTCTCCATGTGCAATTGTTCCCCGACGTGTATGTAGAGTCACATGTGGAGACGATTTAAAAGAGCTGATTAAATACATTAAATTACCTATAGCATCCCAAGAGGTCAGCTGTTGCACACTTATATTACAGCACATTACTGTAACTCTCAATTTCTCTGTTCCGGACTCAATGAGCCGTGCGAGGGTTAAGACGAGTTCTGGCATATGTCAGTGCACTCAAAAGAGAGGCCTCTGTCAAATGCAAACCTCACAGTAAGGCAACGGCGAGCCAGCTGTAGTCGTAGAGTAATCAGATATACACACAGCAGCTCAGGCAGCATGGGTTAGGGAAGGATGTGGAGAAACGTGTACCCTTACTGAAGCAAGCCATGTACGTTTAAATTCACCTTTCATATACCTTAGTAGATGTGCGCGGTTTTATGAATCGGAGAGAGAGAGCGAGAGCGAGAGCGAGAGCGAGAGCGAGAGAGAGAGAGAGAGACGTGGTTTTTTTTCCAGTTTTGCTCCACAATATTCTTCACTTGTAGACCAGCTCATGAGCAGAAAAAAAATAACCTTCCAGAAAATTTAATCAAAATATTTTTTAAAGTGATCAAAGGCTCGTCGAGGTGCTCATACCTTCACCATATGGAGTACTAGATCATCAAGAAATATAAAAACAACATGCACTTTAAAATAAATATCAAGACCTGAGCAGGCAAATCAACAGTACATGGGATTTGAACGTTGAATCTCAGCATCACAAGCCATGTCCTCAGATGGGAGTAATAGCAGTATTAAGATTTAAAAAGGAAACCCCAAGATGTACTGTGCAAAGGTAGAAAATAATAATTTCTCTTATACTGAGAGCCACCTACAGATGCAGCAGAATCTTCTCTTCTCCACCAGGTGCAACGACCAATGTTTAACGAGATAGAAGGTCTCAGATAACTATATCACCTGGCAGTACCTCCTTTATCACCACCAAGTGATAAAGGAGGAACCACAAATCAAAGGCAAGAAATTATACTTACACACAACATAACTCAGCAGAGATAAACAATGTCCTTGTATTTTGTAACAAGTTACAAAAAAACAAACAAAGAAGGCCAACGACATTACGGCAATAAACCTGAGACAGAAAGACAGACAGAGCCTGTACCAACTGAACAGATTTAATTAACAGAAAATGAAAACCCGAGTTGAGAAAATTCGAAACAAGTAAAAATCGAGAATGTTCTCAAAGTCTCAAAGCATGAACATGCAATTAAATAACACGAGTGAACTGTCAAAAACACTTACGAAGCTTTCAGCAAAAGCTCCTTCTTCTCCTTCAGCTCCCGCCGAAGGCTTTCCGCCTCCACCTTGAGCTCAATGTTCTAGGGGGAAAACAGGGGCACAAAAGGCTCGGACTCGAAGGCCCGTGTGACACGACGAACGTGATGGCGGAACGGTGCCAAGCCAAGATGGCACAGGACGCTCCATTTCAAAAGTTTACTCTATTTAAAGCACAGCAGCTGTTGTCCTGCTGTCAACCAGAAGACACGAGCATCAGATACAGGAGACAGCGATCCATAAAGGGACAACAGATCGGACTGCACCCCTCCAAACAAAACCTTTCGGCACTCATGGCCATTCCGGCGATGGCAGGGACAGGCAAATGTCGCACAGCTGCCTTTGCGTGCAGGAAATGTTCACACCCAAATTACATACATAATTTTCTTGGATTCTAGGAGCCTGTGGTAAACAAGTACATCAGGCAATGCGAAAGGAGGCCAAGAAAAAGGGGACTTTCGAGATTTAATAAGGGAATGGATAATTCAAAGATGACCTGCATTCTTAGCATCTTCACTCAAGGGAATGCCAGGACCTCAAATATTCGGCCGTACCAATCATTCCAGGTTTCTGTTGGTGGTAAAACAAGAAAGAAAGGGTTCCAAATTTTTTTTTTAAATCCCCATCGATAACAATTGTTGGATGTGCAGAGTTTTCAAAATGAGTGCCCAGAATAGCAACTAACACAAAAACAACATGTGTCAGCAATTTTGCATCATTAGAAACATAGCAAATAGTGAGGAATTAACTTTCTTTGCCAAGATAATTCATCAGTCGATATTGCAACGGGCCATACTCACCAATTCATTTTAGATCTGCGTCAACAAGCAGACCGAGCGTTGGATGTTACAGGAATGGGGAGAAAGCCAATAAAACTAATCCAGCACTTTGGATTACAAGTACAAGGCCCAGATGGATAACCAACCCAGAGGTTTCGAGGATCATACAGGGCAGACGTTCACCAAAGGCGAGATGAGGAAAGTTACCCTTTCGAAAGCAGGCAACAATTAGAGGCACAGGGTCCATTAATTCACAGCAAACGCATGGGTGCATGCGGGGCAAGGCCGGAACGCATTTCATCCCCACTGGAGCTATCGACGGGATTGGAGCAAGATCCAGTACACTTTTGATGAATTGCCTTAATGCCTCTCCTTCATGTTCAAACGATGTATATGAGCACCCTCATCAATCAGTCCCTGTTAGAGCAACTATGCTGTCAACAGCAAAAAAAAAGTCCAGGGTTTTACGGTAGCATTACACCAGACCTCACTCATAACACTTGTGGGAAACATTTCCAGTGGAGGGCCGAAGCTCAAACCTTGATATTATTAACCTTTGACTCAAACACCACAACACCAGGCTTAAATTGCAAGAGAACTCGTTATAAAAGTAAGAATGGCATCATGTGATTATAACACGAGGGATTCCGTTTGGTTCTTTAACACCTCGCTCATCTACCCATTTCGTGAGCGGACATGCCATGACCCCCCCCCCCCACACCTTCCTCACCGTTCTGTAGACATCCTGCAAGTCCTCCTCACAGCCACGTTGCACTCGCTCCTCGAGGAAGTAAATGCGCAGCTTGAGGCTGAAGTTCTCCTTCTTGAGGTCAGCAATTTGCTGGGTGAGGGAACGTGAACAGAATGACATATCGTGGATTGTGGGACCGCCATCACAGGGCACACTCCACACACCTGAGCACCTGGCCTCGCCGTCGCTCTGCCGATGACGATAGCATGCCCAACGACGTTCTCGAGTCAATGTGCTACTTGCCAATGTGCCGTGCCACCTCGGTAGACGATGTTTATTTTAATCGCACAGCATGGGAGAAACTGAAGCTGCCCTTTAGTAGGTGGGTCATGTTTCGGCACATTTGATAAACAAGCGTGTGACCATAAGCTTTGTGGCAAGTGCAAGCACAATTGGAAACCAAGAATAACTGATAAATAATGGTGTCATTCAGAATTTGGTGTTTACTGAAGGGCAAATAAATTGCATTAATAATTCAAGCATACGTTCAAGAACTAGATTCAATCATACTCATCAACTAACAATCTTATGTATATACTCAAAACTTTCAAGTAACAAGTTCGAATATAAAACCTGCATCAATAAAAGGATGTTTCCCATCTCTCTCACCACTTCGGGCATCATCACAAACCTCGTAGACATACATAACATTGCCTTACAATTCAGGTTGACGCATCAAAATTTTTTTCCAACTTTTGTTCCATTGGGCCCTCCCTGTCAAAAGTCGACCTTTGTCGAAGTGTTTGCCGTGCCAGATGACGTCACAAAATTCCGATAGGTGGCGCTTCAAGCCCAACCATCACAGCACTGTTGTGGTCTCCATTCATTCCGTTCATTGTGGGTTGGTGTTGTTATTGTTGTTGTTTGGCCCTACCGTCCTATCAAACACCATTCCATTCCATCAGACTGGGCATCCTCCGTTGATCCAAGTCTTTCCTTGAAAATCAGAACTACTCACAGTCTGCAAGGTCAACTTTGTCTGTAGCTCAATGGAGTACAGCTCTCCACTAGGGGCTGGTGCCTCAACTTTACATCTGTCTCTCCTGGATTCTGTGGAATGTAAAGCTCTCAACATTATTAGAATCTCCCATGATTCGGCCAAGACACACGGTCTGTTGCTTCACATTGCAAGCAGGTCGGTGTTGTCTGTTTTTTTACCACCTCGTCTCCAATATTTCTCCCTCTGCTCTCTGTCCTCTGACCCTCCTTATGTACTCCAAGACACGTACTCTTCCAGTAATTCTCTCCTGGTTAAATTTCCAAAATGCAGGCTGACTGCACAACTCAACTCTTTTAATCCTCACTTCTCGTCTGTGGAAGCACCTTCCAGAGGCTGTTCTGCGTCACTCTTCCCTCCAGGGCATCAAGTAAGCAGTACAGCACCATCTCTCGTCATCCCTTATCCTACCCCATGATCTTTATTACTTCCTTTAACCTTTCCTAACCCAACCATCTTACTTGCTAGTTTAAGTGTTTCCTCCACCCACCCCACCCCAACCCCTCTCCTCTTATCCTGCTTATTCATTCCCATGATGTTTGTCCCACTGTCAGGTCTCCCTTGCTCTTCCATAAGCCTCACTCCTGTAAAAAGCGAAAAAAAAAAGATCACCCATCCTTGAAAGCTATATCCGCTCATTCTTTAAAAAGAAAAGGAAAAAGAAACAGCACGACTACAATGTTCATTATACGTTTTACTTCTTAAGTAAGAAATTATGACTGTTCAGCAATAATTTATAGGGCTGTTTAAGACCGTATCACTTCCTGCCTGAGCGACCCTGTTTACAGCAGAAACTGAAGGATGACTCACACACGTGATCAGGAGAAATACCGAGAATAGGGAACACTAGAAACAAGCAGACCTGAAACGTGATGCAAACAAACAACCCGAATGAAAAAGATGGGAGGAGAAAAACAACAAGAAGAAGAATACAGAAACTTGCGTTTTATTATAATTATAAAACATTTCAATACAAATGCCATTAATTATAACACTATAGGGACAAACAATGAAATGCTGATTGAAAGACGGGGATGTGACCAAGATGTCCGACAGACACTCATGCATGTTAAGAATCTCAAAGTAAATACGCCATCAACTTCAGCAAATAAGATTACACTGGAAAAGACCGCGTTGCCGGGTCAAAGATTCCGAGTCCAAGTCCACCCATCATGTGCCTGAGACCAGTAAAACTGGGCCTCAGGCCCAGCATTACTGATGCAGATGTTAAGCCACATCAACATCACAGCTTTCATGGAAGATATTCAACATTTTTGTGAAATGGCCAAAATATTGCCAAAACCTGAACAAACACACAAGTCTTTCTTAAATCTTTCTTGAATACAAATGTAGTTGTACGTATTTATTACTCAGCAAGTCTGAACAAGTTTAATATTGACACACGATGCTGTTCTTCCCCGGCACCGCAAATAATTAAACAACAACTGGAGCACTATTTTTAAAGGACCAAAAGTCACTTCACCGAATGGGCTTCGAGCAAGGCACCTTGTCCCCGACAGAGCAGTTTCAAGTTCCCTTCATACACTAAGCTGCACCGTTTCAAAGCCCACGATAATCTTCTGCAATGAGATTTTCTCAATCGGTGGAGAGAGATTCAAAGCTCAAATGCACCAAAAATAATTTTTAAAATGAATTATTTTTCCTCGCAGCATGTTCCGACCACCCTCCAATCAAAGAGATGAAGAGAATAAAAAAAAAAAAAGAATCCCAACAGCGGGGTGCAAAGCAATATTGTGGAGTGCAAATAGCTCACATTTCACAAACGGCTCTGAAAAATGTGGAATCTGTAATCGTGCTCAACTCGACCCCAAGCACGGATCATGAAACACTTCTAAAGTAGATATCTCGAGTTCACTGAACATTAGGATTTCCTGAAAAAACAACCTTCGAGTTGCTTTCCTTTTTGAGTACCGTTAAACAGCAACCCAGTCAGACATTACTTTGGGGATGCTTGGGGGAGGAGGGTTAGGAAGTGCTGGTAGAGTTGGTGGTAGTAATATTCTGCTCAAACCCTCTGCTTGTTTGTTTGACACAATTCTGCTAACGGTGCACCTCTCACTGAACATCAGCGTGGACAGTGTGATCAGCTGTTGCGTTTTTGACGAAATATAACTGTACTGTTAATTTTAGAAAGATATTTGGTGAATTGTTTTTTGTGCACCATCCCGATGAATGCCAGTGACATTAAAAAACAAAACAAACAAAAAAACATTAAAGCAGAAAATACGATAGCAGGTTCACATATGCGTGACACTTCGTAGAGCAGATACCATTGCCAGGATGAACAGTTTATGTTTTCTGTTCCACTGAGAGGCCATAACTGCACCCGGACCTTAACCAAAATCTAATCGGCTTGTTGTTGTCACCAATCTAATTCATCCACCAAGTTTTGTCCGAATCCGTCCACAAAAATATCGTTTTTGGCCCCATCTCTCAATGGGGGCAAAATCACTTTTAACAATTATAGCATCTGGATCTTCACTAAAATCTAATAAATTCGTTCTCGACACACACACAACCTGTCCACAAATTTTTCTAAGAAACCGTCCTTGACGTTTTGAGATATCCTGCTCACAGACAAAATAAACAGATAGGCAGGCAGGGGTGAAAACATAGCTTCTGTACACCTTCGGTGGCAGAGATAATAAAGTAAAAAAGGAAAAATGAAACAAATACTATTTTACCATATTCCATGAGAGTTTACCAAAACATTATTGCTATTATTATTATCTCACCTGGACTTTGGTCAGGTGAGCTTATGTAATCGAGCAGTGTCCATAAGTGAGAGTGAGTCAGTGAGTCAATCAGTCAGTCCATAAAAGCTTCAATCATTATGGGTTGAACCAAACAAAAAAATTCGATTAAATTTAACCACAACCTTCATCAGCCGTGATGTACCAAAGTGTATCAACCGCATCAAAATCTGCACTCAATGAAGGGGTCTTTGGGGGAGGGAGGCTTTGACCCCCCCAAAATAGGTATTTGCTCTCTTCTTCAAGATTACACACATGATTTATATTAAACTTGACCACAACCTTCATAACTAGCGATGTACCAAAGTGTATCAACCGCATCAAAATCTGCACTCATTGAAGGGGTCTTTGGGGGAGGGAGGCTTTGACCCCCCCCCCCAAAAAATAGGTACTTGCTCTCTTCAAGATTACATGCATGATTTTGATTAAACTTCACCACAACCTTCATAACCAGTGATGTACCAAAGTGTATCGACGGCATCAAAATGTGTGCTCAATTAAGGGGTTCTACAGGGGGGTGGGTTGATCCCCAAAAATAGGTATTTGCTGTCTCCTCCAAAACTACGTAAACGATTTTGATGAAACTTGACCACAACATTCACCACCCATGATGACCCAAAGTGTATCGACCACATCAAAATCTGTGCTCATTAAGGGCGTTTCCAGGGGGTAGGGGGGGAGGGGTTAGACACCTCGAAATATGTACTTGTTCTCTTCCCTGAGACTACAAATGCAATTTTGATGAAACTTGGCCATAACCTTCATCACCAGCTATGCACCAAAGCGTATCGACTGCATCGAAATCTATGCTTATGAATGGAGTCAATGGGGGAAGGGTGGGGGGTTGACCACTCAAAAAAGGTCTTTTATTCACTGAAACTACAGGCATGATTTCAATGAAAGTTGACCACAACCTTCATCACCCATGACGTACCAAAGTGTATTGACCACGTCAAAATCTGCGCTCATTAAGGGGGACTACGGAGTGGGGTTTGACCCCCCAAAATAGGTATTTGCTCTCTTCTTCAAAACAGGACTTCAATGAAATTTGACCACAACCTTCATCACGCGTGATGTACCAAAGTTTATTGACTGCATAAAAAAAAAATCTGCGTGCATTATGGGGGTGTATGTGGGGGTTTATGATACCCCACCCCCCAAAAAAACAAAACAGAATTCCTCCTCCCACAGAGCATCCCTGACTCCTTAGTCTATCTCCCGTTATTGTCTCCTCACTTTTGAAACGCCTGAAAACTCACCGGCGGCGGAGTTGCACTTCACATCAAGAACTCAATTGCTCACTGTCCATGTACTGATGTTACACCTCCCGTTCCACAGGAATACCTCTGGCTGCGACTTCCCCTCAGCTCCCACCTCTTGTTCATGTGTGTTGTACTGTCCTAACAGTGACGACTCCATTTACATCTATCTCTCAAACAACATGGATAACTTTTAAGCACTCATCCCAACTCATTCTTCCTCATACGTGGCGATTTCAATTGTCACCATGAATCTTGGCTGGGTATTGGTACCTTTCTCACCAGCCATGGCACTTCAGCAAATGATTTCTCCGTAGCACTGACTCAATCTGTGAACTTTCCCATAAATGTCTCCTGCTCTTCCTCTGCACCAATTGGTTAATCTGAATCTGATCATGTGCTTGCGAAAGTCAACATCCCTCTGGCTATTCTCAGAGAGCTGCCTCAAGGCCTGCGAGTCTGGCAGCGACTGCAAGCAGCCATCTCTATTCAGGACTGGTCTCCCATATCTACTGCCCCTGATGTTAACTCAGCCTGGGAATTCTTCCTCTCTCATGCACAAACTCATCCCATCTCGTCTTCAATTATCCTACTCTTCCTGCACATGGTACACTGAATCCTGTGGTGAGGCAGTTGCTCTGAAACAACTTGCCTTTTCTTCCTTCCAGGAAGGCAAATCCAACTGAAGGCAATGTCAGTGCATTCCTAAAAGTCTGCAACCAGTGTGTGTCCACTCTCAGTAGAGCCAGAAAACAACATCTATCCAACCTCAAAGATGAACTTTCAAACTTGTCTCCCTCCTCTTAAACCTGGTGGCACCTTGTTAAGACAGTCTCAGGAGTATGTTCCTCTTCCATCCCTTCCCCCTCTTCAAATAGCATCACAGTCGACACCGCTTGTGAAAAGGCTGAATGCCTCAATTCTGTGTTCGCTTCCAAATCTTGTAAAACCAATCCCTCACTCTCGGTACCCACCCTTCCGTCATACTCAACTGCTGCCAAACTCTTTTTGCACCTGAAAATGTGGAGAAGGGTCTTTCAATCCTTGACTATGACTCTGCAACTGGATCGGACGGCATCAGTTCACGTGTCCTAAAATCCTGCTCTGCTGCTCTTTCCCATCCACTCTCTGCCCTGTCAATTGTGCTTAGTCATCTTCCGTCTGCTTGGAAATCCAACAACATCACTGCATTACAGAAAAAAGTGCAAAAACTGATCCCCACAACTACAGACTTATCAGTTTGCATCCAATCATCAGCAAGGTTATGGAAGCCATCATTGCAGTTGATATGAAAACTTTCCTTGTCTCCAACAACCTCATCTCAGATCACCAATTTTGTTTCAGACCAGGTGACTCCACAATGTGCATGCTGCATCTCCTTACCCAACAATGGATCGAGCCCCTCAACGTCAGAGATGAGATCAGGGCCATCTCTCTTGACATATCTCATCGGTTTGATACAGTCTGACATCCTGCCTTGCTCTCCAAGCTGTCTCCCAATGGCATCCAAGGCTAACTCCACACATGGTTTCCTGCCTTCATGTACTCTTGTAGCCACCATGTGATACTCAATGGAATCCTTCAATCTCCTCTCCCTGTCAAGGCTGGAGTGCAACAAGGCAGTGTTCTGGGCCCAGTCCTATTCCTGATCTTCATTAATCTCTCTGAATCTCTGGAAATCCCCATTTATATATTTGATGATGACTCCACCCTCTGTCGTGCCATCCATCATCCTTCAGACAGGCAGGCTGCAGTCTCATCCCTCTCTTCAGACCTTGAGAAAATTCACAAGTTGGTCAAACACTTGTAATTAAGACTTTCAATCCTGACAAATCTCACACCCCCACTCTCCGAAAGGAGCATCTGGCAAACCCCCCCATCTACTTTCTTAAAAATCAGTCATTCAAACTCCTGAGTCTTACTATCAGCCATGATCTTTCTTGGACAAACCACATTTCAACGTTGGCCTCCAAAGCCAGCCACCGAATGGGCAACTTCCGTCATACAAAGTTCTTCCTTGGAACACCTGAACTCCCATTCACCTACAAGGCCTTTATTCGCAGCTCGATGGAGTACTGCTCTCCCCGCTGGGCTGCTTCCCCTGCCTCGCACCTTGCTTAGCTTAACACCGTGGAAACCAAGGCTTTCAAGATTATTGGAAACTTTCACGATGAAGCCAAGTTGATGGGTTTATCACTACGCCATCGCAGACAGGTCAGTAGTCTGTCTTCTACCACCTCCTTTCTGGTCTTGCACTCTCCACTCTTTCCAAGCTTTGTCCCACCCCTATCTCCCCCCCCCCAGATTTCTGCAGGGCACACACGGTCCACCATAAACGCCCTTCTGGTGAAATTACCTAAATCCAGGATCACTGCTCAGCTCCACTCATTCGTTCCTCTTTTCTCCCACCTGTGGAATCAACTTCCACATTCTCTTCAATCTCATTCTTTCCTCCAGGTCTTCAAGACAGTTGTTCACCACCATCTCAAATCATTCCCCGTCCAAAATCATGATCTTTTCTGCGCCCGTAAAACCACCCAACACCCCTGCCAAAATTTTGCTTATATATCCACATTGTCCACCCTTTGCGTTTAACCTCACCCCTCGTCCTTACATGCTTCCCTTGTTTGTCAATCTCCATCTGCTTTCTCCCTCCGCCCTGCTGTTATATTAGTGTTTTCCCCTTTCTCCTACTGTTACCTTTGTTGTGTTGTGTTCTGATTTTGTTCTGCGTCATAGCTCTTCCACGAGCCGAGAGCATGTACATAACACACACACACACACACACACACACACACACACACACACACACACACACACACACACACACACACACACACACACACACACACACACACACACACACACACACACACACACACACACACACACACACACACACACCTCACAATCTTGAGAGAGGTCATTCCATGAAATTTCTGTGGGACATATCTCACGATATTGTAAATTGGACGTTGTTTAGACTGTCACTTCACACCCAGCACCATTTTAATGAGGCAATGAAGAAATAACATGCCTTGATGCAAAACAAAACAAAATTCCCTCTTGCGTTTAAGATCGGGAATAAAAGGAGAAGGGAGGACAGAGATATGGTGTGAGGGGGGAGGGGTAGAGAGTTGGGAGAAGGGGTTGAGGCTTTGGGTGGGGGGAGGCTGAGAACTTGTGGAAGGACCTGAGGTGGGGTGGGGGGAAGGGTTGAGGGGTTTGAAGTCTTGGGGTTTGGAGGGGAGAGTTGGGGACTTGGGGTGGTTGATGTATTCAAGCAACATCTATAGGGAGCACATACAGTAGCTGGACAATACTAAAATCGCACGATATTTTAACTGTACCAGCTTCTGTGACGTAATAGTGAATGAGAGTCTGGGAGGTCACCGAATCATAGCGAACGCAATGAGCTTCATACTTAACGCGTGCACGTGAGAGAATAGGAAACAACAACAACAACAACACAATACCCCTGGCTATTTGGAATCCGTGTCGTTAGCTATCACCTTTTGCTTTCAGTTGTTGTTAAACACTGTGCGGTGTATAAACACGATTGGGTTTTATTTCTATCTTGTGAATATTACTTAACGCGTGCACATGAGAGACGAGGAAACAACACAATACCCTGGCAATTGTGAATCCGTGTCGTTGGCTATGACCCTTTTGCTTCTGTTTTTGTTTTGTTTCTGGTTTTTTTTTTTGTTTCCGGTTTTTGTCATGGGGAATGATGCATGCCGGGAGATCATGACCGGAAGCGTTTATTTATTTATTCAATAATTTTTTTTTTCCCCAAAGTTAATTTTATTCTTCCGAAAGTGATTTTTTTCATGACAGGAAGTGTTTATTTTGTATTTAACATTATCGGGAGTGATTTTGAAACTCCTTCCGGAACTTATATTTTCTTTTATTCTTGACCAGAAGTGATCGTTTATTTATTCAATTATTTTTTCCCTAAGTTAATTTTAATAAAGATATCTCCCGCATCATCAAAAAATAATTTTTAATCGTGATTTACATTATTTGATCGCTGATCCCGAATCCAGGCCGAAGTAACCGGAAATTGCGTCAAAATCATCAGCTGTGCGGCACTTACACGTACCACGGTATAGTTGGCAAGTATACAGTTGTAAACAAGTTCTAGGTAAAGTCAGAAGCGAATGTAAGAAGAATTCTATGTTCGCTTCTCGTCTTTGCCTATTCCATATTATCAAAGACGTTAAAAATGGTATGTGCTGCCTCCCTGCTTGATGCTCAACATTTAAAAGGATAAAGTACAGACAAACAACTGTAAGTTGGCAATAATAGCGCAGGCTTTGAGGGGCGTCCTGTGTCAAAGTTCCTTGTTAGGGGGGAAAAAAAACAAATCTTATTACATTTTACATTAAGCAAAATTTCCCATGGGTACTTGCTCATTATTACTATTGTTATAATAAGAATAATAATCGAGGAAGAACAAATGACTACTATGACGGTAACAAGAATCATAATAAACTATAAGGGCACTCCATCGAGCGCATACCTCTGCCAGGCTGATTGGTTTACGTTTTGTTTCCCCACTGATAGGCCAGATCTGGTTTCAGACTTGAACAAAAATGTAATTGCCTTGTTGTTGTCAGATAACCAACTCATCCACCAAGTTTTGTCTGAATCTGTCCATAACTTTTTTGAGATATCGTGCTCTATATCGTTTTCGCCCTATCACTCAATGGTGAAGAATCACATAAAAAAATTATCGGATCCGGATCCAGATTTGGATCTTCACAAAAATCTAATCATTTCGTCCTTGTCACATACCCAAGCTCTCCACCAAACTTCCTCCGAATCCATCCACAACTTTGAGCTATTTCGTTCACAAACAAACAAACAAAGACAGACAGACAGGGGTGAAAATAACCTCCATCCACATTCAGAGGCAGAGGTAAGAAGTGCCCACAGAAGGTACATCTGACCATAGAATTTGTCATATGGACAAAAGCACAAGTCTGACATTTCGAACAATGATGTGAGATGAGCAATACGCAGATGACGGTCAGGTATATTGCTACGAATCTGGCAGCCATTTGCACACAACAGCCAGAGTCCCCGCAGTTCAGTTATTTCAATAAGTATGTGTATAGTTAGATTCCTCCCTATGTCTAAAGGGAATTACATGTGTGTGCTGAGATTCTTTCTAGTTAGATTTTTGCAATACCCAACGCCAACAAATCAATCCTTCACTTCTTTGCACCATTGACGCCATTGCCCACGTGCGTTCGACCACGGACGTGGGCGGAGGTTTCCTCACCTCAGAACACCGACTCCGCCCAGGAAAGGAGGGGGTTCCCCCCTGTCCAATCACGGATGGCCAGCACACCACCCCACGAAACCCTGTCCAATCAGGGCAAACATTACCTCAGAGCTCCGACTCCGCCCCAGAAAGGCAGGGTTTTCCCCTGTCCAATCAGAGGGGGACAGATATCACCCCATGAAACCCTGTCCAATCAGGGCAAAGATTACCTCAGAGGACCGATGACCCCACCCTGCCTGGGAGAGGGATAAGAATCGCCGGGCTCCCCTGAGTGTTCGCTGGAGTTGGGTTGGAATGGTCGGAGAAGAAACGGGTCGCCATTGCTCTTGGTGTGCGCCGTTGCAATGTCTCCAGCTGGTCCTCTGACTATTCCACAGCTGTCGACTTCCATCTCTCATTTTATCGAGCAGTAACCCGGAGTCCGAGCCGGGAATCTCCGCTGGCCCTCTGTGAGGAGCGACCCTGGCCCCTGCCTGGACCCCGCTATACCGTGTCTGGGCTCGCCGACGACCCCGAGTTTCACACCTGCAGTTGCGGGCCAAACCGCACGAGGCGGCCAGGTACCGACCAAACTCTGACCTCCAGTCTGTCTATCCCCTTGGCTGCAAGGGTTGAAATAAAGATAATCCGGGTCCATTTTATTTTGGTGTGTGTGTGTGTCTGTGGTGGCGCTGTCCCACAAGTAGAAATTGTATAAGTGTTGATTGCTCATTGTACATTGCCTGTATATTCGGAATAAGTCTACACTGTGTCTTGTTATTGTAAATAAATAACTGTTAAATGTTCCAGTTCGTTGTCTGTCGTTTCTATCATTGGCCCAGCATGGTTCGGGTTTGAGAAATAAGGATGCCGTTTGTGCCGTAAATTGTTCATTTGGTCCAGTAGGCTTTGGTAATCCCCGCTCGCTTACGCCGGATCCGAGTCGGTAACAGCGACTTGGTTTGGACAAAGTCGGCTGAGGGTGTTGTTTCCCCAGTAGCTAGACCACGCGGCTAATTAGTTAAATTGGAATCAGACAAAAAGACCCTAACCGCGCGGTTGAAATATTGGCGTCCACAGTCAATAAGTGACCCGTCGACTCCGGAGTTATCCGGGGTGACGACCTTCGATTCCGGGTGTTCGGTGGGAGACGGCCTTACTGCTCCATCTAGCGGTCGTTCCTCGCCACCGACCCCCGGCCCACAACAATATTATCTCAGAGCGTGACCACTGCAAGATAATCCTCAACCACATCTACTAGAGCGAAGAACAGTTAGGAAGGTTCAAATTATGCCCCATACCATCAAGTCTTATCATCCTGTGATTTTCATTTTATTAGGACCACTTGAAGACTATCTGGCTAGTATTACATTTCCTAATCAAGAGGATGTCAACACACATGTCTGGAAATGGCTGCATACCTGTCCCAAGTACTTTTTCTTTTATTACGTAAATGGCATCAAGGCAAAACCACATCAATGGGACACGTGTGTCCATATAAATAGGGAATACCTTCAGAAATCGGTGACGTTTGATCAACCACCCTGTAAGCCTGGTGATGACTTCGTGGTTAGGGTGGATGTCTTGGAATCTTAAGGTTGTTAGTTCGAGCCCTGTTGGCCACTGAAGTAACACCAGGTGGGGTTGACTCAGCCTGTCATCCTTCTGAGGTCGGCAAAATGAGTACCAGTGTACTGGTATGGGGCACAGTATCGGTGGCATAGCTGCACCCAAACAAAAAGATAGCTACCCAGCAGCAAGGCTGCCATACGCAAGAAGAACAACCACCCTGAAGTATTTGATTCACGAGTCAGTAAGTGACCACTATATTCGTTATGGGTTTGTCTGTTGGTTCACGAGTCAGTAAGTGACCACTATATTCGTTATGGGCGTGTGTTGGGTAGTCGATCCAGTCGAAAAAAATATTTTTTTGATCTACCCTTATTATCAGTATTTCCGTCGATATGTTTGTCTGTCTGTCTGTCTGTCTGTCTGTTCGGTCCAGTGCTCCATTAATACAATGGCGATTTCGATGAAACTTGGTTGGTAGGTTCATACCATGACCTAGTTGTGTGTAAATGAGAACCGTTGCTATGGACACCACCGTTGCCTAGCAAAGGGACTTTGAAATTTTTGAAAAATCATAAAAAATTAATTTTTTCGAAAATCAAAAATCGGGCCACGAGCGACTGTGGGTAGTACATTCAGCCATATTGTCAAAAATTTCCAGCCGGATCATTCCCGCCAGTTTCCTATGAAAACTGTCGGAGAAGATAGACTTTGAATGAACCCTGGTCGAAAACAATAAAAAAACGAAGTTCGTTATATCTCAGACACTGAGTCAGATATACATGAAACTGGTATGGTAGGTTCATGGTATGTCCTCGTTATGTGTGAGAAAGAACCGTTGCTATGGACCCCTCTGTTGCCTAGCAACGGCCGAAAAACCTCTAAATGTGGGGGTATTTTAACGAAAAAACAATCTGCAGCATTTACCTTTGAAGCTAGAATCATGAATTTTCTTGTGCTTAATCCTCAGGTCATTCCCCCATCAAACGGGCCCATCGCGTCAGGTTCTATTGGGCATTCGACGACCCATGTCCGCCTACCGGCTTGTCTGTCTGTCTGTCTGTCCCTAGCATAGCTCCGTGGGTTTTGATCCGATCTTGATAAAATGAGGGTGCGAGGTTTGTATCATGATCTAGTTGTGTTTTCCGGAAAATGGGCGTGCTGCACCCATTATGGGCGGAGCCACGCCCAAAAAACGTGTTTTTAGGGGGTAGCCGGTTTCAAGTTACATCTTCTCCGAGGGGGTTTGTCGAATCTGGCAGGAATTTTGGTATTTGGTTAGCCCAATGGCACCTGCATCGCCCCACACAGCTCGATTTTTCATTTTCGTCCCAAAATCAAGGTCACAAGGTCACGAACTTTGAAAATGTCAAAAAAAAATCAGTAAATTGGGCATCGAGCTCCTCGGGTTTTCAACTCTTTCAAATGAAAGTTGGTATGCAAGTTGTGCTCTTCGAGTACTACAACTTTCATCATTTACGTTTTTCCGAATTCCCGCCAGTTTGCCCGTGGCGTCCCCTCGAAGGTCGAAAAATAAAAAAGGCGAACCGTGTATATTGCTCATTAACCATCACCGTCTCCAGACTTGTTTATTTTATTTTCTGCAATAAAATGGTGAGTTAGACCTTGAACCGTCTCTCTAATAAACTGTCAGGTCTTGAAGTTTCATATTAGTTTCCCTTTAATTGCAGATGCATCAGTGTGATTACCCATACAACACAAACATCCAAATGCTGGAGCCAAGCTGTAGTCCCCTTGGCAATCAGTAATTCTTGCTTAACAACCAGGCAGCTCTACAGAAGCCTCGATGCATCAGCACTCTACAGGGAATGTGCTGCTGCGTTTCATGACGGGAGTGGGAATGAATGGAGGAAACAGCAGAATACACGGCATGGGATTGCATGTGCAAACAATCCAGCAAGCAGCACTAGTAAATCAGCAACAGAGTGACTACTATGTGTAGCTTTTGTAACTTTAATCTGGATAATCATTGGAACAGCAGAGGAATGTAGTATGTTGAATTGTGCAAGTGTTGAGGTATCTACAGCTGTTCAAACCAAACACATCATGCTTAGATGCTCCTTAATTCAAATTGAATGCGTTATCTGTTCCAGTTTGGCAACAATCCAGCAGCCTTCCTGAGCATGTTCAAACACACTCTCCCTTCCAGAAATTCAAGCAAGCTGGAGACCACCATCTCAGGTCATTCCCCATCCCTATCAGTGATCTTTCATAAAACTATTAACCCTGCCTAACACAACGCTATCATGTTGCAGATCACTCTCTGTCTCTGTCTGTCTGTCTCTTTCTTCCTTTCCCTTCCTCTCTCTTCCTCTCTCCATTCCCTTGCTTGTCCTGTTTAACTGTGGCCCCACAAAACCCAATGAGGTTGTTACCTTTTTACCATCCACCACTTCGGTCTTTCATGAGCCCTGATGTTGTGTAGAAAACAAAAATAATTAATTTCCCCAATGTTGTAACAAGACAATAGGAACATTTTGCTTCACATCGTTGCAATAAGAGGTGACTGTATATTTCTAAACAAGGTCACACTTTGCATAAATACCATTGCCAAAAACAGCCACACATTGAAACTTATCCCTTCAGACTTATCCACAAGTGACATTGCCAGAGGCAATCATTAAAAATATTGTTTATGTTTGACTATAAATTAACAATTTACATCAAACTCCAAAGTCTCTTTTGCAGAAGGAGCCATCCATGCATTAAAATAAGAAAGTAAAGTTGGGGAAGGAAGGAAGGAAGGAAAGGGGGGGCAGGAGGAGGAGAAAATGGAGGGTTTCAGATTGTGGGGGGAAGACTGGTTGTGGATAAAATGGAAGGAAGTTAGGAGAGTATATATGGGAATCAGGAAATCAATTTAGCTACTTTTGCACATGTTATAGGTACAAGGCCAATTTTAAGCTTAAAATACAGTACCGAGCAAACTCCTGACATATTGTGAATATTCTCAATAACATGGAATGAGGACAATTGAAGAGATTTTAAAATTAAAATAAACATGGCACAACTTTTTAGAAGGGAACATCCAACTGAACCTGCACATAGGAAGTTCGGGTGCACCATAATGAATTCAAAACCAGAGCGAAGTTGGTGGTACGCCATCGCAAATCCCCACACTTCCCACCAAAAGCAGTTGAAAGAAAGCAAAAAGTTCCATCAGGAGTGACCCAATATCAAATTTTGAGTTAAAAAAAAACAAAAATCTTCTGTTTTGACCCCTGTGACCTGAAGTCCTAACCCCTTCGGGTATGAATCCAGGGTCAAATCCCCAAAAATTGTTACATATTTCATGTATCCCCGAATGTTGATTCCATATACGTTTCATTAAAAAAAAAGTTTAAAAGTGTGCCCATAATTGCATTTTTCAGAATTCGACCTTTTGACCCAACACTAGGGAGATGGGCCAAAATGAAACTTCTCTCGCACCTTCTTTCCACGTGGTGATCATCACTACCAAGTTTGCTGAATTTCTGCCCAACCGTTTAGGAGGACATCGTGTGAAGGACGGACAGACGGACGCGATTACAATATCCACCATACCACCCCCTTCTCCCCCCAACCCCCGTTCTTTTTTTCAAAAAAAACATGGGGATAATCAATAATTACATTGAAGACAGCACCACAATGAAAGTGATGAAATTTGCAAACAGCAGACTATACAAGATGGTAGTAATGGAATGAATGAATTGCTCTTATGAAATATTAAAACACTGGAACTTGGGATAAGGGTTTTTTTAAGATTCAGTCAGAAATCCTGGTTCAGTCATCCATTTTGGTATAATGCAATAAGCAACTAGAAAGAGCAATCAGAGACTGCAGCCCCTCGCTGGGGCTACATATCTGCGTGTTTGTGGACTGATGTGTATATGATGCATTGACAACGGAGGTTTATGTTTATACAGCACACAAACATACCTTTTCAGTTTTACTGTATCGATTCACGTTCCACTCGTATGTATTCTATAGACTATGTACTACGTATTTTATAGATACAAGTATTTTACTGACAGACGTATTTTTATAGTACAGTAAGTACTTTAAAGATGCACTCGCATTCTTAATACACATACTTTATCGATGTGCTCACTTTGAAATACATAGTACTGTATGTACTTTTTAATGGACGTATTCAGATTCTAATTGTACATACCGTGGAATCCTGACATTCACGGATTCGACATTCACAGACCCCATGTATTTGCGGTTGATAAAATGTGACCTGCTTCTATATTGGCTGCCTGTGCTTCAAGTATACGGGCACAACTAACCATCTCCCGCCAACGCCACACGCATAACAGTCCTATAACCATCTACCACCAACAACGCATAAAGCACCTCTAACGTGGGCATAAATCATCCCCTGCCACCATCGCCCATAAACAATGGTCACACAACTCACCCCTCCTTCATCTACCCACAACCAACCTTTGCATGGCTACTTATGTGTAGTGTGTCCTGTGTCTCATTCTTTCTTCTGCTTGCCTCGACCTGCTCACCCTAACCTCCGCCTGCATATGCTTCAGCACCCTCGCCTGCATCCCGTTTTAGTGCATGAATCAGCACCCTCACCTGCGTTCCCTTCAGAGTTCACGGGATTCTAACTCATTATCATCATCACATCAAAAGTTATTTCTGTCTTAAATAAAAATTGGACACCATACCTGCTGTTGCTGTTTTTTTTTGTTTTTTTTGTAAGCACTTTTAATGAAACTGTAATCATGTGCAGTCATGTTTGTAACATTTAAAAAAATTTCCTTTTGAATCACGAACTGCTGGGAACCTATCCCCCTTTTCCCCGTTAAAACAATTCCCTGACATTCGCGGATTCGACATTAGCGGCTTTTTCCAGGAACGTATCCTCCGTGAATGTTGAGGTCCAACTGTACTGAATTATAGAGGGAATCGGTGGAAAATATTATTTCATTACTACCTGTAATACTGGCTACCACCAGGTGGCGTTTGTGGCTTCGGTGAGCACATTATGTGTGGACAGACAGACAGACAAACGGACAAAATGCAATAGCCTCTCCTCTGCCAAGGGTAATAATAAATCAATCCTTTTAATTTCATTAATCAATCTTTTTTTAAAATTAATTTACCATAGCACTACAGGAAATCGGGATTTATAGGATTTACCTGCCGATGGCAAAAAGGAAATGTGAAGCAACTATACCATGCATCAGTAAGGGCACTGGAGTTGCCTTGCTCAAGACATCAGAAGAACATGAGAAAAAAATTATATTCCTTTGATTGACTTCAATCCCGTCCCAAATTAATGGTGATTGGCTTACCTGTTCGCAATCTTTCATGGTGAGTGCCCGAGATGCAATGAGCTGTGTTGGGATAACTTGCTCCAAAACTTCTATGACAGGATAAAAACATGAAGCCAAAGGCAAACACTGATGAGAACATATATACTGTACAGTATGTACAATGATATGGCCAACGCTGGCACATAAACACACACACACACACACACACACACACACACACGCACACACACACACACACACACACACACACACACACACACACACACACACACACACACACACACACACACACACACACACACACCTCTGTTCCTCACTACAATTGTAATCATTTATTGAACAGTAGCAGATATTCCAAAATAATTATATTGATATTTAAAGGACATTGTTAATTATAACAATTCTACATCACCCTTCAACTGAACTTCATTTTAATCACAAACATCGAAACAGTAACTAACAGTAAATACTTTAGTAACTTGTAAGTGAGTGACTGATTTTCTGTCTGGATCATCCGTTCTTCATGGAGATTTTGAACATTTAAATCCAGAACCTTGACACCGAAATAGTGGGTCCACAACCTCGTGTAGATCCACATCCGCATTCCTAAGACCTCACCTGTGTCCAGACAGTCACTGAATTTGGCAATGCAACCTCACTATTTCAAACTTTCTACCTTGAGCATATAAGATTTATCTTTTGATGTTTACCTTCTTCATAGAGGATTTCATGCACTATCATATATTCATAATGCTCATCGCACATTCCATTACAGAAGAAAAAGAGCATTCAGAGATTGCAGACCCTCGCCAGGACTGCTTTTGTGTGGCGTTTATGTACTGTATGTTACTTATTATTAATGAGACATAATTAGAACTGCCACGGCAGTGATGACCGGGTACCAAGACATCCCGCTTTGATGCAACTCCACTTTGATCGGACACCTGACCCTGACCCATAATGTCGACATATTATTATTCATTATTCAATAGGTACAGAAGACCAAATAGCTACAGTCCTGCATGGGAGCAACCAGAAGGAACCCAAACACAAAAAAGCAAAGATGAAGTCATTAGGAGGAACCTGGATAGGATTCACATTTCAGCTGCTACTCCCATACCCTCAAACCCATCCAGGCACAGCCAAGTGAGCCATATTTAAAATAAAAATTTTAAAAATCCAAATCAAAAAATTTCATCATTCTAATTGCCAGACCATATGTCCGATCAAGTTGAAATTTTAAAGATGTATTACCCATCACTACTAGATCATAAATGTGAAGTTTCACATCGATTAAGCGGTTCCAGAAAAAACATTTAATATTTTTTCTTCAATCCAATATGGCTGCCAAACTATGTGACCCATCAATAAATGGTTCACGAAAAAATATTTTCACGAAAAAAATAAGTGACCACTATATTCGTTATTGTTGTGTGTGTGTCTGTCTGTCTGTCTGTCTGTCTGTCTGTCCCGAGCATAGCTTCGTGGGTTTTGATCCGATCCTGATAAAATTTTGGTGGAAGGTTTATATCATGATATAGTTGTGTTTTCCTGAGAATGGGCATGGTGCGCCCATTATGGGCGGAGCCACACCCAAAAAAACACGCGTTTTTAGGGGGTAGCCGATTTCAATTTACATTTCCGAGGGGGTTTGTCGAATCTGACAGGGGTTTCGGTATTTGGTTCGCCCAATGGCACCTGCATAGCCCCACGGAGCTCGATTTCTCATTTTCGTCCAAAGGTCAAGGTCACAAGGTCACGAACTTAGAAAATTGCGAATTTTGACATAAAAAATTATCTTCTCCGAGGGGTTTGTCAAATCTGGCTGGGGTTTCAGTATTTCGTTAGCCCAATGGCACCTGCATAGCCCCACAGAGCTCGATTTTTCATTTTCGTCCCAAGGTCAAGGTCACAAGGTCACGAACTTAGAAAATTGCGAATTGTGTTTTTAGGGGGTAGCCGATTTCAATTTGCATCTTCTCCTAGGGAGTTTGTCGAATCTGGCAGAGGTTTCAGTATTTGGTTAGCCCAATGTCACCTGCATAGCCCCACGGAGCTCGATTTTTCATTTTCCTCCCAAGGTCAAGGTCACAAGGTCACGAACTTAGAAAATTTCGAATTTTGACATAAAAATCATACGACCGCCCAAACTTTGAGAGCGAGGATGACAATATTTTTTATGCATAATCTTGAGGTCATTCCCCACCTAAAGTCTTGAAACCATTTTGCTCTATCTCGAACACCTTGCCCGTGGCGCCCCTTCAACTTTGTTTTTACGCTGATTTCATCAAAGTATGGATAATCCGAGGAGTGCGAAATGCCATATAGCCTATATGACGTTATATTGTTCCTGAAATGTTCCAGAGGAAGTTTTGCACCAAAGGTCATAATCCTTGACCTTTGACCTTTAAAGTTCACAAAGGTCAAATTTTCAAAGTTGTGGGAATCGAACCGGGTTTTCGACCTTCTTCGACGAACTAACTCCAATAAGCTATAGCACTTATTTTCTTATTTTAATGTCCACAACATTGTTTCCTGTTTCCTTATTTTAATGTCCACAACATTGTTTTGTGACCTTTAAAGGTTATGCAAAGGTCAAATTTTTAAAGTTGTTGAACGAAACCGGGTTTTCAACATTTTGCAGCTAATATAACTTGTCATTTGTACCACATCATATTGATCATTTTTATAACTTGGTCAAACATTATCACATTGTCTCATCCTTGACTTCTGAAACAATCTACATCGTCAAATACAGCTCGTGAACCATCGTCGTCTTCAGACTTGTTATTCCTTAAACTTGTACACCCATGGCTTGGCGAACACTTGTGTGAAGTTTCGCCTCGATTTGTCCAGCCATTCTGGAGAAGATTTTTATAGGTTTCGGGTAAATCCAATATGGCTCCCAAACCATGTCACCAATGACATCATATGTGCGAAGCTTTTGTTCCTCATACGTGTAAAGTTTCGCCTCGATCTGTTCAGCGACTTCAGAGAAGATTTTTGAAGGTTTATTTTTTTTTTTAAACAATATGGCTACTGAATCACATGACCGATGATGTCATGAGTTTTTTTTTTTCTGTGAACTATTTCATCCCTAGAAGAACCTCAAAAATTTTCATACTGATCGGATGTGGTATTCTACATATGCAATGATGACGTCATAAAAAAATCACTTATTCCCCATGAGGAGTACTTGCTATGTGCCAAGTTTCAATTTTTTCCTTGGTGTGGTTTCAGAGATACAGAAGTCCAAAGTTTTTCCAATATGACTGCCACACTACGTGACCTATGACATCATAATTATCATTAAAACATTTTACATGAGTAGCCGCACCAATGATGAAAATGTCGTCTCAATCCGACAAGCGGTTGCGGAGAAAAACATGAAAGTTCTGTGCGGACAAACAGACAAACAGACAAACAAACACAATACCCTCTCCTTCAGCGAGGGTAATAATAGATGTAGTATCTTACATTACCAGTAAATCATGTGGACCTTACTTTGCGGATTACAAGTACATAACCGAGCATATCCATTTTGCTTACCACTGAACACAGATGTTATTCAAATACATTTTAAAACTAATTTTAACAGATTTCCTACATGCTTTACTGTGTGACCTCTCCCAATCACGAAACACGTTTAAAAATGCATTTATTTGAATCCTTCATTGATAATGTTTTTACCGTTTTATTTTATTTCATAAATTCCATTAGTGATCGTTTTGTGACCTTAAAGAACATTTGTTTTAATCTGTTAACTGTAGCTCGCTGAGTTAGGAAATGTCTGACTCCCTTTTTTCAACTATTGGTAAGGTCTGTGCTGTGTGTGTTTTCTATCACTGGCCAGGTCATTTCACCTGTACTATTGAAATGATTTATCGGAATGTTTTGGGGTTTTTTTGTCCACGGAAGGCATTTAAACGACGTAGAATGGAAAAGCATGTCATTTATAAATCAATTTCGTGCAAACTTATTGATATCAATTTGTAATTCATTTAAAAAAGAAAAAGAAAAAAGAAGACTGAAGAATGAGTTGCATTTTCCTTCTTCAATTCTAGCTCATTTGGATAGATCTAGTGGTGGAATTGATCAAACATAAATAGATCATCAATTGCCAGTAGATAATCAACGAATATGAATATGTGTCCACATCTTATTACCTCCACCACCAAAGGTTGACTGAGTTTATGTTTTCACCCCTGTCTGTCTGTGAGCAGGATGTCGCAAAAGGTTTTTTTTTTTTTTTTTTTTTTTTTTTTTGTATACCTTGGTCGAGGCTCGTATGAGAGCTAACACACAACTCACAGCAAGGAGGCATGAGACAAGAGGGGTGGGAGTGGAAGGGACAAAACATTGGGGAACAGACACAGGTGAACTGTGGAAGGGAGAGGGATGGGGATGGGACGGGGAACATGGCGAGGAGAAGATGGACATTACAGGGACTTTCAGGAAGGAAAGCAGGAGAATTGAAGGAAGTGGGCTTGGGTGGATTATCGGGGGTAGAAAAGATCGAGGATTTGGATGGGGGAAGATAAGAGGTGGTGGTGAACAGCTGTTTTGAAAGCCTGGAGGGAAGAATGGGAAAGAATAGAGTGAGGAAGTTTATTCCAAAGGCGGGAAAAAGAGGAATGAAAGAGTGAAGATGAGCAGTGATTCGTGATTTTGGTGGTTTTACCAGAAGGGGGTTGTTGGCGACCTTGAGCGCCCTGTGGAAATGTGGTGGGGACAAATCGCAGAGAGAGCAGGGGGCAAGGCTGGAGAGGAGTCGGTAGAAGACAGAAAGACCACCGACCAACCTGCGGTGATTGAGTGAGAGGCCCAAAGACTCAGCTTCATTGCGGGAGATGCCAATGATCTTAAAGCCCTGGTTTCGACAGCGTGAAGTCGAGAAAGGTGGGAGGCAGGAGCACCAGCCCAGAGGGGAGAGCAGTACTCCATCAGGCTACGGACAAAAGCTTTGTAAGTAGTCAGGAGCTCAAGAGGGCCGAGGAAGGACTTAGCACGACGGAGGATTCCCAGTCGGCGACTGGCTTTTGAGGCAAGGTTGGAAATGTGACTTTCCCAGGAAAGGTCATGGCAGATAGTGAGACCCAGAAGCTTGAAAGAAAAGACTTCTTCCAGAGGATTGTTGAGAAAGTGGATGGGGGGTTTTGTAAACGGTCCTTTCGAAGAGACATAGTGAGAGTGTGAGATTTGTGTGATTGAAAGACATGTTCCACGTGTTGGACCAGTTTGTGATTTTATCCAGATCTGCAGTGAGCGAAGAAGCTGCTGCTTGCCGGTCTGAGGGATGACAGATGGTACGGCAGAGGGTGGAGTCATCGGCAAAGAGAAATAGAGGATTTTCCAGAGAGTCCGAGAGATCATTGATGAAAACCAGAAAAAGAACAGGGCCCAGAACGCTACCTTGAGGAACTCCAGCCTGCACAGGAAGAGGGGATGAAAGAACTCCATTTAGGGCCACACGTTGACTGCGACAGGAGAGGAAGTCTGCGAGCCATGAGTGGAGATGGCCTTGAATACCATGGGAAGAGTTTGGTGAGTAGTGCAGGGTGCCAGACTGTGTCAAAAGCACGTGATATGTCCAGGGATACGGCTCGGATTTCCTGTCTGGCATTGAGGACCTCCATCCATTGATGGGAGAGCAGTAGCAGCATATCCAGGGTAGAGTGACCTGGTCTGAAACCAAATTGATGATTGGAAATCAAGCCATTGGAGAAGAGGAAGGATTTCATGTCTGAAGCAATGATGGATTCCATAACCTTGCTGATGATTGGGAGAAGGCTGATTGGTCTGTAGTTACAGGGATCTGTTTTGCACCTTTTTTATGCAGGGCAGTGATGTTAGCAGATTTCCAAGCAGATGGCAGATGACCTTGGGAAAATGAGAGGGTGAATAGAACAGAGAGAGGGTGAGCAAGAGCAGAAGAGCAGGCTTTGAGGACACGTGGGCTGATGCCGTCTGGACCGGTTGCAGAATCTGACTCGAGGTTTGAAAGCAAGCTCTCCACCTTGTCAGGAGAAAAGGATACAGAGTCCAGGGACAGTTGGGTGCGACTGGGTAAAGTGGGTAGAGATAGTGATGGGTTTGGGACACAAGATTTAGCTGCAAACACCGAGTTTAGACATTCAGCTTTATCACGTGTGGAATCAGCAGTGCGGCCATTTGAGGTAAGGGAGGGGATGGAGGCGGAACAAACACCAGAAACAGATTTGATTAAACGCCACCAGGGATTTTGAGGAGGGAGAGAGCTTTGAGAGTTCAGACTTGAGATGAGAAAGATGTTGTTTTCTGGCTCTCCTGAGGGTACATACACACTTGTTCCGAGCTTTGTGGAAAGAACTGAGATTGCCCTCAGTTGGGTTTGCTTTCCATGAGGCAAAGGCAAGTTGTTTCAGGACAACTGCCTCACCACAAGCTTCAGTAAACCAAGGGCGGGAGGAAGGGTAAGACAACTGAACACGAGAGGGGATAAATCTGTGCATGAGGGAGAGCAAGTTTCTTTGAAAGAATTCCCAGGATGAGTTGATGTTTGAGAAAGTAGTGATAGGAGACCAGTCTGTAAGTTTGATAGCTGCTCGGAGACCCTGCCAGTCGGCTTGAGTGAAATGCCAGACTCGACGGCGGTGAGGTGGTTCTCTGATGACAGCCAGAGAGATGTCCACTTTAACAAGGACGTGGTCAGAAGAACCAATTGGAGCGAAGGAAGAGCAGCAGATATTGTCAGGGAAATTTGTCAAAATCAGATCCAGAAGAGATGGAGTACCATTGGTTGAGATCCGGGTCGGGAGGTTGACCGATTGAGTCAGTCCCAATGAGTCACAGAAAGCTTTTGCTGATGTCCCATGGCAGGTGAGAGAGGTACCCACACCTAGCCAACTGGCGTGATGACAATTGAAGTCGCCACATAAGAGGAAGAGAGAGTTTGGATGAGAAGATAGAAGATGGTCCATGTTTTCGGAGAGTGAGGTGTAGATGGAGTCATCACTGTTCGGTGGACGGTACAGTACACGTATAAACATGAGGTGGGAGTGGAGGGAAGCCGAAGCCAGAGGTATTCCTGGGGGTGTGGGGGAGTGAGAGCAGTGCAGGGAGAGTGAGGAATAGAGTCTTTGATGAAGAGAGCAACACCTCCACCAGGACGAGGCTCAGGTCTGTCATACCGTAAGAGGGAGTAACCAGGGAGAGATACTTGAGAGTCAGACACGTCATGGGAGAGGAAAGTTTCTGTTAGGCAGATAATGTCTGGTTTGTCAGTGGCAACCTGCATGGAAAGATCTGAAAGGTTTGAGCGAAGGCCCCGGATATTTGAGGTCCACACTTTTAATGAAGAGGTAGGGAGGAGGCTTTGGGTGCAGGAGGTGGAGGGGGCGGGGGAGGGTGGGACGAGGGATGAGGGGGAGGTAAGGAGGGTTGCTGAAGGAGTGTGGGGTATTGCAGAATAGCGAGGGAGGGGGCCGAATGAGGAGGAGAGAAGGCTCTGTGGTGCTGGGGAGAGGGGGGACAAGAGACAAGGAAGATGGCAGTTGAGGATTTGAGGAGGTGGAGTGAAGAGATGGAGGTGAGAGGGCAGTGGAGGGAGGCAGGTTGGTGGATGAGAGGGGGCAACTTAGAGAAGGAAGAGTGAGGGGATGAAAGGTGGGAGAAAGGTGAGGGGGGAATTTTTGAAAGAGGTGAGAGGGAGGCTTGGAGGGAGAAGAGTGGGATGGTTGCTTTGAGAGTGAGAGTGAGGGGTGAGGGGGTGAGTTGGCACTGAAGTTGGAAAAAGAATGGTTGATGGAAAGCGAGCATCCATGGCAAACTGTGGTTTTTAAAAGTTTTAGGTCAGAGATGCGATTTAACACAATTCTTGATGGATGCAATGAAGGCGAATTCAGAGCATGGAGAGAAGAAGCGTTGTAATAGTTGGATTTTTTAGGCAAGGAATGAAGGAGAGGTCGAAATGAGAGCAGTCTGTTAAGATAGCAGAAGAGAAGTGCATTGTGAAACAGTAAAGAGTACCACATGTGTGAGAGAGGAAGATGAAGCATTATTAGATCATTTTTGTTGTTAATATTAATGTATGAGAGAGTTCAACAGATTAGGTCATGGAAGTGTAAAAAAAAAAGAAATCGAGGAAGACGAGGAGGAAGTTAAGAGGAAGAAGAAGTAGCAGAATCGGGAGAAGGTGAGCGTGTTGTTGTTGTTGTTGTTGTTGTTGGGTATATATATATATATATTTTTTTTGAGATAAGAAAGAGATTAGTTGGGAGAATGGGGGATGTTTGGAAAGTGGGGAGGATGAAAATTGAAGGTAATGGGGAGGATAGAAATTGAAGGTAATGGGGAGAAAAAACAAACAAACAAACAAAAAAAACGATCGAACACCGAGTGGAACCGGTAGGCCTCAAACCTAGGACTAGGCCTCAAACACCAAGTAAGAACGTCGACATAAATACTCACAAAATAGCACGATTTTTGAAACAAAACCGAACTAGGAACACACATTAACATGTAGGTGAGAAAATTAAACAGTTAAAACGGGACAAATAACAACCGGAACTTAACTTTGAGAATGTCAGCAGGGAGCCCCGAAGGAGACCTCTTGCCGCTCAAAACCGGAACCGCGAACCGGAAGGTTGTGGACGGATTTGGACTAAATTTGGCGGAAATGTTGGGTGTGCGAAAAGGACGCACGCATTGATTAGATTGTGGTGAAGATCCAGATCCGGATCCGATAAAAATTTTTTTTAACAAATTCTTCACCATTGAGAGATAGGACCAAAAACGATATATCCGAGGTCCATCTAAAAAGTAACGGGACTGACTTCACAGAAATTTTATTCCAAAAATATATTGAAATCACAGCTTGTCCCCTTCAAAATAATTTCCCTCCAGTCTTACACACTTGTCGATCCTCTTCTTCCACGCTTCGATACACCCCCGGAAGGCTTCTTCTGGAATCCTCCGGAGCTCCGTCGTCACAGTCCTTTTGATGGCCTCCACATTAGGAAATCGGATCCCCTTGATCACCCCCTTATGCTTGGAGAATAGGAAAAAATCACAATGGGGCCAAGTCTGGTGAATACGGGGGTTGCTCCAGAGTTGGCACGTTCCTCTCTGCCAAACACTGTCGGATGCTCAGGGCACTGTGAGCAGGGGCGTTGTCATGGTGTAGCACCCAGGCGTTGTTCTCCCATAGATCCTTCCTCTTGTCTCGGACTGATCTCATGAGGCGCTGGAGGATCTCCTTGGATATGTATCGATTCACTGTTTGACCCTGTGGTAGAAACTCGAAGTGAACGATGCCCATGATGTCAAAAAAACGCGATGAGCATCACCTTGACCTTCGACATCCTTGCCTTCTTTGGTCTTGGTGATGCCGGACTTTTCCACTGACGACTCTGCCGTTTGGTCTCGGGATCGTATTCGAAAATGCATGATTCATTGCCAGTAATGACTCTCCTGAGCAGGTCTGGATAGTCTGAGGCGCTCGATCATGTCTTGACAGAAAGTGACCCTTTGCTGTTTCTGGTCCTCGGACAACAGCTTGGGGACCATCTTTGCGCACACCTGACGCATTTCGAGATTTTCAGTGATGATGCTCCAGTTGTCGGCGACTAAACCGTCTCCCCCACCAGGTTTTCTGGTGAGGAGGTTGTTTGGATATGGACACCCAGCAGGATTAAAAACAAAACCTGTCAAAGGGCGGAGGAGCTCCTTGTTAGCCAATGGCCATCCATATCTAGTGTCCAACTGTGTCTGCGAACGTCCTCCTGCAGTTGGGTTACTTTTTTATGAGGAGGTTGGTAGCAGGATTTGCACTCCAGCCACCATAAAACCCTTCATTCCGCAAAACACAAAACGCAAAAAAAATCTGAAAACCCACTCCGTGGGAGTACCTCCTGTGCAGCTTCCCTTTGCAGGGCAGCTCACCGGATGACGGGATTGGGGCAAAGCCTTCGGGACTCCCATTCTTTGATGATAGGAGGGAAACCACGGGGTAACATCCCTGGGTCAGATTGCAGGAGAGTGTGTCGGAGTGGTGCTGAGGTGTCGTCCACCAGACGGCGGTCTCCTTGGGTTAACCTGAGGCGGTCCCTTCGGGTGGGTGCCTGGAATGTCCTATCCCTAAGAGAGGATGATCACCTGTCTCTGTTATCATCTGAGCTCAAGCGTTTGGACATCGAGATTGCAGCTCTCTCTGAGGTTCGGAGACCGGATTGCGGAGAGATAATGGTGGGTGGTTACACCTACTATTGGTCTGGTCGCTCTGATGGTAACCATACCCAAGGAGTTGCTGTAGCTGTGTCCAATAAGCTGACCCCAATGATAATTGAGGTAACACCACAACGAGCGTATTATGAGATTAAGGATTCATCACTCCTTAGGTGTCATTTCCCTGGTCTCTGTTTATGCTCCGACTGAGGCGACTGATCTCACCGTGAAGGATGCATTCTACGCCACGCTCGAGTCTGTGGTTGATCAGTGCCCCAGAAGAGATACACTTCTAGTCTTGGGGGATTTCAATGCATCGACTGGAACTGATATGGATAGTTATGAGGTGTGTGTTGGTCGCCATGGGTCAGGAACTATGAACCAGAATAGCACTAAGTTCCTTGACTTTGCAAGAAGTCATGGACTTAGGGTGGCTGGTTCATGGTTTCAGTGCCCACAAGCTCATCGCTGGACTTGGTATTCCAACGCTGGCGGTGTGGCAAAGGAGATTGACCATGTCCTCATTGACGGTCGTTGGAGGATGATCCAGAACTGCAGGGTCGACCGGAGTGCTCAGTTCCTCAATACTGACCACAGGCTTGTTGTAGTAACTCTAAAGCTGCACCTTAAATCCTGGAGAATGGTACCATCCCAGCAGAGGCTGGATGTTGGCAAGCTCAGGGATGAGAGAGTAGCTGAGGAGTTTGCGAACAGGTTGAGTGGATACTTGGGGGGTCTGGGTGCTTTGGGGGGTCCTGAAGAGTTGTGGAGTACCTTCAAGACCACCGTCCTTGATGTTGCCGGTGGATGTCTTGGAACTCACCTCAGGGCAAAGAAGAAGTTTGTCTCTCAAGGGACACTGGATACCATTGACCAGAGTCGCAGGGCCAGGCTGAATGGCAGAGCTGAGCTGTTCAGGGAGCTGAGGCGTAAAACTGTATGTACACTGAGGGTGGACAAGGAGGCCTATGTGCGAGGTATCTGTGAGGGGGTAGAGCATCACCTGTGGACAGGTGATTCTCATCCCGCTTACAGGGGAATTCGCGCATTGCGTTCATCCAAGCCCATCCCTCGGAGCACTGCAGTTAGAGCAGAGAGTGGTAGGCTCTTGACAGAGGAGTCTGAAGTGAAGGCCCGCTGGGCCGGTTACTTTGAGCGGTTGTACCAGGCTGATCCCCCAGCAGTCGAGTTGGACGTCAAGGGTGTTACAATCCCTGTTGCTGACCCTTGAATCAACTGTGGTCCACCTTCGCTTGTGGAAACATGGGCTGCGGTGTACCAGTTGAAATGGGGCAAAGCTCCAGGGATCTGTGGCATCCATGCTGAACTTCTCAAGGCTGGTGGAAATGCTGCACTCGTGTCGTTGCATGCAGTTTTGTGCTCTGCCTGGAACACAGGCATCATCCCAACTGATTGGAAGAGGGGCCTTGTTGTTCCTCTCTGGAAAGGGAAGGGTGATCGCCAAGACTGCAACAACTACCGAGGGGTGACGCTGCACTCAGTGCTGGGCAAGGTCTTTGCTCGGATAATTCTTGATAGGGTTCGCCACCATCTGCTTGAGCACCAGCGTCCAGACCAGTCAGGCTTTACACCAAAGAGGTCAACGATTGACCGTATCCTTGCTCTTCGTGTCATCACCGAATGCAGACGAGAGTTTCGGCAGGGGCTGCTTGCAGCCTATGTTGATCTCTGTAAAGCGTTCAATTCAGTGAATCAGGATGTCCTCTGGAGGATTCTTGGTCTTCGTGGGGTGCCACCAAAACTGATCGATCTGATGTCTGAACTCTACCCTGGTACTGAGAGTGCTGTGAAGTTTGGTGGTACCACCTCTGACTTATTTCCAGTTGTTACTGGAGTTCGTCAGGGGTGTGTACTGGCCTCCACACTTTTCAGCACTTGTAAGGACTGGATTTTAGGGAGGATGTCGAAGAGATCAAGCTGCGGTGCATCGTTTGGAAATGTCAAGATCTCGGACCTTGATTTCGCAGATGAAGCAGTCATCTTTGCAGAGACTTTAGATATCCTTTTGGGGGCCCTCAAGGTGCTGAATGAGGAGTCGGATCTGCTGGGATTACGGGTTTCTTGGGTCAAAACTAAGATCCAGGATTTCGGTGACATCTTGGATGTTGCTGTCCTGTCTGTGTCTGTTTGTGGTGAGGATGTAGAGGTCGTGGAGAGATTCACTTACCTTGGCAGTGATATTCATGTCGCTTTTGGCTGTGAGTCAGAGGTCAATAGACATCTGGGTCGGGCCTGGGGAGTCATGGATTCACTGGATCATGGGGTGTGGCGCTGCCGGTACCTGTGCGGGAGGACGAAAGTCCGAGTCTTCAGGTCCTTGGTACTTCCAGGCTTGCTCTATGGATGCGAGACTTGGCCTCTGACCAAGGATCTGAGACGGAGACTTAATTCCTTTGGTACCAGGTCTCTTCGGAGAATCCTTGGCTATCGCTGGTCGGATTTTGTGTCCAACGAGCGGTTGCTGAGAGAGACTCGGATGAGATTTGTTACCTGCATAGTCCGTGAGCATCAGTTGCGGCTGTATGGACATGTGGCTCGTTTTCCTGACGCTGATCCTGCTCACCAGATTCTCTCAGCGAGGGAGTCTCATGAGTGGAGGAGGCCAGTGGGCCGACCACATGCCTCATGGTTGCAGCAGTTTGACCATCATCTCAAGGAGATGGGGATGGGCCTGGCATCTGCCTGGGGGATGGCCAGATGGAGGCCCCTGGAGTACCGGCGGAAAGTGGACGCAGCGATGCGCTGTTCTGGCACATGCTCCCATACCTGACCTGACCTGATGCTCTAGACAGTGTCCTTGTTGATGGAAGGTTCCTCAGCAATCCTCCGCACCGTGAGTCGACGATCTGCGTGCACCATCTTCTTCACACACTCGATGATGTCCACCGTTCCTATCGTTGAAGGTCTTCCAGACCGTGGATAGTCTTCAACCTCCTCCCGTCCCTCTTTGAACCTCTTGTGCCATTCAAATGCACGTGTACGTGACATTCTTTCTTCCCCGTAGACTTGCTGCAGCATTGCGAAGGATTTGGAAGGTGTTTTGCCAAGCTTGGCAAGAAACTTTAGATTGGCTCTCTACTCACGACTCATAGCGCGATGACTCAGACTTGACAACGAGTAAAGGACGAACTGTAAAAAAAAAAATCACACAATGAGCGCAGTCAACCATCACCAATCATATACAGTGGGGGAAAAAGTATTTGATACACTGCCGATTTTGCAGGTTTTCTCACTTACAAAGCACGTGGAGGTCTGTAATTTTTATCATAGGGACATTTCAACTGTGAAAGACGGAATCCAAAGCAAAAATCCTGAAAATCACATTGTATGATTTTTAAATAATTAATTTGTATTTTATTGCATGAAATCAGTATTTGATACATCAGAAAAACAGAACTTAATATTTGGTACAGAAACCTTTGTTTGCAATTACAGAGATCAGACGTTTCCTGTAGTTCTTAACCAGGTTTGCACAGACTGCGGCAGGGATTTTGGCACACTCCTCCATTCAGATCTTCTCCAGATCCTTCAGGTTTCGGGGCTGTCGCTGGGCAACACAGACTTTCAGCTCACTCCAAAGATTTTCTATTGCGTTCAGGTCTGGAGACTGGCTGGGCCACTCCAGGACCTTGAGATGATTCTTACGGAGCCACTCCTTAGTTGCCCTGGCTGTGTGTTTCGGGTCGTTGTCATGCTGGAAGACCCAGCCACGCCCCATCTTCAATGCTCTTGTTGAGGGAAGGAGGTTGTTGGCCAAGATCTCGCGATACATGGCCCCATCCATTCTCCCCTCAATACGGTGCAGTCGTCCTGTCCCCTTTGCAGAAAAGCATCCCCAAAGAATGATGTTTCCACCTCCATGCGTCAGGGTTGGGATGGTGTTCTTGGGGTTGTACTCATCCTTCTTCTTCCTCCAAACACGGCGAGTGGACTTTAAACCAAAAAGCTCTATTTTGGTCTCATCAGACCACATGACCTTCTCCCATTCCTCCTCTGGATCATCCAGATGGTCATTGCCAAACTTTAGACAGGCCTGGACATGTGCTGGCTTGAGCAGAGGGACCTTACGTGCGCTGCAGGATTTTAATCCATGACGGCGTAGTGTGTTACTTATGGTTTTCTTTGATACTGTGGTCCCAGCTCTCTTCAGGTCATTGACCAGGTCCTGCCGTGTAGTTCTGGGCTGATCCCTCACCTTTCTCATGACCATTGAGGCTCCACGAGGTGAGATCTTGCATGGAGCCCCAGGGAGATTGGCTGTTATCTTGAACTTCTTCCATTTTCTAATAATTGCGCCAACAGTTGTTGCCTTCTCACCAAGCTGCTTGCTTATTGTCCTGTAGCCCATCCCAGCCTTGTGCAAGTCTACAATTTTGTCCCTGATGTCCTTAGACAGCTCTCTGGTCTTACCCATTGTGGAGAGGTTGGAGTCTGATTGATTGAGTGTGGACAGCTGTCTTTTATGCAGATAACGAGTTCAAACATGTGCAGGTAATACAGGTAATGAGTGGACAATGGGAGGGCTTCTTAAAGACAAAACTAACCGGTCTGTGAGAGCTGGAATTCTTACTGGTTGGTAGGTGATCAAATACTTATTCCATGCAATAAAATGCAAATTAATTATTTAAAAATCATACAATGTGATTTTCAGGATTTTTGTTTTAGATTCCGTCTTTCACAGTTGAAGTGTACCTATGATAAAAATTACAGACCTCTACATGCTTTGTAAGTGGGAAAACCTGCAAAATCGGCAGTGTATCAAATACTTGTTCTCCCAACTGTATATTGCTGGAATGTTGGGAAAGACTGTGATGCAACCTGTTCATTCAAGTTGTGTAAGTGGAGCACACAGCAGGCTCAGTCCCGTTACTTTTTAGACAGACCTCGTTGAATGACATCTCAAAAGGCTATGGACGGATTCAGACGAATCTTGGTGGACATGTTGGGTGTGTGACAAGTATCTCGACTATGTTTTATCGCAATGGTGTTTGTTTGATGACGTAATACGTCAGTGGAACTCCGTCAGAGATGAGTATGCTGCATGCATAATGGCAGAACGGCTACTCAAGGCTTAATGAATGTCTGCAGAATACTCAGATTTGTCTCCTGAGAATCTGCCTCCAAGTCATCACAACAACGACCAATTGATTCAATTATGGTAAAGATCCGGATATGGATACGAGAATTTATTATATTTTTAAGTGATTGTTCACCATTGAGAGACAGGGCCAAAAACAATATATAGCAACATATCTCAAAAAATTATGGACGGATTCGGATGAAACTTGGTGGATGAGTTGGGTAGGTGACAAGACCAAGCCAATTCGTTTTTGGTTAAGGAATGGAAGGAAGAAGATTCGGCCTATCAGTGGGACACAAAACATAAACCATTCAGCCTGGCGGAGGTATACACTCTACTAAATGCCATTGTAGTTGTACGATATTACTTTATTCCTGCTCATGTACAAAACCCAATCAGACAAAGTGTGCAAGAACAAATTTACAAATAAATCAGGCCGAATCTGAACCCATGGGTATGCACACAGTCTGTAGATTATCCTTTTGCCAAATGCAAAGGAACAATTGTTCAACAGAAAACAAACTTTTAAAAGTTCATTTTTTTTTGTAAAAGTACATGAAAATTTACTTTACTTTACACACCAGAAATGCTTAATCTTTCACTCTGTTCAATGCAGCCACAAGTTTGTGATATGGGAATGCGCATTTCGCTTTACTTTACCTCTGTTAATGTTGTAAATGTTATCAATAAATTACAGGTTTGGAGTTATCAACGATCCAGAATTTTTGAACACCAGAAGAAAAGCTCACTTATTTATGGTAGTTTTGTAAATGTTTCTAAAATATTTTCATTATCCCTGTAATACTTCCTGCTAATGGTTTTGAACTACATTCTCCACCTGCAATGATGACCCTCATCTTACAAGTATCCTCATGCATTTTAGGGATTCAGTAAATAAATAGTAATTTATGGTGTTTATCCAGAATACACAGTGCTGTGTCAAGTCTATTTTATCACGATTACTTATATTGTGGGTCTTCAAAGGTCCACTATGCCTGGTGTTGGCTTAATGGTTCGGGTGGTGGTCTTGGGATCCTTGGATCCTGAGTTCAAATCCCCCTCAGCTGTTGAATGAATGAATACCAGGTGGGGTTGACTCTGCCTGTCATCCTTCCGAGGTCGGCAAAATGAGTGCCAGCTTGCTGGTATACTGTGTCGGAGTGGTGACCTGTCCAGGATTGTACCCAATAGCCAAGGAGACTGCTTAGGCAGCACCAACGCTCTGCACAGAATATGGCCCCAATGGATGGATGGAAAGGTCCACTATAAGCCTTGTGTTGGCTTAACGGTTAGGATGGCTGGCTTAAGATCTTAGGGTGTTGAGTTTAAGCTCCTGTCATCCTGTTGAATTAACACCAGGCGGGTTGACTCGCCTGTCATCCTTCAGAGGTTGGGAAAATGACTACCAGCGTGCTAGCAACAGGGGGCATTGCATCAGCGGAGCAGCCGCACTCCCAGGTTGAATGCCAATAAATAAATAAACAAGCAGTCATAGACTGGTACTTACGAAATCGTCAACTTCACCTCTGACCTTGTCTTATAAAAGCTGTCTCTTGAGAAGATAGCGACGCAAACCTGAAGTTTCTACGATGATTGCGTACCAAACTATCAAAAATCGAATGTTTTGGATGTTTGACCTCACTGTGACCTTGACCTTTGACCGATTTTGACCAAAATCTAATCAGCGCTAGCCATCACCCTCCTGAATCACGTGGTGTAATTTGACATTGGTAGCTTCTTCCATTCTCGAGTTATCATGCCTACAAACACACAAACAGAGTCCGGAAGTGATCAATATACTGACGAAATCTTTAGATTTCGTAAGTAATAAAGGTCAACTCTGCAGGCATAATTCTTGCAAAAGTGTTTGAATGTAGAATATTTTCCGCACAAACAATACATTACCACTTGCCATGTCAATAGGAACAATAACACATTGTGTTTGAAGCCGTTTCAAATAATGACATCCTACACACACGCACATGCACACGCACAACCTCAAAACAATCGGTGAAGAGAAGGTTGTGTACGAAGAAAAGGTTCAAATCTATAACATAAAAGGAGCTCGGTCTTGGTGCACTTGCATCCGTCCGTCCCTGCGTGTGTGCGTGCGTCCGGCCGGCCATCAACAATTGTCCTACAGGGGCTACCACTAATGAAGCCCAATCTGCAAACAGTATGATATGTCTGAGTAAGGTGAGGATGGATGGGCCAGTTTCAATTTACATTAAAACAATAACTCTTCCTCCTTCATCTTCTTCCTCACATATAATAATGGTGAGTCTCATATCGTTTCAATGCTTTTTTTTTGGTCAACATTTCCATTTTATTCTTCTCACCCTATCAAACAACATTTCCGATTATACATCATCTTTAAAAGCATCACAACACAGGTTGGTCTACTTGCAACACAGGTGAGAAAAGGATACTGTTACAGCTGTGGAAATTCGCAATACACCATAAAGGGTCCTTAGATTAGATATATCGATAAGTTCATGTGTAATTAGTCCACACCTGTTGTTTAGGGGGAATATGTGCGATTCATCCGGGCTGCGACGCTTTGAGTTAGCCATTTTTCTTTCTCTATCGTTATTTTGGACCATTAAGCCGCCAACAACTCAAACACCACCACCTTCGCCTCTTTACCTCCACAACTCCATCCCGCAAACATCGCTTCACTGCCATTCCCAAACGACACCCGCCAACAACCAAACCACCACAGCAAACCCCCCACCACCTTCGCCTTTCTCCTTCCACATCCAACAACCACACCACCTGTCAACACCGAACGTCGTGCTGTCCGGGGCCCATTCGGTAATTGTTGCCGAACGCGTCAAGCCAGGACTGCACATGGATCCTTTCGGGAGAGGAGAAGCGGATCAGGAAGGCTTCACGCCCCTTTTCTTCCATCCAATGACTGAGCATCGGGTGGCATGGCCCCGCCTCCGAACCCGCTGTGAATGCGTTCCTTTTAGGAGAGGAAAGCGGATCAGGAAGGCTTCAACGCCCCTTTTCTTCCACCCAATGACTGAGCATCGGGTGACATGGCCCCGCCTCTGAACCCGCTGTGAATGCGTTCCTTTTAGGAGAGGATTCGGATCAGGAGAGGCTCACGCCCCTTTTTGCCCGAACAATAGCTGAACATCGGATGGCGTGGCCCCGCCTCCAAGCGCGTTTTGATCCGCGAATCTGCATACAAGCTCCTCCCCCGGTCTATAAAGACGCGAGCACAACACAGCTCGTGTGTGCAGAAAGGGGTGCAAAAAGGGGTGCAGAAAGGGGTGCAGAAAGGGGCGCTAGTCGGAAGTCGTGGAGTCTGATAGGTTGTCGTTGCGGGTTTCGGACGGCGAAGAGGACGGAGCTCAGAGTTGAGGTCGAGGGACGAGTCGCGGCGTGGAGCAGGGACGCAGAAGAGGACTCAGGGGCGAGGGTTCGCCGGAGTCTGTGCGGTCCCAAGACCCCGCAAGCGGGACGGAGCGTCTGCCATTTCCCTCTCCTGACCCCGAGCATCAACAATTCCCCCCCCCATCCGCGCTGAGATAGCGCCGGTAACCCCGTCCGTTCCCCAACCCAACTATGGTGTCGACCGACCAACACGTGCCTGCACAACGCACGCCTGGAGGAGCTCACCGACCATACCAGGGGCACGGAGTCAGGCGCGTTACGCGAACATTGCGGCTCGCCCGCCATCGCGCCACGAGGGTGCGGGTAAGACCCCTTCAGTCTCATGGACCTGGCCGATCACCCAGGTCCCACGTTCATTTGGTCCACGGACCTGTCTGTCTCCTTGCCTGTGAGGGTGGCTTGTATTTTCTTTGCTTTTGGTGTAAATGTGTGTGTGTGGCGCCAGTCTATCAAGTAAACCCGTATAAGTGCTTGTAAATTGCTTTATTCGGTTTTAACTCTGCGTATTGTTCTTGCTTTGACTGTGTACGTGCATTCTTGCGATAACTGTAAATACGTGCTCGTCTGTGTCTGGAATAAAAGTGCTTGGCGAACTGTTTCCCGTTTCGTTAACCCGTGAGGTTAAACCCCCACTCGTGACTGGCTCCTGGCGGTAGTTCCAGGAGGGTCACGACTGAATTGTCCGTTCCGGTGGGCGACGTGTCGCAATTCGAGTTACGTGGCCGATCGCACGCCGGGCGGGCGAAATTCGTTAAAATACAAACAGAAAAGCAGCTGATATTCAATAATTTATTCACATGATTTTTTTTCGGGTGAAAGGTAAATTTTATTTATCTTCTATGGAAACGATAGGTTTACATTCTTACCTCTTTAGAATCGTGTACTACTGTAATTTGTTTTAAATAACATTGTGTCGAAGTTTTAAGCAACCCAGACAAAGTTGATTGAAAGACCAATATTAATATTAATAAAAATCAAACAATAAAAATATAATTCCTGTCATTATACAGAACCATCAAAACAAATCATAATGATTGGCTTCCTCATGCAGCAGTGCAAGGAGACCATTTAAAATGTCTGACAGATAGGACACATTGGTGCTTCTAGTTGATCCAAAATTGATTAAAAAAAAATAAACCTTTGCCTCTACAAAGATCTTCACACACACAGCAGCCATATCCAGAAACAAGGCCATCTGAGAAACCCTCAACATGGAAGGGGTATTGGAATAGAGCTTTTGGACAGTTTCAAACAGTCTCTCTTCAGATGAGCCTATGTTCATATCATGTACACAACTTGTAATGTACACATATCAACACAATTAAGATGTTTTTGGTTAAATCCTCAGTTAACTGACTATCTGGTCCAACTGTGCCCAAGTTCCTCCAGTGATATTCTCAATGTGTCCAGAGGCCATTCTAGACAACAAAAACAAATCTCGTGAGTACTTTTCACCAAACCACCCAAGGCTCACCTGGCACATTAAACGAGCTGGCCTCAGATGCTCCGCTTGCATTGCAAAGGCTTGGGAGTTTGGCACTAGGGGAGAGAAAAGAAAACCGAATAAGGAGAAAAGTCACATGATATTCCATTACTAATATAACAGTGAATGGGCGAAGAAAGAAACAACAGCAGTGGTGATGTGTATAAACGATAATGGTTAAAACTCTAACAAAATTGGCCTTCTTTGTTCAGAACACATGGCATCTGCAAGATTTTTGCGACCCTGGTGATGGCACTCAACATCGTCTATGGCTATGGCGATTCCACATTACGAGGTGGGATCACTCCCTTGTGAAAACCGTGACGGTTCGGTTGCCTTTGAATGATGAAAGCTCTTGTGCTTCAACATATTGGGGATGATTCAGCGTAGTGAAGCAGGAAGCAGGCAGCAGGCATGCAGACGTAGCTCAATTGCATTTCACTTCGTTTATGATGGTGTGTTCATAATGCTACACTGTACCAACACCGTTGTGTGGTAGCAACTTATCATGCGTCGACTGTCAGTGTGTTGCAATTCAGTTACAAAATGAGGGAATACAGGAGATTATTTATATATTTCGTTTTGTCAGTCATTTTTTTGTTGTTGAAAGCATCGATTGTGGTTTTATAAAACGTATTTTGCAGCTTTACTTCTGAATTTAACATTTCATATTATATCTGCAAAAATTAAAACAGCTGACCCAAACAAAGGTAAAAAACCCAAAAAGGACCACAAATAAAGATCTTGCCACACCACAGAGTGGAGAGGCCCGTTCCAAGATTGGCACCTTGACAAATGCCAGCACTTTAGTGTCGAGCAGAACCACGGAAGCATCCATGGAGCAACACTGAACCCATGGGAGATCTCTCTGGCCGAATGTGCTCACACATTCAAAGAAAGACTTTGAGGGCAAGTGCGAGGGCAAGGGCGAGACTGAGACCAAGAGGACATTGGCATGGGCACCTAACAACAACAGAGCACCACTAACAACCACTTAGCATTTAGCAAAACCACCACCATTAAAAACATGAAAACTCCCATTTTATACTGCACTTTCCTCTGAGACGTCTTTAACAAAATTATATGCTTTGAAACCACCATTACAATGCTTCAAAAGAGTGGTTTGTGCTTTTGGGAGTACGTGCCATGTAAATCACCACAAAACATCAATCAGCGTAAATTACAGAAACTATAACTCTAAATGGGACCACACAGGTCATGGCGGAACAGCGTTCACATTCCCAAACACACAGGACAAATTACGTAATACACGAATACAGGGAGAGGTTCATCACATGCACGTGCAAATAAATGTGAAAATCCTGTTGAAATACAAACCCCTTGTAGTCTGTGAAATTACAAGCCCTTTATATCCTGTTATACTTCAAACCCTCTATATTCCATTATATTACAAACCCTTTCGATCTCATTATGTCAAACCATTTATATCCTGTTATATATGGTACAAACAACCAGATTCAGTGACGTAATGGTTAGAGCATCTGCTCTGAGTTGTGGGAGGTCAGTGCATCAAATCCTGTCTGAGTCATACAGTACCAAAGACATTTTTTTAATGGTACATGCTACTTCCTTGCTTTGCGCTCAGCATTTAAAAGGATAGAGCACAGACAAACAATGCTGGTAAGGCAATGGCATACCACCGAGTATAACCCTTTCCAAGAAACTGCTTCGGTAGCACCAACTCTCTGTAAAGAGTATGACAAGTTATTTTATGTGTTAAATTTTTTTTATATTCTGTAATATTGCAAAGCCTTCAATTTAAATTATATTGCAACCCCTTTGTATAGTATTACAACCCCTTTTATATTACAAACCCTTCATTTTAATATAAAAATTTCAAACCCTTTATATTGTTATATCACAAACCCTTTATATTATATTATATTACAAATTCTCTACACCTTATTCTGTTATATTTTAAACCCTTTATTTAGCAGAATTACTTATACTGTATTAGCAGAATTACAAAGAACTGCGTGGGAAGAGAAACATGAATAAGTAACACTTTGTAGCCAATCACAAAGACTGAGTAATTGATTGGCTGATTGGAGCTCTGTTTCAATTTCCATGTGCGTCCGTCCCTGAATACATCTGAATACAAACGACTTTGCATTTTGAATGTGGACGGGCTTTACATTTTTATTTTGATCTTCCTCTTAGTACGTTGATGTGTATCATTCGCAGTTCAGCATCTAAAAAGGCTGTGATGAATATCCCATTAACGTACCTCGCTCCAAACACCGTCTAATTTCATTTTTTTCCAAAGCGGATGCGGACGGGCTTTGCGGGGACGGGCCAGATGGGTGCTTTCTCGTTTTATATAAACCCAAACCGGCATCAACTCAACTCACCGTCTTAAAGGATTCACCACATGCCACCCGCCCCGCCAGCTCTCCTGTCCTCCCCCTCCCTCCCCCCACCTTGCCAGCAGGCGAAACTATATGCTGCCTCGCATGCAATAGTGAGTATTAATTGACTGTTGCAATGGTGTTTGAACACCAATCGCGAATGTTGACCGAGGGCTTCCCATGGGGATGGTAGAGGGGTAGGGGAAAGGGAAGGAGGGCAAATTTACCTGTGCGGAGTGCTTTGACCTCAGCGCTCACCAGGTAAAAAAGAAAAGTAAATTGTAATACCTTCTGCCACCACCACCAGGAGGCATTACACGATTTCCATAGAAAATTTATCTCACACACACACACACACACACACACACACACACACACACACACACACACACACACACACACACACACACACACACACACACACACACACACACACACACACACACACACGCTCCGCTCTGGAGGAGATCCTGATCCGGAAATTTGCATATTGCTTTCTCCTGCCGGCCTATAAAACGGCGAGCGCGAGGCGAATGAGAAGAATTGTTGCGCAGAGAGTTAGTTTTTGGTTGGAGTTGTTGCGCAGAGAGTTAGTTTTTGGTTGGAGTTGTTGCGAGGCAGTCAAGTCGGGTTGGAGAGCGGAGTGGAGTCGGGAGGCGAAGGCGTCAAGGTGGTTTTCTGCAGTCGGCTGAGGAGAATTGGGGGAAGAGTCCAAGGAGCTCGGGTCCGAGGCAGGGAAGACGGCGGTCGGCGACGAGGTCGCGGTGGGATCGCTCGTCGCGGGACCCAAGCCAGCCAACCATTCTCCTTCCCCCAGGGCATCAACAATCACCCCCTTTCCCCCGCGCTGAGATAGTGCAAAAAGGGGGCCCCGTTCCCACCCCACTCCAAGCGGTGCCAACGAAACCCGCGAAGGAGCACGAAGTCGGGGCAGCGCCGCGCAGCCACATTTGCGGCTCGTCACGAGGACGCGGGTAGGACCCCCCCGGTCTCGCGGACCTGACCGCTCCTTCAGGTCCCGCGCACATATTGGCCTACGGGCCCGTCTGCCCCCTTGCCTATGAGGGTGGCTTCTTTCCTTTGCTTTTGAGTAAATGTGTGTCGGCGCCGTCTGTGAAGTAAAACCGTATAAGTGCTGCCGTGTGTACACGTAGTCGGTAGTATCTCTGCGTCATTGTTTCTTTTGTTGCATTTGATATATGTGCATTCTGTTTGGCTGTATATGTGTGTTCTCCGTGTGCCGCGGAATAAATGTGCATTATGTTGAACTGTTTTCCCGTTTCGCTTCGTCTTTTCTTTAATTGAATCTCCATCTTGCTTCACGTAAAGGGTTCGTTCGTAGTGGGCTTAAAACGCCCGATAATTAATCGGAACCGTCGAGGCCGACGATAACACCGCTCGGTTATCCCGAGAGCACGGAACGGACCGCTTAAGTGGTTCTTGTCCGGAGTCGGCCTGCGGCGAGGTACGATCGCCCGGTCTACCATCCGCGTGGGTACTTAGGTAGGTCGGGTTTGGCGAACAACCCTATCCTACGCGGGTGGCCGATTGGCACGATTGTGGTGAGGTCGAAAGGCCCACCCGTGACTGGCTGCGGGCGATAGTTCCCGGAGGGTCACGACAGAATTGTCCGTCCGGTGGGCGACGTGCCGCGATTCGAGTCACGTGGCCGTTCGCACGCCGGCGGGCGCGAATTCATGACACTGGTGTCAGAGAGCCGGAAAACAAACTCTCCTGTCTGCAGCTAAATTCACGGGAATCGGTCCAGGGGTGAGAGGAGCGACCCCCGATTCCCTCCATATTACGAGCAATGAAAATTAACCCCTTACGAGAAATAAGATGGCGTCTCAAGGCGAGCGGGTGCTGGGGGTAGAAATGTATATGTGTAGAAATGTAGGATCCATGGCCCAGGTCGGTTCTTTTTATAATTATAACCCCACCACTAACTGTGGTCAGTGGGAGCGGCTTGAGCACGAACTTTGTCGGCAAACGGAGTCGCACAATGGCAGCGCGATCGCACCTCAGCGCAGCACGGAGCGAGCTGATATTAATAGCACAACTAACGGCACAGCACGAGGCGTGAGCTCCCAGTCACCGGTTCAATCCAAGTAGTCACGGCATGTGCCATGGCAGGCGTGGCAGGATGACTATGCGAGCATTGGCAGGCTTCAGGCACAATTGGGGGATGTCTTGGAAAAGGTGAAGCGTTATGAAGAATATATCGAAGAGGTGCAAAGTGGAGTGGACGAGTCACAACCCACAACAATCACAACGGCACGCAGACGAGCTTCAGAAAAATTACGTGTACGAGGGGACACAGCGATTGGACGATATACTGGAACGAATTCGGTGGCAAAAACATGACTTGGCCAATAGAGTCGACGAACTATGTGGGGAAAAAGAATTTGGTAATGTTTTATACCCGTCAGTTGGAATATGCGAAGAGCAAACTGAACAAAAGAATAGAGGAACAGCAGATTGGTATCTCCCAGGAAAGGAAACAATGGGAGGAAGAATGGAAAACCGAGCTCGAAAAGAAACAAAAGGAGCACGACTTGGAAGTAAAACAACTAATGGAAAAATTATTGGAGGAAGCAAGGCGGTTCAAAGAACTGGAGGGGAGAGTGAGGGAAATACAGTTGGAAGAGAAAAAATGTGAACACGATGAGGAGTTGGAACAATTGAAGGAAGAGATAAGAACAGGCAATCAGGAAAGAGAGAGCCTAGAATGGAAGATAAAAAGAGGAGAGAGACAGCTGGAGGAAAGGACAGAGGAATTGCTGGAAAAGTCAGAACAGTTCAAAGAACTGCAGGGAGAATTGAGGGAGGAAGGAGAAAGGAAAACAAAGCTCGAAAAGGAAAAACGCAAACAAGATGGGGAATTGGAACTACTGAAGCAAGAGGTAAGGGCAAGCCAGTTTAAAAGAGAAATCCTGGAAGGGGAGATAAGAATGGGAAAGGAATGGCAGAAAAAACTAAATGAATACAGTAAAAAAAAGGGATGAATTGAGGAGGGAAGTGGTGGAAAGAAGAGATGAAATGAGTGAAGAAGCATGCAAATTGAGGGAGGAATTAGAAACAAAAACTTCTGAGATACTGAAACACGAAAACAAAGAAAGAGGATTACAAGACGAACTGAGGATGTTAAAAGAGGAAAGGAAGAGAACAGAGAATGAAACGTTAAGGAACCACACTGAGCAGATTGAACAATTAGAAGCCAAAGCAAAGTCGGAGTGTGCGGAGATGAGAAAGGAATTGGAAAAGAAAGCTTCTGAGTTACAGAAACACCAAAACAAAGAGAGGGAATTACAAAACGAGTTGAGGATGGTGAGAGAAGAAAGAACGACAGCAGAGAATGAAACGTTAAGGAACCACACTGTACAGATCGAACAGCTGGAAGCGAAGGCCAGATTAAAGAATGAGATGCAAAAAAGAGAAATGATGGAAGAACGAATAAGACAGGAGAAGGAAGTCAGCCAACTGAAAGAAATAACGAGATTGCAGAATGAGGAACAAGGAAGACAGTGGAATAGGACATACAAAGAACAAGGAATGGGACAGGAGAAAGAAATCCATCAATTAAAGGAAACGATGAGATTGCAGAACGAGGAACAAGAGAGACAGTGGAATAAAAAACTGAAAGAGTATGAATTTGAAACTGAACGACAAAAGGGAAAAAATAGGTTGGAATATGAGGATAAGTTGAAGGAGCAAGGAATGAAGCAGGAAGGAGAAATCAGGAGATTGAAGGACACATGGAGATTGGAGAGGGAAGAACGAGAGGAACAATGGGAAAGAAAACAAAAGGAACATGAAGCCGAGGTTGACCAATTGAAATTAAAGGCGAGGCTGGAGTGCGAGGAGATAGACAAAGAACAGCGAATGAAACACAAAATGGAGATGAACCAAATGAGGAAAACCATGAAACTGGAGAAGGAAAGACAGGAGAGGAAACAAGGAAGAGTAGTGAGAGAACAGCAAATGAAACACAAAAGGGAGATTAACCAAATGAAGCAAACAACGAAACTGGAGAAGGAAAGACAGGAGAAGAAACAAGGAAGGGTAATGAGAACAGCGAATGAAACACAGGAAGGAAATGAGCCAATTGAAAGAAACGATGAGATTGGAAAATGAAGAGCAGGAGAAACTGTGGGGCAAGAAACAGGAACAATGTGAGTTGGAAATTGAACAACTAAAACGGGGAGCAAGATTGGAGTCCACAGAGAATGAAAAACTCCGGAGGGAGAATGAAGAACTCAAGAAGTTCCGAGAGGAGGAACGACTCAGAAGGAGCCAGGAAGCAGAACAACGTAATAAGGTGGGATGTGTGACAGCACCACAAGGAGCAATGTCGGTGGTGCAGGACCTAATCGCCACCACTCGTCGGATGAAAGAACAATTAGGACCAACCCTAAAAATATAAAGGAGACACAAATAAAAATGGAGAGAGGGGAGAACAACGTAATAAGGTGGGATGTGTGACAGCACCACAAGAAGCAATGTCGGTAGTGCAGGACTTAATTGACGCCACTCGTCGGATGAAGGAACAATTAGGACCAACCCGGAAAAAGGAGACACAAATAAAAATGCAGACGAGGGAAGTAATAAAGACAAAGAAGGAAATGAAAGTATTGCCAGAGACACGGAAGATAGAGAGTGAATTGGACGGGGTTCGAGACGCGCGCGCACACACACACACACACACACACACACACACACACACACACACACACACACACACACACACACACACACACACACACACACACACACACACACACACACACAGGTAGTGGAGGACCATGAGGGGGAGCTGGCAGATTGGTTAGAGACCAAGTGCGAGCAGCTGGATGGCCTCCTCCAGGAACGAGGGGAGGGAGTATGCCCCCTTGAGGCGACTCACGATCAGGTGGGTTCGGTCGTGCTTTGCGAGGTCGAGGGGAGGAGTGCTGTGGACAGGTGCACGGAGAGCTTGGGGGGGTATAGAGGCCCCAGAAACCCTTGTGGGGACACGAATCCCCACTGTGGTTGTCCCGGTGTGTGTGGTGCAAGGTGTGAGTGTGAGCCCGTGCATGGATGAGACCCCGGGAATGAGTGACACCCCGTGTGGGAATGAAACCCCGCGTGTGAGTGGTGTGGTGGCAAGTGTGCCGAGATGCGTGCTTCCAAGCGCGCCGTGTGTGAGTGAAACACCGTGGGTGAGTGCCCCCGCGTGTGTGAGTAAGGCACGGTGCGTGAGTGAACGGCCGAGTGTGAGAGAGACAGCGTGTGCAAGGTCGCTGTGTGTGAGGGAGATGACGGTGGGCATGCGTGAGCACGCAGCCGCGTCTCCCGGTGTGAATGTGATGGAGTGGTGTGTGAGCGTCGTGACACATAGGAGTGTGCGTGTGTCGAATGGAGACGACGACGGCGACAGAGGGACAAAAGCCAGGTAGCGGCCGTAGAGGTTTTGAGCACCGTGCCGGGTTCACCCAGCAACGAGCGCGCGGTCCGTGCCATGCAACGCACGAGGCTGCCACGTGCTCGCTTGCGGGAGTGAAACCCAGTCCGGAAACGAGCGCGGTGAATGTTGCCGATCCCGCGACGGACAAAGTTTAGGCAGGTAAACGAATTTGGACCGGACGGGTTATCCACGCGGCGTGTGTGTTAAGCTCCAACGGGCAAAGCACATGTGTTCGCGTGGGGAACCCCTCGAGACGTGGGGCTTGTGTTTTTTTATTTTTATGCGCCGGGTGACGTCATGGCTGCGTGTGTGGTTGGAATCCGGCAGGAGGGTGAATCCCTGCCGGATGGTACCGTCCAAGAGGGACGAGGGACGCGAACAGCTGCCATGACGTCACGCCAAAGGTGCGCGGCTGTGAATTGCCGCGCAGGTTGCGAGTTGCCGCGCTGGTGCTGCGCAATTAAAATTAAAAAAAACAGCAAGCCTCGCTTTCGGGTGAACAGGATTCCTGGGCAAGGGGTGGATGATCCCCTTGACCAGGGCACAGGATGGAAACTAGCTAGGGGGAAGGGTGAGCTGAGCTAGACCGGCTCCATGGGGCAGGGGTAAGTCCTCATGGGGCCCGTGGAATGGATTAGGGAGGGGGATTGTTAGTCAGATTTAGGATGGGAGATGGAAATTGTTTTTTTGGGGGGATATTTTGAGGACAGAGACAGACTTTGAGTGTGTAGAGGGGACGTAGCTTACCTACGTAGTGTTAAAAGCAACGTGCTGTAGTTTCAGGGACGACGTGGGAGACGAGTTAGTTAGGGGAGGTAGTTAGAAGGATGGCAGAGTTCAGCGGTGTGTGTGTTGAAGAGTTGGTGAGTTGTGTGGGGACATGTTGAGTGAGTGAGGCCAGCGGGTCTGTGAATGGAGCGAATGTGGAATGCATGGTGCGATGAGTGATTGGGGGGAGGAGTGACTCCTGCCCAAGGGACCCCGGGGTCAGGGTAGAGTGAGTTAGGGGGTTAGTCAAATTGACAAAATGGAGGTCGTTTTGTTGTTGGTGGGAATGTAGGCTCGATACCCATTTGGAAGGGTGCAGGAGCCCTGTTGACGGGCTGGGAGCGTGGCTGTGAAAGGTGAGTATCGCTGAGTGGGTACCCCGGGCACCAAGCTAGTCGGCCGTAGTAGGCCAAGGGCCCATGGGGGGCCGGGATAGCGTAGTGGGCACGGGTGCGCCCGCATGGTGCGGGGGCCCGGGGCGCCATTAGCAGCGTGGGCAGTGTTGTGGGCACGGGTGACCCTCGGAAAGGGGCCCGGGAAGCCAGCCTGCCACGTGAGCGTTTCAGGGGAGTCGCCAGGGAGGGCACTCCCCGGTGTTTAGGGAGCTGGTAGGCTCGGAGGCAATGTAGTTCCCGGGGGTGCCATGGTCGGAGAATCGGCAGAGGGTCGTGACTGCCAAGGGGAGCCACGCGTCCCAGCCATGAGACCGTGTGAGGGCACGGGAAAAAAAATTGGGGGGGGCGAGGCCCGAAATTTGAGAGGACACCAACACAGGCGACGGGAATCTGGGTTGTTAGAACCAATAGTTTAAGCGCGAGGCGCTTGTTGAAAGTCCCAGGGTAGTTTAAAGCTTAATGGTTAGGGTAGATTAGGAAGTGAACCTCTCCGCACCATCCATCCCTTCGCTCTCATTGTGGGCCGCTGGACCCACTTTGGGTTAGATCGCTGAAGTCTGGGGAGGCCATCCTGAGGCTTAGATTGGGCCTCGACACAAGGCGCTAGCCCTCCCTCATTCCCCTCCGGGAAGGGAACGTAGGGGTTGGGAGTAGGCTAGGTGACAGAATAGGTTAGCTGAACAAGGACAGTAAAGGGGGTTAGGGGACGATTTATAGTGGGGAAGTAAACAATAAAAACAAAAATAAAAGGGGGGCTAAATTGGGTGTGACAAATTAAGGGAGTGGGTATAGACAGTGACAGGCAAAGGCGATAGGTTGGGAGGGAGACCGTAGGGTAGGTCCGAGCCCGCCTTCCGAGTGGCCAGCACCACCGCACTCCCTCCACCAACCTCCACTGCAAGGCAAAGGCTGGCCAACTTCATCTGCTGGCTGTTACTTCAAGGCCTGTGCCGGTCAGCTCCACCGCCGGCTGTTTTTGCTGCAAGGCCTGTGCAGGTCGATCATCTGCCGGCTGTTTGCTACAGCGGCCTTGTCAAGCCATGCCTTGCCTGCCAGCTTTTGCCGTCCATGCCTGCTGCCCTCGATTTTGCGTTTGCCCCCGATCAATTTTGCTTTCCCCCCCCCCCCCCCGTTCGTTTCCATGTGCGCCAGGATCGAGGCAACAGTTTGCAAGCTGCGAGAACTGTCCTGTTGGCAGCTATAACATGGGCCTGCACCAGCAGCCCGTGCACCGTTGTTTGTTTGTGTCCATCCATCCATCCATCCGTTGTGCTCATTGCGTGTGCCACTTGAGCTGGCATGGAGACTGCATTTGCGCAGCCCATGCGCCATTGTTCACTGAGTTCAATTTTAAAAGGGGGAGGCCGAGGACTGCGTGTAAGCAGCCGGCCACGTTCCCTGCCACCTGCATTGCTCGAGCCAGAGACTGCATGCGAGCAGCCTGGCTCCCTGCTAACTGCTTTCTTTTTGCAGAGTCCATTGATCCTGGGCCATGGTTTAGTGTAAAATTTGTCAGTTAAGGTTAAGATGTACTGTACATATGAGTGCGCCCCCGGCATGTATGTCTTAGCGCCGGCAATTTTATCTAAGTCGTCCGTGTGAGTGGGTTTGTTTAGTTAGTTACTCAGCCCTCAGATTATTTATTTTGGGGACACGAATACCATGAATGTCGCACTCAGGGATACGTAGGTAAAATGTACTAGGGGAGAACTACACATGATGGCACACGAAAATTTGACGACTCGGGACGAGTCTGCAAAAAGGGGAGGGGGTAGTGTTACGGCTGTGGAAATTCGCAAACCACCATTCAGGTCCCGTAGATGAGATATCTCTTAAGTACATGTGTAGTTAGCCCCAAACCCGTTGGTTAGAGGGAATTAATGTTATTCATTCGGGCTGCGACGCTTTGAGATAGCTGTTTTTCTGTTCTATCTTTATTTTGAACCAACCACGCTACAACCGTCAGACAACAACAACAACGACAACAGCCACGACCTTTACCTTCACAACTCGCTCCCGCAAACATCGCATCACCGCCATTCCAAATGGTACCATGGCCATCGGCCACCGCCGGAAACCCTCCAACACCTTCACCTCCCTCCTTCTACGGCCATTCCCGCACCACCTGTGAGCACCGAGCGTCGGGCTGTCCTGGGCTCGTACAAGATACGCGGCGAGCCGCGAGTGCAAATAGCGGCCTTTCCGAGGAGAATTCGGATCAGGAATGCTACACGCCCACTTCTGATCCGTCCAATTTGGAAGTGCGGGGCGGCTTGGCCCCTCCTCCAGGCACGTCTGTCTGGAATCGAGATATGCAAATTCTAGGATCAGGGGAGATTCACGCCCCTTTTCCTCCGTCCAATCGGCGAGCGTGGCTCCGCCCTCGAGGAGATCCTGATCCGGAAATTTGCATATTGTTTTCTCCTGCTGGCCTATAAAACGGCGAGCGTGAGGCGGATGAGAAGAGTTGTTGCGCAGAGGGTTAGTTTTTGGTTGGAGTTGTTGCGCAGAGAGTTAGTTTTTGGTTGGAGTTGTTGCGAGGCAGTCAAGTCGGGTTGGAGAGCGGAGTGGAGTCGAGAGGCGAAGGCGTCAAGGTGGTTTTCTGCAGTCGGCTGAGGAGAATTGGGGGAAGAGTCCAAGGAGCTCGGGTCCGAGGCAGGGAAGACGGCGGTCGGCGACGAGGTCGCGGTGGGATCGCTCGTCGCGGGACCCAAGCCAGCCAACCATTCTCCTTCCCCCAGGGCATCAACAATCCCCCCCCCTTTCCCCCGCGCTGAGTTAGTGCAAAAAGGGGGCCCCGTTCCCACCCCACTCCAAGCGGTGCCAACGAAACCCGCGAAGGAGCACGAAGTCGGGGCACCGCCACGCAGCCACATTTGCGGCTCGTCACGAGGATGCGGGTAGGACCCCCCCCCCCCCGGTCTCACGGACCTGACCCTCCTTCAGGTCCCGCGCACACATTGGCCTGCGGGCCCGTCTGCTCCCTTGCCTATGAGGGTGGCTTCTTTCCTTTGCTTTTGAGTAAATGTGCGTCGGCGCCGTCTGTGAAGTAAAACCGTATAAGTGCTGCCGTGTGTACGCGTAGTCGGTAGTATCTCTGCGTCATTGTTTCTTTTGTTGCATTTGATATATGTGCATTCTGTTTGGCTGTATATGTGTGGTCCTCATGTGCCGCGGAATAAATGTGCATTATGTTGAACTGTTTTCCCGTTTCGCTTCGTCTTTTCTTTAATTGAATCTCCATCTTGCTTCACATAAAGGGTTCGTTCGTAGTGGGCTTAAAACGCCCGATAATTAATCGGAACCGTCGAGGCCGACGATAACACCGCTCGGTTATCCTGATAGCACGGAACGGACCGCTTAAGCGGTTCGTGTCCAGAGTCGGCCTGCGGCGAGGTACGATCACCCGGTCTACCATCCGCGTGGGTACTTAGGTAGGTCGAGTTTGGCGAACAACCCTATCCTACACGGGTGGCCGATTGGCACGATTGTGGTGAGGTAAAAAGGCCCACCCGTGACTGGCTGCAGGCGATAGTTCCCGCGACTATATATATATATATATATATATATATATATATATATATATATATATATATATATATATATATATATATATATATATATATATATATATATATATATATATATATATATATATATATTGTCGCAAATTCGCGCCCGCCGGCGTACGAACGGCCACGTAACTCGAATCGCGGCACGTCGCCCACCGGACGGACAATTCAGTCGTGACCCTCTCGGAACAACGCCAGGAGCTAGTCACGGGTGGGGGTTTAACCTCACCGCGATCGTGCCAATTGCCCACCCGCGCAGGATCGGGTTGCTCGCCAAATTCAATCTACCGAAGTACCTGCGCGAATGGTCGACCGGGCGATCGTACCACGCCACAGGCCGACTCCGGACACGAACCGCTTAAGCGGTCCATTCCATGCTACAGTGATAACCGAGCGGTGTTATCGTCGGCCTTGAAGGTTCCGATTAATTACCGGGATGTTGAACCCACTACGAACCCATTACGTGATGCAAGATGGAGATTCAAATGGAGAAAAGACGAAGTGAAACGGCACAGTTCAACAACCAAGCATTTTATTCACACGCATACACAGACAAGCACGGAAGACACGTATTTACAGCCATACAATTATGCACAAAAAGCAAATGTAATACAACCGACTAACGCGTACATACGGCAACATTTACACAGTTTTACTTCACAGACGGCGTCAACACACATTTACACAAAAGCAAAAGAAAGAAGCCACCCTCACATACAAGGAGGCAGACAGGCCCGTCGCCCAAATGTGCGCGGGACCTAGAGTAGCGGATAGGTCCGCGAGACCGGGGAGGTCTTACCCGCGTCCTCGTGACGCGTTGGCAGGCAAGCCGCAAAGTGTCCGCGCCGCTGTGCCCTGACTCCGGGCCACTGGCGTGCTTGTTGGCACCACATTTGGGGTGGGGGAGGAACGGGGCCCCCTTTTGCACTATCTCAGTGCGGGGGGAAAGGGGAAATTGTTGATGCCCTGGGGGAGGGGAGTGGCTGGCTGGCTTGGGTCCCGCGACGAGACGAGCGATCGTCCACACCGCAACCTCATCGTCGACTGCCGTCCTCCTTGCCTCGGACCCGAGCTCCCTTGCCTGCAGCTCCACCGCGCGCACTCGACTAGACTCCACCAACGCATCCGCTCCTTGTCTCCAAAAGCAACTTCTCGACGACACACTCTCCTAGTTCTACAGTCTCCTCCTTCCACACTCTCTTCCTTCCTCGCTCAACTCAAGCCCTGAGTCGCCTTCCGCTCGCACCTTTATAGCTCTCAGGAGAAGCCGATATGCAAATATGCGGATCAAAACGTGATTGGAGGCGGGGCCACGCCACCCTCCGTTCAGCCATTGGTCGGGCAAAAAGGGGCGTGAACCTCCCTGCATCCGCATATTTGCATAAACGGACTTCACCTATGCGCGCTTGGACGCGGGGCCAAGCCGCCTCGCGTTCGCCCATTGGACGGAGGGGAAGTGGGCGTGAAGCGTTTCTGATCCGAATTTTCCCCACGGAAAGGCCGCCATTCGCGCTCGCGGCTCGGTGCGTTTGGCACCAATCGCCGAACGGGCCCGAGACAGCCCGACGTTCAGTGTTCACAGGTGGTGTGGGAATGGCCGTAGAAGCGATGATGTGGGATGAAGTTGTGAAGGTAAAGGCGAAGGTGGTGGTGTGGCATTGTTGTAGTGTGGTTGGCGCTGTGGTGGGGATGGCGTGGTTGTTGAGATGCTGTTTGTTTGGAATAAAAGATGAAGAAAGAAAAACGACAAACTCAAAGCGTCGCAGCCTGGATGGATCACATAAATTCCCTCTATACAACGGGTTTGGGCGAACTACACATGTACCTTTGGAGATATCTCACCTGAGGGCCCTTTATGGTGTAATGCGAATTTCCACAGCCGTAACAATATATATACATATATATATATATATATATATATATACATATATATACACATATATATATATATATATATATATATATATATATATATATGTATATATATATATGTATATATATATGTGTATATATATATGTACATATATATATGTGTATATATATATGTACATATATATATGTATATATATGTACATATATATATGTATATATATATGTACATATATATATATATGTATATATATGTACATATATATATGTATATATATATACATATATATATGTATATATATATACATATATATATGTATATATATATATACATATATATATATATATATATATATGTATGTATATATATATATATATTTATATATATATATATTGTTGCGGATTCGCGTCCGCCGGCGTGCGGACGGCCACGTAACTCGAATTGCGGCACGTCGCCCACCGGACGGACAATCCAGTCGTGACCCTCTCGGACTAACGCCGGGAACTAGTCACGGGTGGACCTTTCGGTCTCACCACGATCGTGCCAATCAGCCCCCGCGTGGGATAGGGTTGCTCGCCAAATTCGACCTACCTAAGTACCCACACGGAGGGTAGACCGGGCGATCGCACCTCGCCGCAGGTCGACTTCGGACACGGGCCACTTTAAGCGACCCGTTCCGTACTATCGGGATAACCGAGCGGTGTTATTCGTCGGCCTCGACGGTTCGATTAATTATCGGGCGTTTTAGCCCACGACCAACCCTTTACGTGAAGCAAGATGGAGATTCAATGAAAGAAAAGACGAAGCGAAGCGGGAAAACAGTTCAACATAACTCACATTTATTTCGCGATGAACGGGAAGCACACATATACAATTACACCAAAAGCAAATGTAAAAGGAGAAGAAACACAATATTACACAAAAAGCAAGTATAAAAGAGAAACACAATGCAGAGCTTTCCGACTACCGAGCACACGGCAACACTTATACAATTTTACTTCACAGACGGCGCCGACAACACATATTCCCAAAGCAAAAGAAAAGAGAACCACCCTCCAGGATGAGGGGGGTAGGCGGGCCTGGGGCCGAGACCGTGTCGGGCCTACCCGTCTGATGATGAGACGCGGAGCGGCGGTGGCGCCTCAACTCCGCGGGCCTCGTGGACAGTGTCTGGTAGGGGGTGGGAAAGGGGCCCCCTTGTCGCACTATCTCAGCGCGGGGGGAAACAGGAGGGGGTTGTTGATGCTCGGGGGGGAGGAGGATATCACCCTGTCTCGGGTCCCGCGACGAGCGTCTCCTCCTTGACCTCGGTCGCGTTGCTGGCCTCTCCCTCTGCAGCTCCCGGCACCGACGCGAGCACCCCCTCGTCCGCCTTCGCCGCCGCCACCTCTCCACAGCTCCGTCTAATCGCCCTCTCCGTCTCCTCTCTTGGCTCGTCCCAACTCTTCACTCTTGACTTCTCCCCTCCGAACCCACAACTGCCCCACTGTTTGGCGAGCGCGGCCGTTTATATCCCCTGTGGCTTCGCTCCTTCACCTTTGACCCTCTGCCTCCGACCCTTCACCTCTAACTGGCTCCCCATTGGACCGAGGAAAAGTGGGCGTGAATGCTTTTTGATCCATGAATTTGCATATAGCGTCCTCACTCCAACGCCCTGGAGGCGGGGCCAAATCGCCCCAGCTCGCCGATAGGACGGAACAGAAGTGGGCGTGAGTCGTTTTTGATCCGTTTTTCTCGGAAAGTCTGTGATGTTTCTGAACACGCTGTTCGGTGCGCGCCGCAGGGGTGTGGTAAATTTTCTATGTAACTGTTATCATGTAACACCGTGTAATTTGTCAATGTGTGTGCTGTCCGCTCAATGGACTTTAAACGGGTGTTCTGTTTGCCAGCATTAGTTGGTGGACGAAAAAAAACCTGCAGTGTCCTTCACGAAGAGTAGGAACGCTATCGTCGGTACAATGGCCAAATTCCTGCCCTAACTACTGCTGGAAAGACAATTGCAAACCTCCGAGAATAACCCTTGCTCAGGAAGCTGCTTAGGTGGCACTGGTGCTCTGTTAAGAGTATGGTCCATCAGAGAGATTCAGATTTGTGAAATCCACAGTACAATTTATCACATAATATTTAGTGGTGGTCTGGTGGTGAGGATACTGAACTGATATACCAGTCATGTATTCAAATTCGGAAAAAGGAAGCTCATTATTCATGATTTGGATGCAAAGCTCATGGAAACTAAGAACAACCTCGGTGGCATTCCAGTTGGATTGTCAACAAAGACCCACGTGCCCCACTCATGACTTTCGTGGAGGAGATAAATTTGCCTACCCTGCTTGGTCTTATCTGCAAGTGATGCTACTACAAGTGAAAGACACTAAAATGCTACCTGTGAAAAGGCTCAAAATATCCCAAACCAGATTATAATGACCAATGAAAAACATGCTCAAACTGAGTTTCGCGTTAAAGGACAGTGGTGGTGTTGCAAGACTGTGTTCAGAGATGCATTAAAACCTCGGCATGGCTACACAGTGGGTTCCTCTTGCTGCTTCCTGAGCTGCTGATGAAATAAGGAACTTTGAAAGAATGTGCAAAAACTCAGAACTACAGCAGAAAAATAGTACAAATGATCTTGAAGAAATCCCACACTGGCCTGTGCATGACGTCCAAGGGCCAGGCAGCTAGGATTGCACAAGGAGGCATTAAATTTTAACTAAGAAGGTGGTGTGAACACAAAGAACTGCTGCCTTTCGTTTAGTGCACCAAAAGGAGGGTTTCCACCATGACTCAAAGAAAGCACTGTCTGGAGTGCACAGCAGATGCGGCGAATGTGCCTTTCATGACCTCACAACCCAGATGACAACCTTCGTCTTTGTCCTGGTGCCAAAGGGCACAACAAATACAAAATAGAAAGATACTGCCGACAGCTTGACAGATAGCTCCTCTATTCCAAGTACATCCGTTCTCCTTTTACTTTTTGACTTGATGCTCATGTTACTCCCAAAAATATAATTTGGGCAAAAATACAGCATTGCCCTTCTACCTCAGCCCTCTTGTTAAAGCAACACCAGGAGTACAGAGAATGAGTGTGTGAGTGTGAGAGAGTGTGAGCGAGTGAGTGTGTGTACAGTTTCCTGAAAAAGTATTCACCCCTTCAAAAAGTTTTCACATTTTGATGCCACCTAAGCTGATTACCTCCATCACCGAAGGTGAAGGAGGTTATGTGTTTGTACCCCTTTCTGTCTGTCTGTCGGTTTGTCTGTCCGTGTTATGCAGGATATATCATAAAGTTGTGGACGGATTCGGATGCAACTTGGTGGACAGGTTGGGTGTGTGATCACGACAAATTGATTTGATTTTGGTGAAGATCCGAATCCGGATCTGATAATTTTTGAAGTGATTCTTCACCATTGAGAGACAGGGCCAAAGACCATATATAGGACGATATATCAAAAAGTTGTGATGGATTCGGAAGAAACTTGGTAGACACGTTGGCTGTGTGGGAAGGACGAATCGATTAGATTTTGGTGAAGATCCGGATCTGGATAGGAGAATTATTTGATTTTAAAAGTGATTCTTAACCATCGTGAGATTGGGCCAAAAATGATATAGAGCAAGATATTAAAAAAATGTATTGGGCCCGATATGTTCTTGTAGATCAGGCATTACGTGGTGGAGGTATGCGCTCCACCAAGTATGCTTCTCGTTTCATGATGCTTTCAAATCAAACTATATATATATATATATATATATATATATATATATATATATATATATATATATATATATATATATATATATATATATATATATATATATATATATATATATATATATATAGAGTCTTCACAAAGTACTCCAAAGTTATAAAGCTAAAAAATGCAGATAAAATGTAAATAAGTTAGATTAACAGAGAAAATCAGATGACTCTCAGTGGCATATTCAAACCCTTTGCCTAATTTCCCCGAAATGACTTCAGGAGCAAATTATTTGTTTCAAAGGTTACAAAATAAGTGAT
>NC_140965.1:67084788-67144788 GCF_056783735.1 Eptatretus burgeri
GTGACTCTCTCTCCAGAGCATAGCTCCGTGACGTTTGATGCGATCTTGATGAAACTTGGACACAAGCTAGATATCATGGTCTAGTTGTGTCTTTTTGTATGAGGGGCGCCCCACGCCCCTTGTGGGTGGAGCCACGCCCACTTGAACTTTTTATTTATTTTTTGGTTCGTGGGCGCCAGCAGTGACCACTATTTTCGTTGTGTCTGTGTGTCTGTCTGTTTGTGGCTCTCTCCAGAGCATAGCTCCGTGACGTTTGATGCGATCTTGATGAAACTTGGACACAAGCGGGATATCATGGTCTAGTTGTGTCTTTTTGTATGAGGGGCGTCCCATGCCCCTTGTGGGCGGAGCCACGCCCACTTGAACGTTTTATTTATTTTTCTTTTTTTCTCGCAATTTCATTTCCTGGAAGCTGTGCGTAATGTCCATACGTACAACATATCAAAAATCCGATTTGATTTGGTCAATTTTGATGGAAGAGATAGGTTTTTACGGTAGGGCTTCCTCAATAATGCCCGCGAACCATCATCGCCTCCCGGCTCGTCTTCTTCCTTTTTCACTCTCCCCGACTCACATCCATCTGGGAATCCCAGACATTGAGCAGCCTCCTCGTGGTTTTCATCGACAGAAAGAAAAGGTTCCACAACACTACCATTACTCCTTCAACACCCAGGATGCTGACGAGGAAGGGGGGTCTCAAGTCAATGGACATGGGAGAGAGAGAGAGAGAGAGAGAGAGAGAGAGAGAGAGAGAGAGAGAGAGAGAGGAGAGAGAGAGAGAGAGAGGGAGAGAGAGAGAGAGAGAGAGGAGAGAGAGAGAGAGAGAGGAGAGAGAGAGAGAGAGAGAGAGAGAGAGAGAGAGAGAGAGAGAGAGAGAGAGACAGAGAGAGAGAGAGAGAGAGAGAGAGAGAGAGAGAGAGAGAGAGAGAGAGAGAGAGAGAGAGAGAGAGAGAGAGAGAGAGAGAGAGAGAGAGAGAGAGAGAGAGAGAGAGAGAGAGAGAGAGAGAGAGAGAGAGAGAGAGAGAGAGAGAGAGAGAGAGAGAGAGAAGATCGAAGGTTTCCTCGGGATTACTTGGCGTCTTGTGAAGGTACGAGTGGACACCGATGGATCCGTCATGACTCGTTACCATGACGACGTGTACCCCCCCCCCCCCCGATATTTAACCCCCCACCATCATCATCTGAAATCACGGCACATAACATCAAAATGCATTTGCTCGAGTACAATGATGACCAAACAACGATAAGAATGGCTTGATTTCTTCTCCAATGGCTTGATTTCCAATCATCAATTTGGTTTCAGACCAGGTCACTCTACCCTGGATATGCTGCTACTGCTCTCCCATCAATGGATGGAGGTCCTCAATGCCAGACAGGAAATCCGAGCCGTATCCCTGGACATATCACGTGCTTTTGACACAGTCTGGCACCCTGCCCTACTCACCAAACTCTCTTCCCATGGTATTCAAGGCCATCTCCACTCATGGCTCGCAGACTTCCTCTCCTGTCGCAGTCAACGTGTGGCCCTAAATGGAGTTCTTTCATCCCCTCTTCCTGTGCAGGCTGGAGTTCCTCAAGGTAGCGTTCTGGGCCCTGTTCTTTTTCTGGTTTTCATCAATGATCTCTCGGACTCTCTGGAAAATCCTCTATTTCTCTTTGCCGATGACTCCACCCTCTGCCGTACCATCTGTCATCCCTCAGACCGGCAAGCAGCAGCTTCTTCGCTCACTGCAGATCTGGATAAAATCACAAACTGGTCCAACACGTGGAACATGTCTTTCAATCCACACAAATCTCACACTCTCACTATGTCTCTTCGAAAGGACCGTTTACAAAACCCCCCATCCACTTTCTCAACAATCCTCTGGAAGAAGTCTTTTCTTTCAAGCTTCTGGGTCTCACTATCTGCCATGACCTTTCCTGGGAAAGTCACATTTCCAACCTCGCCTCAAAAGCCAGTCGCCGACTGGGAATCCTCCGTCGTGCAAAGTCCTTCCTCGGCCCTCTTGAGCTCCTGACTACTTACAAAGCTTTTGTCCGTAGCCTGATGGAGTACTGCTCTCCCCTCTGGGCTGGTGCTCCTGCCTTCCACCTTTCTCGACTTCACGCTGTCGAAACCAGGGCTTTTAAGATCATTGGCATCTCCCGCAATGAAGCTGAGTCTTTGGGCCTCTCACTCAATCACCACAGGTTGGTCGGTGGTCTTTCTGTCTTCTACCGACTCCTCTCCAGCCTTGCCCCCCCTGCTCTCTCTGCGATTTGTCCCAACCACATTTCCACAGGGCGCTCAAGGTCCGCCAACAACCCCCTTCTGGTAAAACTACCAAAATCACGAATCACTGCTCATCTTCACTCTTTCATTCCTCTTTTTCCCGCCTTTGGAATAAACTTCCTCACTCTATTCTTTCCCATTCTTCCCTCCAGGCTTTCAAAACAGCTGTTCACCACCACCTCTTATCTTCCCCCATCCAAATCCTCGATCTTTTCTACCCCCGATAATCCACCCAAGCCCACTTCCTTCAATTCTCCTGCTTTCCTTCCTGAAAGTCCCTGTAATGTCCATCTTCTCCTCGCCATGTTCCCCGTCCCATCCCCATCCCTCTCCCTTCCACAGTTCACCTGTGTCTGTTCCCCAATGTTTTGTCCCTCCCACTCCCACCCCTCTTGTCTCATGCCTCCTTGCTGTGAGTTGTGTGTTAGCTCTCATACGAGCCTCGACCAAGGTATACAAAAAAAAAAAAAAAAAAAAAAAAAAAAAAAAAAGAACCCGCGCCGAGTCGGCACACCCACCATTCCTGGGGTTTCACCATATGAATACATTCAGTACACTCAGCACGTGTCAGGGTTTCCATGACAACATGGGCTTCGCTTTTCAAATGGCGCGTTAACACAAGGGGTCACACGTGCATTACCGAGGTTAAAAGTTAATGGTTTTGTATTCCTCGAGAAGTTTGAGACGTTTTGAGACCTTCACGGAGTTCCGTGGCGTGTGAGCCCCGACGTCGAGATACCTCAACACCTCGTCCGCTGCAGTGCGCTCATTACAGGATGGAGGACTTGGGGACAGGTTGGAAAGAAGTTGTGAAGGGCCTGTCCGTCTCCCACGTGATTCGCTAATTCAAAAACAATCCCCGTAACGGCCGCACCTCCCGCTCCCCCCCGATACCTTCCGTGAAAGTCCACAGGAAGAGTCGGATCGTCTTCGACAGCGAGCGAATCCATCGCTGCGGCGACGCGCAAGGATCGCGAGCCCTCGAGCGAACCTCCCTCGATAAGTTGTTCGTCTGACTTGGACTAGTTAGCGCTCAAAAGTCACTGAGCGCAAACCCATCGCCATGGTGTTCACTTCGCGCGCCGAGCGCTTTGCATGCCGGGAGTATGGCGCGAGGGTGTTTGTTGTGGCTGGTGGGAGGAGGCAGCTCTCCCTCGACAGTCACGAATCTTCTTCTTCTTATACTTCTTCTTCTTCGTCAGCATGTAATTGTTGATTTTAAGTTCTTTGATCGATACGATTGCGTTTTCAATGAAAAACGATTAATCTGTAAATTATTTAACTTATTTTACCCTTTTAATCTGTCTATGAAACACAATTCTAACTTTTGCGGATGTTCGAAAAGATTTTAAAATGATCGAGTTCGAGACAAGAGTGCTGCAAGGGTGTTCAGAACTTCCAAGCGGTGGCGAGCGCTTGCCAAGCTATCCGTTCCTTATCGAAGGTCTCGAACGGAGTGCTTTCTTGAGTGCTTAAGCCACTTAACGAGCGCTCTACGAGAAGCTTGGTTACTGAACATACATCTGAAAAACGGAGTCCTTTTTTTATTTTTCGATATCGAAGAACTGCATCGATAAGTAGTTAAAAAAAAACCTTACTCATAATTATTATCAATAGTTATATGCAGTGGAAAAATAATAAATAAAACTGACGTTTCATGCTTCGTTCGGCTTGGGATCCTCGTGGCCTGAGGTCAAGGGTCGTCGGCTGCTTAAGGATACTGAATTAACACCAAGGAGGGGTTGACTCAACCTGTCATCCTTCTGAAGTCATCGAAATGAGTATCAGTGTGCTGGAAGAGGGGCACAGCTGTGCTCCAATAAATGGTTGCTGCCATATGCAAACTCCAAAACCATGAAACCGAGCAGCCTGAAACTTTGCATACATCCGATGAAAACTCCAAGGAAGTACAAGAGTGAAAATTGGATGTTTGGGTTAATTAAAACATCTATTTTTTTAACATAATTAACGGCCTTATTTAATTAAATCCTTTATCAGGCGCATCCTCGGTCACCACTCGACTCCAGTCTACGGGGTCTTAAGGCGTATCCAAGGTAACCTCGCTGGGATCTGAAACCGCCATGTTTTTTTTGGCCTACTCAACCACGCCTTGACTTGGAACAGGCCACAACGATTTATTAACGGTGAAGTTGTTTTGTTTTCACCTTCCTCACTCATACTATCGAATGCCTTGTTCATCATAGCTACGAATCGCTCGGTACGTTGCAATGCTTATAAATGTCAGTAGGGTAAGAATACTGATTCTGGCTCACTTTTCCCCATGTAAATGAATGGGGGATTTTCAGCGATTTATATTTTTTTTCCCTAAAAATAAATCCCCTTTTTATCCCAAGGTATATTTATTTGTCTCCCCTTTTAACTTGGAGGTTGAACCTCATTGAATTGAACAGCTCACTCATTGAACCTATAAAGATTTGTTCATTCTCAAATTCCTTCAATAGTTTAATTTTCTTTGCACAATAATCCCCATCTAAAATATTGACAAACAAAACATTTGAATCTTTATATTTTTTAAGATACCCCTTTTGTGCCATTACGAAATGATAAACTTCTCTTAATGCTCTTGTTTGACCACCTCCTGAGCCACATATCATTTTGAGATTATAGTAAATTGTTTTTTCATTGTTCAATTGATAACCATCAAAGTTTTCAGTCCATTCAAGGATATTCATTTTTTTCTTTACATCCTCTAACTTACTAGTTTTTAAATTAATTCGCTTATTTGTTTTATTTACCTTTGTTTTAGTTATTTTTTCAATAAGACTTATTTGATATTTTTCACATTCATTATGTTTTCCATTTATATACCAAGACTGAGATTTTTCTCCACTCTTTAGTTTGATTAATACTTGGTTTAACCATTTATATATTGTGAAAAAACAGCGGCGGTAGCCCTTAAAAACCCTAACCCATCTTCCCATCGTTAAAACATAATCTATTTTATACACTCTATCATACAATATCCATATGGAACACAATCTATTCCATTATCTAAAATAAATCTCTTATCATCAAAGGCTCCTAATGCCTTTTTATTTACTTCTTCACTATATATGTTATGTTTATAACTTCTTATTGTATTCATTTTCCTATATTCTTCTTTCTTATTCATCAAACAATTATAATAATTTCTAAAAGTTATTGATTTCTTTATTACATATTTCTTTATTCCCTTTAACCTCTTATCAATCTGTTCACCATACTTATAAGCATATGCCTTTGCTCTCAATCCAATAAACTCACTCATTACTTTTCCACCCAACTCATCCTTAAACTTACCAATAACCTTTTCATTCTTTTTGGAAAATAACTCACTCTTCTTGCTGAAATTACTTGTATCATATACTCCAATATTTTTCTTCATATCTTCATAAACATCATCAGTTTTTATATCTAGGATAAAACTATCAGTATCCATATACAACAATGAAACATTTTCACCATACTCTTTCTTTAAGTCATTATACAAATAATCATACATCAATATCTTTGATAAATCAAGAACTGCTGTTCCAATATAAATTGGTTTATCCATTACAATACTTTCCTTTTCATATGAATTGCAGAAAAGTTCTCTGAAAAAACCTCTTCTCTCTCAAAACTTGGTTTATTTATCAATCTCGAAGCTTCTTTCCAAGATGTTGCGAATCTAATGTTTTGCCTGTTTCTAACATTTTCCATAGTCTTTCCAAATACAGCATTATTCATTAATTTATAAAAGTCCCCTTCAAATTTTACTTTTGTATTTGCTCTCATATCTGTATTGAATTGAATATACTTTTTCACCCAAGGACTTTGTTTAAATTTTAAAACTCTATGAATTTTAGCTACTCTCAATCCTTCTCTCAAAAACTGTTTTAAGCTTCTCTGATGCAAAACATATCCCTCTTTATCATAGAATGTTGTTAATAACTTTTCTGTTGATTTACCTTTAATATTAAAACTTTTATGATAATCACTTAACCATTCTTTCTTTGGAGTTTCTTTCTCACATGCAAAAGGAAGATCTTTATGCTTATTATGAAGATCACTCGGGTACCTCAAATCAACTTCAAAATAATAACCTTCTTCTTCGTCATTCAATTCCTCTTGAGAAGAAATAACAATATTCATCAAAGCCTTTTCATAATTCTTTTCTTCCACCCACTCTAATTTACCATAAGGTAGAGATTGAGACATTGCCCATCCATACAAATTATTAGCATCAAAATACATCAAATAATTACTATCTTTTTCACTATCATAATTTGGGAGATATTTATTATTTGCTTTAGCATATCTTTTTGAACATACTTGTGATATTCCACCTCTCTTGGACTTCTCAATCATCAAAAGCATATCCACATCACTGATTAAATCTATATCTTGTTTTGTCATTTTCAACATTGCACTCCAAGCTAAACCAGGAGCTGTGAAATAGTGGGCAGGATCTAACCCATAACAATTTTTATTATGACAGAGTGATCTAAAAGCTTCAAACACATCAGCTAACAATAAAACATCTGTTTTTAGATATAAATCGTGATATTCTCAAGGTTCTTTATCTTAAATATTTTCCATATTTCTTGTGCGTGTTTATATTCCTTATCACTTATCTCTTCTTCATAAAGGTTATTATAGAAACTTTCTTTTGAAGGAAGTTGTGTTTCTTTAAATCTCATAAATGAATCCATATAATCATAAGGATAAATTCCCTTACTTGTAAGAATTTTCTCTTTACTTTGAATTTCATTCCTTGTTTGAATTTCCTCTCTCGTAAGAATTCCTTCTTTAATCAGAATTTCATCTTTAATCTGAATTTCCTCTTTAGTGAGAATTTCCTCTTTTGGAAAGAATGAATTAAGATTTGGAAAGAGTCCGTGGAGCTTAGATTTGATGCGAGGTAGGCTAGTGGTGTTCCCATAAACTTGTAAGAATCTAAAAACCTAATACGAGTTATAGGTTTTGTGAATATCATTTTTGAAAATGAAATATACTTTTGACTTGTGTTTGTTATAGCAGAAATATTCCCTGGTGTTTTTGAAAGTTCATTTATAAATAGATGTGTATCATAGTTGGCGCTGTTGTGAAGAAAGACTGGAATAAAAGAAGGTAATTTATAATTAAGATTACAACAGGAATGAGCGGGACCTCTATATTTACCAGTAAGATGACAATGGTCTCTAACTTTAAACTCCTTAATTTCCCCCTCACAAATATGACAGATATTGTTCATTCTAAATTCTAATTTTTCTTCTTTGGTTAATTTCATCGGTTCATTTGTTTCTTTCATTAATTTAGTGAGTCTTATACAATCCTTTTCTAATCGTTTTACAAACTCTTGTGAAGCATTTTTTCCACGATAATGTTCAAGTTTGTTATACTTTTCTCCAACAGATGATTTGATATAATAACAAAAACCACAAGGAATATGTTTTTGATATTTATTTGTATATGGTTCTTTTGGATTAGGAGAAGCAGTATTTATCTTTTTAAGGATACATTCAAAATCAGCGTATATCACAAATGGGTGCATGATAGATTTATTATAATCTTCAAAATAAATCTTTTCACCAGGTTTAGGCATTGTAATTACAGCTGATTTATGATTACTACAATATTTTGAATGTTGTTCTAATCGTTCTTTTGTATGAAATGAATTAAGACATCGCTTACAAGGATATATTTTGTTTGCTGTTCTGAATACCTGAGAAGAGATTAATCTTGATAAATTATTGATGTATGTGTAATGTGAATTCTTTCCAACACTAAAATATAAAAGGTCAATGTGTGTTTCTTCATTTTTATAGTTGTTTGAAATTTTTAATATTTGAACTTTGTTTGTATCCGTTAATCCATATACATTAATAGAAAGATTATTCTTTTTCTCAAATTTAGGAATATCTGTTAGTGGCATTGGGAATTTAAAATCTTTAATGTCCAAAGTATTGTGATATTTGATATGTTGTTTTACTCGTTCTGAATTACATTTTGGTGGATGTAAGTGAGCAAGAACAGACCAGAGAAAACATTTATTATCATTGTTCTTAATATTAACAACTGCCTGCTTTAGTTTTATTTCTTTTGGTAATTCAATATAAGAAGAAGCTTTAAGAGGGTTTGATTTTAGAATGTGTATATCTAAAAGATGATTTTTTAATATTGAATCCACTTCCTACCACTGTATTATCAACATCCTCCTCTTGTCTTGATAGTTCTTCATAAACCCCACTATTCAAAAAAATCTTGAAATGATGTTATAAAATGAAGATCTGTTCTCATATAAGGAGTTTGTTCTTCATCTTGTCTTTTCATATTCATTTTCACTCCCATATAAAACTTTAAAGTTTTTATTTCTTTTAATGTCTTTTTTAATAAATTTTTTTCAACATCGGGTTTCACTATTTCAATTGATTCAGCTATTGATGATGGACCGGGTTCTCCAAATTGAAAAATCCTTATTTTTATATGCCCTTTAAATGCCTCATCAGTGTTTTTAATATAATAGTCTCCCTTTACTTTAAACTCATTTTTTTTTGTGTTTTTGTGATTGAAGATGTTGATTATAACTACTCTTCAAAACATCCTTTGAACAGATATCACAATGTTTTCTTTCCAACTCAAGAGGAGATATTTGATGAAATAGATTAAATGTGTGTTTGTTGGTTCGGAGGTGTTTTCTATAATGTTTATATTCGTGATTACAAACATCGCAGTACGTTGTATTCACCATATTTATAGAATAAAACTTTGCTTGAACTAAAATTTTCTTGATGAAAATTTCGTTTAATTTATAGGTGAATCTGTGCTTAAAAACATTTTATCCTCCAACTTTTTCACTTAATAAATACAATGTTTCAAGACACAAAAGACAAGTTTCAATCAATCTCTTCATCTGGTAAAGATACTGAGAAATATGTCAAGGATGTAAAATTGAACAAAGATAAATATAACAACTATTGGATAAAAACTATTATGGTAAATAATATGAGTTCTTCAATTTCCTTCAGTGGAAGGGCTTTTAGTATACCTGGTAGAACATCAATTAAAGTATCTCTAACAAAAGTTTCTCCTCTCCTTCTAGTAATATATTCAAAACTAGAAAAAGCAATGAAACAAGAAAAAGTATCAAAGAACAAAAACCTTATGGATGAAGCTTTAGAAAGAAAAGATAAGACCATCTGTAATATGCAAGGAGAAATTTGTATTTTTTCAACAACCCTAAAGATGTAAATCTTGATGAAATAAAGGATGTTAATATATCAGGTGAAATGACATTTCGTTCAATAGTAGTTAACGATAATTTTAAAATTACCTTTAATATAAAAAATGTTGTCGTTGAATCTGATAATGAAAAAAGTATATCGATATCGATGGTAATATACAACTGAAAGTATAGATGAATTTCAGTTTAAGTAAAGTTTTACTTTATAAATATGCTAGACTTTCCTGATTCTCCATATGACAAATTTGAGAATTGTCCTGCGTGTGAAAGACGGGGATTAAACACAGAGTCAAAAGCCTATAAACAATGTATATTCTGTGATTATCTTCTAATTAATGATAATAAAAAAATATAAAAAGGAAAATAATTCTTTTAGATTTACACCAAAAATGAATTACTTTACAAGATTGATTAGAGAAATGAATGTAAAGTATGAGGATGATAACACACCTTTCCTTACAAGGGAAGAAACTGAGCACGTATACGAGAAATGTTCAAAGGATTGTTGTTGTATATTATTCATGGATGTAATTTTCAGGGAAATATCAACACAAGATATTGTATAAATAAAATAATGGATTATCTTGAAATTAAACCTGAACTTAGGATAAAATATAGAGTTTCTAAAAAAGCCAATAATAAATTAAATAACCTGTTTTTCAAATATATAAATGAATGATTTTTTACCTATTTGGGAAAATAAGATAAAATTTAACAACCATAAAAATCTCCCAAATTCATTAAGATGTCTCATAGTTGGTTCAAGTGGATGTGGAAAAACCTGCTTACTTTTAAAAATGCTCCTCACTCCCAACTTTTTAGATTATGATAATTTAATAATTTTCACAAAGTCGAGTTTTCAACCAGAGTATCAACTACTCTCACAAGGTTTTAATGCTGGTCTTCAAAAGAAGATATAATAGGTTTATTTAAACGTCAAAAAAACCTAAATGATTATAACATTGAAGATATAATTCAACTATTTTGTGATACACAGAGATGTAAAAAGAAATCAAATCTTATAACTTGTATTCTTAGTGATAATACGGATGATATACCGTCTCCCCAAGATTTGGATAAATCAAAAAAGAACCTCGTTATCTTTGATGATTGTGTTAATGAGAGAAACCAAACGGTAATGGACAGCTACTACACAAGAGGGAGACATTCTTCTTGTAATTGTATTTATCTTAGTCAATCGTACTTTCAACTTCCTCGTCGTTCCATCAGAAACAATGCTAATACTTTTATTTTATTCAAGTTAAATTCAATAGATATCAATAATTTTTGGAGAGATAATTGTTCTACATTATGTAGTAAAGAAATTTGAGGATTATATGAAGCACTGCGACTGAAAAATATAAATATATTGTTGTGAAACAAGATGAGATATTAAGGGATATATTTTTTTGTTTTATAAACAATTACATATATAAATGACAACTATTATTATAAATCTTGTGGGTAAATCTGCTTCTGGAAAAAACTTTCATAAATCAAGGTTCTTGTGTAGTACAAATGAGAATATTGTAAATTTACTTAAAAACACCACGTGATACGCATTGTATCAACAACAACTAGAGTAATAAGACCTGGAGAAGTAAAAGGTGAAGATTATCACTATATTTCAGTGGAGGAACATATGCGATTGAGGAATGAAGGACAAATATTTGAGGAGGTTTCTCTTGGTACAACAAAATATTCACATTGTAAGAGTGAGTTAAAGAAACTAAAATCTGGTGGTGTTGGGATATTAGAAACTAATCCAGAAGGAACGAGACAAATTATTAAATATCTGAGCGGAGTGAAGATTTTATCATTCGGTTTTGATGTTGATGAAGAAACTCAACACAAGCGTATGAAAAGCAGAGATGCAAGGATTAGTGAAGAAGAAATTACAACTCGCATTAATGTTAATAAAGAATTTGATGAAATATTTAAAGAAAAGGATTTATTTGAACACATCTACTTGAATGATGAAGAAAAGGAAAATTTCCCTGTTGATCTTTACAATTCATTAAATGATATTTTACAATAAATAAATGGATACAAAAGAAAGAGCAAGAAGATTTAAGGAACATCAAGAGTTGGTTTCAAAAGTTGTAAAACAACAGGAAGACATAAAGAAGAAACGCAGACAGAAACTAACGCAGGCGAGAAGAAGCATTTGAAAAAAAACAAGAGAAATTTTTTAAACGACTTTTAAAAACTTCCGAAGACAAAATGAAAGATGTTTCCACAGTTGTGACAGGAGAATATAGCTCTAGAAAGATTCAAATGTTAAAAGATTTCTGTCAAATGACGGAGGAAGAATTAGAGCATTTAGGAGAAGTAGAATATGATGATGAAGGGTTATTTCAACAACTGGAAGAGATTAAGCAACCCTCTGATTATATTGTGAATGCTGTTCAAAACAATGAATATTCAGCGGATTCAAAAACCAAAGCAGGACTCATTCCAACAGAACAACCAGCAATATTTCTTCTTGTTCAAGAAAAGGTATTGATATTTAATGATGAATTAAGGTTCTTAAGTTCTGCTCAACCCCCTGTTAAACTAACTCCGAGATTAATGTTTCTTCTCACAAAAGATGGAAGGCAAGGTTCAACTGTGAGGGATGAATCAAAGTATATTGATAAACCATTGGATATGGAAAATAATGATAGAGTATATATTGATTTGCTGAACACTCTAAATTATAAGGTTATTCTTTCTGGTAAAAGTAGGAAGAATGAGAAGGAGAAACACATTATTCAGGCTTTAAGTATCCTTGGTTCAGGTATTAGTTTTCTTCCAAATGACCCATCGCAATTAGTTAATAGACTGTTATTGTTGTTCGGCAGTAAGAAGGCTGGAAATAACAATTGTTTTAATGAAGCATCAGCCATTTTAGACCAGTTGATGAACATGAAAATAATTAATAAATCTCAATATAAAGACATTTTATCTCATATTAAATAAGATGAGAAGCACAATCCTGAGTTTTAATTTCACAACAAGCGACCACACATCTTCATTCCCATACCCACTACAACTTGACACAACAAAAGAATATGAGGCATCTTTATTGTCCATGGAGACTTATAATACCTTATTTAATATAACCGAGAAAAATGACAAGTTTAGTTATAATCCGGGAAGTGGATACAAAACGATAACAGTCTCACCGGAGCATACGAGATTTCTCAAATATCTTCCGAAATTGCTCGTCTTATGAAAGAACAGGGTGATGAACCAAAAAATATTGTTATAAACATTCAAAAACATACTTCAAAATCAACGATTAAAGTTAAAAATAACTACAAGGTTGATTTCACAATTGATAATTCATTTAGAGAGTTATTAGGTTTCTCCTCAAAAAGATTGAAACTAATGGGACGTTTTACAGTGATAATGTCATTCAAATATCCTCAGGAATAAATTCGGTGTTAATTCACTGTGATTTGATTGATGGTGCTTATAATGATGGATTAAAAACAAATACAATATTTTCATTCAGCGCATACTCAACCCCAATTGGTTATAAATTCAATATGGAGCCTAAAAATTTGGTTTATCTACCTGTGTCAGGAAAAACCATACACAGAGTAAATTTTAGGATAACCGACCAAGATAATCGTGTGATTTCTTTTAATGGAGAAGTTATATCCATCAGAATTCACCTACGTGAAGTTTTTCAATAAATAAATACGATGGTTATTGTGAGGAAGCACGAGTTGGGAAAATATAAAATAATTACAGGGATGGGATGTTCCTTTCCCCGTACTACAAGGGTGAAGGTATGTATCTTGGTAGAGGATACTATAAACCTAAGAGACAAAGGGGTGTTGGACATCAATTTAGAGGAGATGGGATAATTGATACTCTCATGGGTATTGGTTCAACTATTCTTAAACATAAAGACCTAATTGGTTCAACTGCTTCTGCTGTGGGAAATGTAGCAGGTGCTGTAAAGAGTATAAAAGATGCTCAGAAAGAATCTCATAAATTACAAGCAATAAAAGAAATTAAGAAAGGTAAAAACTCAGTTGTCCCCCAAGAGCGACAGAAAAATAATTCAAATACTTGGATTAGGGTTTCAAAAGTTTTAACATCTTTTTTCCTAAATAAATACAAGTATGGAAGCAATTGATAGTATCTATGATTTGGATGATACTATTATTATCTCAAACTCCACTAAAAAGAAGATTACTTCAAGGTAAATGCAATAACTGGAACAGACTGGAATACAAATGGTACAAAAAGTTTTGAAATAAATAATCAACAAACCTATTTGAATCTCTCCGAAAGTTTCTTGTTGTGTAAATTTAAATTCACTAAGGCTGGGAATAACACAAACGCTACACTTGTAAATGATTTCTTCTGGAAAATGTTTGATAGTGTGCGATTGTATATTGGAACACAAGAAGTTGAAGCGGTTGATTATGTCTCTGCTGTATCTGAAATGATGAAATTTACACTCTATACATTCAGTGATAGAATGGGAAAGGGGGTCTGTCGAAGGTTTTATTCCTGATATGTCAACGGGAACAAACACAGACCCTGGATATATTCAAAGGAAAGGAATGTATAATGATGATACAAAAGCAGAAAATAGTTTTACTGTGGCAGTTCCTCTTAAAGGTATATTTGGATTTTGTGATTATGATAAAGTTCTGTATGGTCTTAAAATTAGATTTCAACTACAAAGGAATGATAATGAAAATAGATTGCTTTTTGGTGTTGGTAATGCTTTTAGTGATCAGAATAAATTTGTAATTGAGGAGATGAGTTGGTATATCAGTGAATATACTCCTAATCTTAAAACAGAAGAGATGTTGAATCGAAGACTTAACTCAAAAAAACCACTCAGTGTATCATACCTCAAAAGAAGATGTCAACACGTTAAACTCAATCAAACTACTTACACGTGGAATTTGGGTGTTCTGGAAGGAAAAGCCACGATATCTGTGGATGATTTTTAAAAAGCCAGATGGTGATACTGCGACTGATAAGAATAATGCATTGAGTGATAATGCTAGGTGAAACAACTTCGCGTTTCTCTAGATGGAACATTTATCCACGAGATAGATTGGAAATTAATTGGGAAAAAAATGATTTTGCTGAAGCATACAAGTCTTACCAAAAGGTGTGTGAAAGTAATGGAAATAAAGAACCTATTTTAGATATGACAGCATTTAAAAGTTTGTATACAATCTATACGTTTGACCTGAGCGCTCAAAAAGAAACTATAAAGTCTAATCAGTGGATACTTCCCTATACATTGAAAGAGGAGAGAGTGAAGAAGTTGATACATATTGTTTGCTTTTGGAAGAAACAGAATTGCAGATTAATACAGATAATGGTGTGATGATTAGTCTCACATAATTTTTTTGTTAAATAAATGAGTGGCAAAGTACCAACTGGGGTATATGTTAATCAAATCAATCTTCATAAACTATCATCTTGTGTTCAAAATCAAAAGCCTTGTACGATTAACGTTAATACAATTCAGAGAAAAGGAGCAGTAAGAATTGATGTTTTGCTCACAAGAGAACAGGTTAAAATCTTGAATGACACTGGCTCACTTAAAATTAAAATGACAAAACCAATGTTGAAAAAATATTCAATAAGAGAGACGAGTGGAGGATTTCTCCCATTTCTAATTCCTTTATTTGCTGGTTTAAGTGCGGTTGGAGCATTGACGGGTGGTATTTCAACAGCGGTCAAAACTGCCAACGAAAGGAAGGCTCAACTCCAGGCTCAAAAAGAATTGGAAAGACATAACAAAGAGTTGGAGAAACAAATTAGTGGAAGTGGTGTAATTGTAGATTTTGCTGAAAAACTTGAAGGTCTGCCTGATAAAGCGAGATTGTTAGTTGGAGATATGCTTTCTTCTATAGCACAAGCAGGTGTAAAATTAACGAAAAGAGGTAATGGATTATATCTTTCTAATAAATAAATGAGCATTGATGAGTGGTTGAAAGAATTTGGAAAGAATACAACATCAAATTTACAACTTGCCAAATATTGTAAGAAATTAAAAATTCATAATGTGGTTATTTGTATGAGAGATGAATTAACAAATGTGTCAGAAACATACAAAGAATATTATTATGAACTTAGAAGATAATGAAGGGAACGGTTCTCATTGGGTTTGTATTTTTAATAGTCAAGACAAATATTATTTTGATAGTTTTGGTCTTCCACCACCTGTTGAAGTCATAAAATTCTTACAGAATGGTGTTTATCAAACATTTCAAGTCCAAGAATTAAATTCCAAGTGTTGTGGTCAATTATGTCTATATGTGTTATTTCAACTCAACAAAAATAAAAAATTTTATGATATTATTTTTAATCTAATATAAATGACTTATGTTGGTAAAGATGGTTCTATCTTTGGTGTATCTCAAGAACTGGATATTGATTTATCAAATTATTACACAAAGGCACAGGCTGAGCGACATAAATATAATATAAACAAAAATATTAACATGAAAAATGCTTATAAATTAAAAAATTATCCAAGCCCGACTGACGCGAATGACTTGGTGAGATTAAGCGATTTATCACAATATATATACTTAAATAAAACGGCTGTGTATTCTAAAGATACAGAAGTGTTGATATTATCTCCAGGTCATACAAATTCACAGTTCGAATTAAAATAAATTTTTATAAAGAAGGGCGTATCGTTTGTATGAGAATAGAACAATGGGGGTATGATATGAATGATTTAGGGTATAATTGGTCATTTAAAATTAACCTCGAAGACCTGGAACAATTAAATCAGTCTCGTAAGGAAGAGAATATTATCCACTTGGTATCGAGAATGAGTTTTGTGGAGCCACGATTAGTAAACAACAAATAAAAAGAATTTAATAAGGGTAAATATAATAATGGTTTTGCCCTTGTTTATCTCATGAAAACAGAAAAAACAGGATTATATATAATAAGTAAGGAAATACAAAATGATTTAACTATGGGAAGATGGGGAGGTGTTTCGTGCCATAATATTATTCTAACATATATTTCTAATACATAAATGACAGCAAGAAGGCTTCAAGAAAATTATCATTTCTGTGTTCAAGCATACCTTCAAGAAAAGGGTATTCGGTATTTTAATAAATATGTTCTACAACATAAGAATGAGGTATTTTCAATAAAAGATTGGCATTATGCTGATGTTGATAAACCGACAACTTTAGATTTAATTAGAATGTTAAATAATGAAAAAATTATAAGGTTAAGAAAAGGTAAGGCTCTTTTAGAAATTCAAAAGAAATTTTATTGGTATCCTGTTGTAAAAAAAAATTATTTTGGATACAGGAATAACAAGAAATCCTGATGAATATATGTATAATATTCTATGGGGTGTAAGCGATTCAAGTATAGTAAGGGATGAGGAAGGAGTTGAAGAAGAGAGGGAAGAGAGAGAGAAGGAGGAAAGAGAGAAGAGAGAGAGGGAGAAGAGAGAGAAGGAGGAAAAGGAGAAGAGAGAGAAGGAGGAAAAGGAGAAGAGAGAGAGGAGGAAAGAGAGAATAGAGAGAGGGAGAAGAAAGAGAAGGAGGAAAAGGAGAAGAGAGAGAAGGAGGAAAAGGAGAAGAGAGAGAAGGAGGAAAGAGAGAATAGAGAGAGGGAGGAAAGAGAGAAGAGAGAGAGGGAGGAAAGAGAGAGAATGAATAAATATCAAAATATGGAAACCAGTGAGATTCAAAAAAGATTGGTGGTATTACAGAAAATAACTCAACCCACCGAGGAGGAAAACAAAGAATTGACAAGTCTATTTGCAATACTTTCGACAAGACTATTAGCATCGACAAGATATGGATTTTAATTCAAGTTTTTTCTTAAATAAATGGAGGAGAGAGTGAAGGCATTTCTAAGGATTCTTTATGTTTTAAAAATTAAGATTCAAATGTGCATGTTGGAAACTAAAAGGTTTTTGCACTCTGCAGGAGATTTTCTCATAAATAAATGAGTTATTGTCTCAAATGTAAAAAGAAAACTAATACTAAAAATATTTCATATATTAAAAGTAAAAATAACAGGGTTATACAAAAAGGTATATGTTCGGTGTGTGGTTCAAAAAAAAATCAATTTATCTCCAAACACAAACTCGGAGGAGATATACAAAAGTTTTTATCAGGAAGTAAATTTACAACTACTGGAATACCAGGGAATTACATCTTCCAGGTTATTCTTTCTGTGGTCCAGGCACAAACTTAGATAAAAGATTAGATGAGGCAGACAATCCTAAATCCTGGAGTAAACCAATCAATAGAGTTGATGAAGTGTGTGCATGAGACACGATATTGATTATGGGAATACCACAACGTTGGAAGAAAAGCATGAAGCCGATAGAGAAATGTTGTATAATTTGTCTCTGATACAAAATCCAACCTTGAGAGAAAAGTTGATAGGTTCATCGTGAAGAAGATGATTAGTGCTAAATTGGAAACTTGGACTTGGAAATTCAAAAAACTTATAGGCTCTAATGATGCCATTAAGACTGAAGAGCAATTAGCTGATGAATTACATAAACCAATATTCACAAAGTTTCAGAGAAGGAAAGTTTATTCCAAGGAAGTTGATTATATCTGGTCTGCTGATTTGATTGAACTCAATAATGATAAGGGGTACAAGTATGCTTTAACCGTTATTGATTTGAGGAGTAGATATGCGTGGGTTGTCCCTTTAAAAAACAAAACAGGTAATACTCTTATGTTAGCTTTTCAACAGATATTTAATAAAAGTAAGAGAAAACCTAAGAAATTGTGGACTGATGAGGGTAGAGAGTTTTATAACAAGACATTTATGAATTTTCTAAAAAATAACAGTATTACATTATACAGTACCTTTAATGAAGGGAAGGCAGTTGATGTTGTGCGTTTTAATCGTACCTTAAGAGAGAGACTATATAAAAAATTCACACAACTCGGTTCACAACAATGGTCATCTTTTATTCAGGATATTGTGGATAAGTATAATGACACGATTCACACATCAACGAATATGAAGCCATCAGAAACATTTACAAAATTAAAATATGAAAAAGAGATTAATGTCAGAAAACCTAAGTTCAAAGTTGGTGATATCGTAAGAATATATAGGTGGAAATCTCATTTTGAAAAGGGTTTTACTGAACGATGGACGAAAGAACTTTTTAAAATTGTTGATGTAATAGATACAGTTCCTTGGACTTATAAAATATATGATTTGGAATTTGAAGAGATTTTAGGTTCATTTTATTCACAGGAATTACAAAAGACAAAACTAAGCAGATAATACACCTTTGTGGACACTAGAGGGACAAGTATATAATGTGTGTCAAGGGGGACGTTGTTAGATCTGTGAACCCCAAACACAGAATCCTCAACTGAATAGTCAAGGCTTAACTTTTGTTTGTGTGTGTGTGTGTAATGGGAGCAATAGGTTGGCGCTTCACTCCCTCCTACTATACACCGTTGTGGACACTCGAGGGCCAAGTCCGAGGTGTATAACAGTATATAATGTGTGTCAAGGGGGACGTTCTTAGATCTGTGAACCCCAAACACAGAATCCTCAACTGAATAGTCAAGGCTTAACTTTTGTTTGTTGATGTGTATGTGTGTGTGTCCCAACCCTCACATTCAAAATCTCAACACCAACCCTCACATTCAAAATCTCAACCCCAACTCAATCCTCGCCCAACACAATGTCTTTTTCAAAATGAGATTTCCACCTATATATATATATATTTTTACGTTTTTTTTTCTTCTTCCAATTCTGTCTTTTAAGGCTTTCAGGTTTGATGACGTAGAAAGGGGGAGTAAGCCTGCACTTTCTTCCCAGAACTTTCTTGATCTTGCTCCCATCAAGCACCATCCGACAAAGAACTACATCGATAGGTTTAGATCCCAAAGAGTGATAGCAACTCCAAAAGTCTCCAAAATATAAATAAATAAAATAATAATAATAATAAATAAATAAAAGCCCAGAAAAAAGTTTCAAGTGTCCAACATAAACCCAACTTTCCAAGTCTTCAAGGTATAACCACATTCCCGTTGAGTTTCCAAGATATGTATCACATTGTGAGTTATCAATCCAGAACCCACATTTCAAGTATTCAAAGTAAAACCAACTTACAAAGTCTCTTAAGGATAACTCATTTACTGATTTTTTCAAAATTTGTGAGTCTCCAAGGTAGGCCCCATATTTAGAACCATCTTGGCAGAACCCTTTTCCTGAGTCTCCAAGGTAGTTATTTAAACCATCAAGGCAGAACTCATTTACTGATTTTTTCAAAATTTGTGAGTCGTCAAGGTAGGCCCCATATTTAGAACCATCTTGGCAGAACCCTTTTCCTGAGTCTCCAAGGTAGTTATTTAAACCATCAAGGCAGAACTCATTTACTGATTTTTTTCAAAATTTGTGAGTCTCCAAGGTAGGCCCCATATTTAGAACCATCTTGGCAAAACCCTTTTCCTGAGTCTCCAAGGTAGTTATTTAAACCATCAAGGCAGAACTCATTTACTGATTTTTTCAAAATTTGTGAGTCTCCAAGGTAAAACTTGTATTCTGGCTCATCAAGGTATAACTTGTTCAGTGGGTATTGTCTTGATAACTCACAATGAGTACTATTGCTGTAAAACTCTTTTTCAGGATTTTGCTGGTCTCCAAGGTATAACTCTTTGGTTGGGTCATCAAGGACGAACTCGTTCTGTGGGTCTTGGTCGCTCATAAGGTCTTCAACCAAGCCAACAATTTCGCCCCAAGTTGTAGCAAAAGCAGTATTTTCATTTCGTATTTCAGACACAATTTCCTGTGAGAGAAAATAATAATGTATTAATTAAGTTATTTAATTATTAAATGAGTATGCTTCAATCAAAGTTTGAAAATAGGAAAATAAAAATCTTACCTCAATAGATAAGAGGTTTGAATCCAGTTCATCAACTTGAAGGTTTAGTTCCATAGAAGACAGAGAGAGTTCCAAGGAACACTAAAGTCATCCCACTCAAGGTCTTCAACCAAGCCAACAATTTCCCCCCAAGTTGTAGCAAAAGCAGTATTTTCAGATACAATTTCCTGTGAGAGAAAATAATAATGTATTAATTAAGTTATTTAATTATTAAATGAGTATGCTTCAATCAAAGTTTGAAAATAGGAAAATAAAAAATCTTACCTCAATAGATAAGAGGTTTGAATCCAGTTCATCAACTTGAAGGTTTAGTTCCATAGAAGACAGAGAGTTTGAGACAAGCACACAGAACACCATTGCCAGCAAGAACAAATGTTTAAAATGGAGCCTGGGTTTGAAGCTTTTATAGAGAAAGACTGGTGGGTGTGGTTTCCTTTGGAAATTCCCTGGGCAAGCCTAGGCAAGCCTTCATTGGGAAATTTTTCAAAACCATAACATCCTGTAATTTTCTAGTGATTTCTTTGTGAGTCAGAGATGAACTGGAAATGATGTAAGAGTGGGCGGGGCTTAGCAAAAGTAGGCGGAGCTTAGGAAAAGTGGGCGTGGCTTATAAAAAAATACCTTATGAAAAGTGGGCGGAGCTTAGCAAAAGTGGGCGGGGCTTAGCAAAAGTGGGCGTGGCTTAGAAAAAATACCTTATGAAAAGTGGGCGGAGCTTAGCAAAAGTGGGCGGGGCTTAGGAAAAGTGGGCGTGGCTTAGAAAAAATACCTCATGAAAAGTGGGCGGAGCTTAGCAAAAGTGGGCGGGGCTTAGCAAAAGTGGGCGTGGCTTATAAAAAATACCTTATGAAAAGTGGGCGGAGCTTAGCAAAAGTGGGCGGGGCTTAGGAAAAGTGGGCGGGGCTTAAAGAAAAGTGGGCGGGGCTTAACAAAAAATAACCTGTGGCTCAGGAGGTGGTCAGATGAGAGCATTAAGAGAAGTTTATCATTTCGTAATGGCACAAATGGGGTATCTTAAAAAATATAAAGATTCAAATGTTTTGTTTGTCAATATTTTAGATGGGGATTATTGTGCAAAGAAAATTAAACTATTGAAGGAATTTGAGAATGAACAAATCTTTATAGGTTCAATGAGTGAGCTGTTCAATTCAATGAGGTTCAACCTCCAAGTTAAAAGGGGAGACAAATAAATATACCTTGGGATAAAAAGGGGATTTATTTTTAGGGAAAAAAAATATAAATCGCTGAAAATCCCCCATTCATTTACATGGGGAAAAGTGAGCCAGAATCAGTATTCTTACCCTACTAATGTCCGGAGACGTCAGCGTTCGTGGCTTTATTTCATTTTTACACATGCGATCGCCGTATCTCTTAAACTAAGGTGAATTACAAAATTTTAGCTCCAGAATCGAAATTACAAACGGTTCCGTCTCCTAGAAAAGTGTTCAATTGTCCATTTCGGACATATTTGATATTTTTGGACGTCTCTGGGAGGTAGGTAGGTGTGTGCGTGTGCGTGTGCGTGTGCGTGTGCGTGTGCGTGTGCGTGTGTTTGATATGATGATTGCTAATCACGTGCAATCAGTGCGTGCAAACGTCGTTGATTGGTATCTCCATATGCTCGTTTCAGAGTATGGAATGGAGTCCTCCCAGGGCGGGCTCCAAGTATCCACCTTCATTTTGCTAAGGGGTCACGATTCACGGACCAAGCTGTGAAGTTTTCTGTTGAAGAAAAGAAAAATTATCAGATCCGGATCTGGAACTGATAATTTCTTCAGTGATTCTTCACCATTGAGAGATCGGGCTAAACTAATATATTGCACGATATCTTAAAAAAAAGTTGACGGATTCGGATGAAACTTGGTGGACAGGTTGGGTGTGTGATCACGACTAATTGATTCGATTTTGGTGAAGATCTGGATACGAGAATTATTTAATTTCTAAATTTTCTGGTTCCTCACCATTGAGAGATGGGGCCAAAAACTATACACTGCATGATATTTCAAAAATGTACTTGGCCCGATATGTTCTCGTGGTTCAGGCATTACGTGGCAGAGGTATGCACTCTACTGAGTGTCCTTCCAGTATAATTATAATGTTATGATTTTGGAAACGTACCCCAGGCAGAGAGCAGACATGGACCTGGAGAAGACCCGAGTTGTGGACACGAAGTTATTTCATTAGATAATGTAATCGGTGTGTTTTTTTGGACTAGCAAGGGTGGTCGAATTTGCGCTTTACTTGATGAAAACAAATATAATCTGTATTTTGTAAGAAGATTATCGATGTTTGTGTGGTGTGCACTTAAAAGGTTCTCGATTGTCTAAAGGTGTAAAGGGTATGTTCCAATAGTAGTTGGTGTCAAAAGGGTCGAATCTCTCAAGCATGTAAAAAGGGTCTAAAAATCGGTCCAAGTGGTCTAAAGCTCGAGAGGGTTAAGGGTCCAAGCCGTCTCATCTGTCTGAAGGATGTAAGGGGTCTAAATGGTGTTGAGGTCTAAGGGGTCGAAAGGGACTTGAGGGGTGTAAAGGTCTAAAGGGAATAAAAGGTTGAAGGGATCTAAACTATCGAAAGGGTCTTAAGGGGATTAGGGGTCTTAAAGTGTCTTAAGGGTCTCACAGGTCTAACAGGTTTTTGGAGTCTTTGAGGTCTTAAAGGGTCTCGGGAATCTTTGGGGTCTTCAAGATCTGGGGGTCTTTCGGGGTCTTAATGGTCTTGGGAGTCTTAGGGTTCTTAAGGGCCTTGGGGGGGGGTCTTAACGGGTATTCAGAGGTATATGGAGTATCAGAACTCTGAAGGGTTAAAAGGTTTAAAGGGACATTCCAATAGTACGTAATTTATACTAATATAGTCATACGGCTTCACGGCTTAATATGGCTTTACACGGATTTCGCCTAAGGTAGAAAACCCCCTTGGGGAGTGGAGCAAATGAAATCGTTACAACCTCCGCTGTATGATCCTTAGTCCTCCTGTCATGGTTGGTTGAGATTGGATAAGTAACGGCCGAATGTATTGAAGACAGACAGACACAGACAGGTAGACACCAAATTGCATATTTTAGTACAATGATCCACATGCTGGTGTCTCGGAAAGACTGTTTCAAATTTGCCTGAAATGCCTTAAAAACCCAATGATGCATGAGTTGCATGTGCTGAACCATTATTGCATGAGGCGTGGAAACTTACAATGAAGTGTTCTGCATATCCCTCGTGCCAAATTGGCCCTTGGAATGAACGCTGGAACAGTCAGTCCTTCAACGATTACATGATCAATTCTACTTGTTCATTTTTTATGGTAAGGAGTATATAATCCTCACTATCCGTTGAGTGCCGGTATGCATATTGCACAGGTGACGATGGGCCAGGGGGCTGTTCTTTAATTACCTAGTGATCAAAACAGCAAAAAGTCGAAAACCCTCAACTCGTTGGACAATAGGCTGAGGAACAAGGCCATCTCTCTCACCAGAAGCTGGAGTCATGGTTCAATATCACCTCTTTGGTCATTTTCTTTCTACCCCCACCCTTCAACAACATCACTTGGATTGTGTTTTCCTTCACTCCTTTGTTCCCTCCCCCCCCCCATCTGGAATCACATCTCAGACTCTTTTCGCAATCTGCACTCCTGACTGGCAGAATGGCCTAGAGGCCAGAGGGATGCATACTCATCACTAAACTGTCTATCCTGAGTTTGAATGCCAACCCAGCTATAAACGGTCATCTTGGTGTTTCACAGCCAGGGTGATTCATCAATGTGTGCCATTAAACTGGGCTTCCCATCTGCCAGTATTAGTTGGTGGACGGTAAAGATCCCACGGTGTCTTTCGTGAAGAGGAGGAAAGCTATCGTCGGCAGCCTGGCCAAATTCAAAATTTCTGTTCTGCAGTAATCCACAGAGGACATTTTATCAGTGGCACATCTGCGCCCTCAACCAATGATGCTACCTCGCTTGTGCTGCATATGAAAGAGGAAGATCTTCGCTCCAGGACTTCAAGATGAACACCCGTCACCATCTCGGATTGTCTCCGATATAGATCCAAGAGCTTCTCCATTCTCAATAAGCTTTCGCCATCCGTCTGCCTGTAGCTTTGTCTATTCACGCTGTTTGTGTTTCCATGTGTCTTCCTTGTCCTGTTTCCTTCTACTCTGATGAGTTGGTAATCTTTCCACTCTCGTCGTACGGCTCTTCCAAACCCACTTGACCCACTGTATGTTAAAAACAAGTTCACAAATAACCGGTTGTGGTTGGTTGTCACAAATAACTGAAACTACACAAAAATTTTGTTTAAACCTGACCATAACCTTCATCATCAATGTTGTACCAAAGTTTATCGAATCCATAAAAATCTGCGTTTGTGTTTTCCTTCACACAATTTTTTTAATGATTCTTCAAAGATGACAATGGGAAACTTTCAACCATACCCTCGAGTCGAAAAGGTGTCGACGGGGAGGGTAGGGGTTGACCACCCCCCCCCCCCAAAAATAGGCATTTCCTTTCTTCTCAAACTCCACATACAATTGCAATGAAACTTGACCACAACCTTCATCACCCGTGATGTACCAAAGTTTGTTCACGGCATTGAAAAGGTCTGGGTCTTAAGGGGTTTGCGAAGGGTTTGAGTGACTTGCTTCTGATCCAGGTGAGCTTCAGGACGCATGGTCCTATTTTACCTCTGCCACCGAAGGTGGAAGGAAGTTATGTTTTCACCCCTGTTTGTCTGTTTGTTTGTTTGTTTGCTCGTATGCAGGATACCTCAAAAGGTTGTGGACAGATTCAAATGAAATTTGGACAGATTGGGTGTGTGACAAGGACAACTTGATTAGATTTTGGTGAAGATCCAAATCCGGAACTGATACAATAAAAAAAAAATTTTTCAGGATTTTTCATCATTGAGAGGTGGGGCCAAAAGTGATATACAGCAGGATATCTCAAAAAGTTGTGGATGGATTTGGACGAAACTTGGTGGACAGGTTTCGGTGTCTGACAAGGATGAATTTATTCAATTTTGGTGAAAATCCGAATCCGGATCTGGATACGAGAATTATTTAATTTGTGAAGTGATTCTTCACCATTGATAGGGCCAAAAACGATATAGTACTGTATCGCATGATATTTCAAAAATGTATTGGGCCCGAAATGTTCTCGTGGATGAGGCATTACGTGGCAGAGGTATGCGCTCTACCGAATTCCCTTCTCATTTTTACATTAAGTTCTACAATTAAACTTTGTCACATGGAAAAGATGGTTCCTGGCCGACAAATCATTCAATGTATACTTCTCGGATCCATCTCTGGCAGAGGTGCAGTCTTTGGAGCTCTTTGGGGTGACCATTATAAAACTTGTAAAACATTAGTCTCCTCATGCAGTAGCTTGAACACAAAGTGCTGGACAAGAACATGGAGATATCAGTGTACTTTGATATTAATTATAAGGACATGAGTGCAAAAGAAGCTCGAGTCGAACGTCAGGCTTGGGCAGATGGTTTGTGAAAGACATAAAAAATCTTTCCCCTTGACCGACCCCACAAGAAGGTGTGTGCAATTAGCACCAATAAAAAAAGTAATGGTAGTAGATTAGTAGAAAAGATGAACATATGGCTTATGAGATTTGAACCTGGTGTCCCCACACCATGAGCTGGGGCCTGGGGGTTCAGATTGGAAGACGAACAGACCAACCTTTGTCCATTTTTTTTTTTCTCGTCAGTGGGATCACATCCCTCAACCGTTTGGAGGGGGAGGCAGAGCCTTATCGCATTATCTTATTGTTGGACGTGACATCTGCTTACATGGTGCTCACCGCCTGTCTCCTTCTGCTTCTCTTGTTGGCTATAATCTCCTTGAGCGGGTGTTGTAAGGAGGACCGAATCCCTCCTATGGGGGCCAATTATGACGTTCATTTCATTCGGATCACGTTTCAAGAACCAAGATTGTGATGTTTTGACATTTTGCTTGTCATGTTCTGTTCTCATATCTTGTTGCAAAGCCTCTTTTAAGAATCTGTGTTTCAGTCTGTCTCTTTTTGTCTCATTTGTTTGTCTGTCCTCATTGTCAGTTTGTGGCTGCAGTGGACCACCTCAACTATTTGTGCAATGGCCTCTCTCCCCCTCTCCTCCATGAACTTTTGTGATTGTACAAATGATAAAATATAGAATTCAGGAGTGGGAGTGAGGGTATTGGGGTGTGGGATAAAAGGCATTTAAGGGTGGGGTGGGGTGGGGGTAATTAGAGTGCCTATATCCTGTAATTTACTCGGAGAAGCGACATGACTCATTCCAAAATTTTCTGGTCACGTGAGTCATAGACACCATTTTGTTTTCTTTGACAGCGCATTGAACTCGTTCATAGAACATGATACTCCACGCAATTACTTCAATATCACTTCAAACTGGTGCTGCATCAAGAAAAACTGGTTTCAAGCAACCACCCTAAATCAAATATGAAGGTCTTGTTATAGAACTTTGTAAGGCCCGTCATAAGTTTGCAGCAAGGGTTTCCAGACAGTCATCTGGTACAAATAGGTGGATGCACATAGAAAAACTCCTGTGGAATAAAATTCAGGCATGACAAAAGTGTACTTGTTGATGCAGCCAAGAGGCCCTGCATGGCCAAACAAAATTGGCTGGAATTGTTAGTGGCATCGGGCAAAGTGTCATCGGATGCTGAGAAGAATTATCCTGGGAGACGAAGCAGTGCACAGCACACCAGCTCTGCAGTGGAGCAACCAAGGTCATCTTTGAGAGCAGCTCGTGTATCAAGCAGGACCGTAGGTATGACGTCTCCAGTGTGCAGTTTGCCTGTGCTTTCACTGAAGAATTGAGTTGATGGTGGAAACTTTCAACTATACCATTCATTGGTACACACGGTCTGTACTCAGGAGTTGAGTCAGCTCGTGAAATATAGCCGATTCAAATGAGCTCCCATGATTGGGAGTGATGGTTGACTGTAGACCAAAATGTGTGATTCAGGTGTGGACAAAGGCCATTGGTGTGGTGATGTCAGCTATTGGTGTAGTCTGTGACCAACGCGTGAAGCAGTTGACATAAGTCAGTAAATGACGGTGTCCGTTTGTAGATGGTAGGGGACCAACAAAATCCATGTGCACCCTGTCCAAATGCCTATCCGGTGTTGAAAAATTACGAAGTGGTGCGACAGTATGACGTTGGATCTTGGAATGTTGGCATTGAAAGACAGTGCCTGGTCCAAGGGCGCACATTGGCATTGATGTGTGGCAAGACGTAGTTTGTGGTGACAAGTCACTAGGTTGCTCGAATACCTGGGTGCACGAGCAAGTGAAAAGTGTTGAAGACTGTACAACGGAATGCAGCAAGAATGAAAGGGTGTGACTGGCCCATTGATGTATCACACACAAGGTAGTGTTTGTCCCTGGAAGCAGTACCTCACGAAATGTAAGCAAACTGGTTGCAGAATATACAGTGGAGCTCTATGTCCTCTGGTTGCGCTGCTGCAAGTGTATTATGGTGCATTAGTAGAAGACAATGCCAATACCTCAATGCATGAGAGAGCATCAGCCACTGAGTTTGCAATTCCTTTGACATGCCGGATGTCAGTGGTAAATTGCGAGATATAACTGAGTTGACAAAGTGTGCTAGGAGAGTGAGAATCAGAATGGGTGGATTGAACGGAAGTTAAAGGATTATGGTCAGTAAGCACAGAGAATTGTCTGGTCTCTAAGAAGTGGTGGAAGTGCTTGGTGGTGAGGTATGCAGCGAGTAATTCCCAATCAAAGGTACACTACTTGCGCTGTGTTGGTTTCAGCATATTCGAGAAGAAGGCCAGTGGACGCCAGTCAGCATCGATTAATTGGTGAAGGACCCAGCCCATCGCTACTTCAGACGCGTCTACCATCAAGCTCGTTAGCACATCTGTCTTTGGATGAATCAGGATGGAAGAGTTGGCCAGCGCGTTTTTGATAGTGTGGAAGGCTGACATGGTTAGCTCCGACCATCGGAACAATTTGGGGTGCCTACCTGTTGTGAGCAAGTCATTCAGCAGCTACAGTGTTGAAGCTGCCTTTGGAATAAATTGATGGCAAAAGTTGACAAGGCCTAAAAACTCTCGCAGTTTACATTGAGGTGACAGTACCGGAAAATCCCGAATAATCTGCACCTTCTCCTCAAGCCGATGGATGCCTGAGCCGTTAATACAGTCTTCATAAAAATTCAATACTGGAATGCCAAATATGCATTTTGTGGGATTGATGACGATGCTGAAGTCCTGCAAGTGGGTGAAGAGAAGACGCAAGTATTCCTGATGTTTTTCTGCAGTTGAGCTGGCAATTGGAATATTATCTATACACATGTAGCAGAAGTGTAATCCCCAGAGCACCTGATCGATAAAACGTTGAAAGGTTTGTGTGACATTGTGTAGGCAGAATGGCATCTGAAGGAATTTGAACAGGCTAAAAGGCAGGGTCACTGCTGTCTTCGGGATGTCATCTGGATCCACGGGAATCTGATGGTACACAAAAACGAGGTCAACCTTGGAGAAGATTGTAGCGCCATGGAATGTAGCAGTAAAATCCTGAATCTGTGGAATGGGGTAACAGTCTGGAACAGCCAAGTAGTTTAATGACTGGTAATCCCCACAAAGACGCCAATCCCCAGGTGTCTTTTTGGGTACCATGTGCCCATCTGCTGGACGATGGTCTAATAATCCCACATAATGTTGCGGGGCCAGGCGTCGGCCAGGAGCACGACCGCTAGATGGAGCTGCAGAGTCGGCTCGACCGATCGCCCGGAATTCAGATCATACCTTTTCGGAAAACTCCGGAAAAATACGGGTCCCTTATTGGACCGAAGTTCGCCAATATACAGACCACGTGGGGTAGGGTCGATTGTCAATTTCAGTTTACCTAAATACCCACGTGGTCCAAACTACCGGTGAAATTCACCCTCGACGATGCTCGGACGGAACGAGCCGCTTAGCGTACTCGTTCCGTGTGCAATCCGAGCGGTTTGATCGCCGAGATCTGTCGGTCCCAAATATCCCATTACAACGGCAACGGCCTGGCTAATTTTCCAACACGCAGCACGCGAAGTCAATGAAGGAATAGACACGAACGAGCTGAAACATTTCACAAATGGAGATGTTTATTTACGATGAGGGTAGCACATAAGGGCAGAGTTAAACCGAATATTAATAAATGGAGGTAGGCAAGGTATGTACAACAAGAGCACATACAGTTCACCACTTAACAAACGGGCCTACGGACACACACACGCAAACACACCCAAAGAATCTGACCGAAGTGGTCTTTATTCGGACCTTCAGCCCGGAGGACAGTCGGGCTGAAGACCAGGGTCTGTCTTGGACCTGTCCACCTCGTGTGGTCTTTGAGCTCACTCGGTCCGGGTGCCAGCAGGAGGCGAGCTGAATCCAGGCACTGGCAAGCGACCCTTGCGGTTCTTGTCGGGGATGGTCTCTCCAGCGCACGATCGTGCGGCGGAGGAGGAGGAGGAGGTAGAAGATGACGACAACAACCAAGACCAGACCAGACCAGACAGACGAGACCGCCTGTCCCGTTTATTTATACTCTCCTCCCGTCGGGGCGGGGGGCACGTGTCTCACCCCTCCGCGCACCTCATTCGCCGGGGAACTCCGTTGTCTCTCCATCATTCGCCGGGGGGCGTATCAGGCGCCTTGATTCTCTGCCCCGTCCCCGATCTGCCGAGGATTCGCGAGAGAGACGTCAGGCCTTCGTGAACTCCGCCCACGTTCGTGCTGACACACACGTGAGCGAAGGCGTCGGTGGGAAGAAGCGAGATCAAGGTGAAAATATGCTGGCATTGTTGTTGTTGGTGGTGTAATAAACGAAAAGAAAACCTGACCATTAATATAACTCCACAGCGCAGGAGTATTTAATTACCCATTAGACTTGGGTCGGGACCCTAACTGGCAACATGTACTTACCTATATCACTGATCTATTGGACCTGTATGTTGTGTGCTCATGGCTTCCAGATTTGCAACAGTAATATATATATATATATATATATATATATATATATATATATATATATATATATAAATATATATATATATATATATATATATATATATATATATATATATATATATATATATATATATATATATATATATATATATATATTGTTGTGGTTACCAAATTCGCAAACCACCATTCAGGTCCCTTAGGTGAGGTATCTCGGTAAGTACATGTGTAGTTAGGCCCAAACCCGTTGTCTAGTGGGAATACATGTCATTTATGCGTGCTGCGACTCTTCAGGATAGCCGTTTTTCTTTTACTATCTTTAATTTGGACCAACCGCCATTGTTACCACCACCAACCACAACGCCGCTTCACCACAACCGCCACGACCTTCCCGTCACACCTCGCAACCATCGCATCGCCACCGTTCTTGCGCCGCTTGTGGGTACCGGTGTTGGACTCGTGCAGGGCGCGCGCCGAAAGGCGTGTACAAAATCACGGATTTTGTGCTTCAAAAACGGATCAAAAACGACACACGCCCACTTTTTGCCGTCCAATCGGTGAGCGAGGGGCGAATTGGCCCCGCCCCCAGGGCGTTGGAGGGCGATCGATATATGCAAATTTATGAATCAAAAAGCATTCACGCCCACTTTTTCTCGGGCCAATGGGGAGCGAGGTGAAAGGTCGAAGGGAGGTGGTCAAAGATGAGAGGGCGAAGCCACGGGGCTGATATAAGTGACCGTGTTCGTCAGTCCAGTGAGTAGTAGAGTCGAGAAGAACAGAGAGTTAAGACTTCGCGGGCGGTGGAGTTGGCAAGAAGGAGCTGGTCGTCGTGTGCGTTGGAGTTGGAGTCGGAGCGGAGGGGACGGAGCTGTGGAGAGGCGGCGAGGGCAGACGAGGGGGTGCTCGCGTCGTGCAGGGAGCTGCACCCCAGGGAGGCCGACAGCGCGACCTGGCTGAGGTGGAGACGCTCGTCGCGGGACAATAAAAATCCTCTATACCCCGAGCATCAGCAACCCCCTCCTGTTTCCCCCCGCGCTGAGATAGTGCGACCAAGGGGGCCCCTTTCCCACCCCCTACCAGACACTGTCCGCGAGGCCCGCGGCGTTGAGGCACCATCGCCGCTCCGCGTCTCATCACCAGACGGGTAGGCCCGACCCGGTCTCGGCCTCAGGCCCGCCTCATCCTTGAGGGTATTCTTTTCCTTGGTTTTGGGTATGTGTTGTCGGCGCCGTCTGTGAAGTAAAATTGTATAAGTGTTGCCGTGTGCTCGGTAGTCGGATAGCTCTGCATTGTGTTTCTCTTTTATATTTGCTTTTTGTGTAATATTGTGTTTTTCTTTTCTGTGTGCTTTTGGTGGAATTGTATATGTGCGCTTTCCGTTCATCGCGAATAAATGTGCTTTGTGTTGAACTGTTTCCCGCTTCGCTTCGTCATTTCTTTCATTGAATCCTCATCTTGCTTCACGTAAAGGGTTGGTAGTGGGCTGAATACGCCCGATAATTAATCGAACCGTCGAGGTCGACGAATAACACCGCTCGGTTATCCCGATAGTACGGAACGGGTCGCTTAAGTGGCCCGTGTCCGAAGTCGACCTGCGGCGAGGTGCGATCGCCCGGTCTACCCTCCGCGTGGGTACTTAGGTAGGTCGAATTTGGCGAGCAACCCTATCCCACGCGGGGGCTGATTGGCTCGATTGGCTCGATCGAAAGGTCCACCCGTGACTGGTTCCCGGCGTTAGTCCGAGAGGGTCATGACTGGATTGTCCGTCCGGTGGGCGACGTGCCGCGATTCGAGTTACGTGGCCGTCAGCACGCCGGCGGGCGCGAATACTGCAACACTGGTGTCAGGTCGTGCGATACAAATCCATCGCCCTCCTCGCGGCACTGGTAACGGAGAACGGGAAAACGGGCTGTCCTGTCTCCAATTAAATTCACGGGAATCGGTCCAGGGGTGAGAGAAGCGACCCCCGATTCCCTCCAAATTACGAGCGATTAAAATTAACCCTTTAAGAGAAGCAAGATGGCGTCTCAAGGCGAGCGGGAGCCGGGGGTATTAGAAATGGATGTAGAATGTGAAGAATCCATGGTCCAGGATGGAATCCCCGAGCAGGAAATGTTGATTGTGCAGGAACACGGACTCGCCCAACTGAACCCAGAGCCCGAAATGGGTGCGGCAGCGGCCGCAGTGTATGACACCTCCCCCCCCCCTCTCCACCAAAACCCTTCCCCAACCCTTGCCGAAACGGCTCAGCTGAGTGCATCCGACATGGCCCAGCTATGCGCCATGCTGGCGGCAATGACAGAAAAGATGGATACAAACACAAATGAAATGAAAAACGAAATGAAAGGCATGAACGAAAAGATGGATACAAACACAAATGAAATGAAAAACGAAATGAACAAGCAAATAAACGGAATGGAAGCAAACATGAGGGAAGAAATGAAAGAGCTGCGGGGTGAGACGCAGAACATGGGAATGAGCCTAAAAGGAAGCTTGGAAGAACTAAAAAACGAAATGAAAAAGGAAGTCGACACGATACGAGCGGAGGTGACCGGGTTAAAAGAGAAAGTAAAAGGAGTGGGAGTCGCAATGGAAGAAAGTAAACAAGAGAGGGTAAACGAAATAAAGACGGTGGTGGGAAAAATAGACAAAGTAGGAAAAGGATTGGGAGAAGTAAAACAGGGACAAGACCAAATAAAGGAGGAAATAGGGAGGAACACGACGGCGATAGAGGAATTAAAAAGAGAACAAGGGAAAATAAAGGAGGGATTGGGAGCCGTGAAGGAGGACTGTGAGAAAAGACATCGGGAAATGACAGACAAAGTTGAAAACCTGCGAAAGGAGGTAAAAGCGGAGACACAGAAAGGATTAAAAAAGGTGGCGGAGGAATGTAGAAAGAGACATGAGGAGGTAATTAATGAAATGGAGCGGAAAGCCGGAGAAAAGACAGAGGAACTGGGGGAACAGATAGGAAAAAACCGGGGCGAGACAGAAGAGCAGTTTAGGACAACGAGGGAGGAAATATCCAAGACAAATAAGATGGTGACACAGGTACAAGGGGAGGTGGAGCAAATAAGAGAAAAAGTCGGGGAACTGTCGTTAGGAACGATAGGGGAGGAAATAAATGGGGTAATAAAGGGGAAAATGGAGGAAATGGAGAAGAGACTGACGGATAGGGTGGAGGCCCGGTGTGAGAAGCAGGGTGGCCTCCTTCGGGAACAGGAGGAGAGGATATACTCCCTCGAGGCGGATCGTGCCCAGATGGGGCCGGTGTCACAAGGCGGAGGAGGAGGCTTGCCCGATGCGGGGGTGAGCATGCCAAGCTTGGGGAGGGTAGAGACCGCGGGGTCTTTTGGCCTAATGGGGGTACCCAGAATGACTGTTCCAGGGGGTGTGCAGAGTGCGAGTCCAATGGCTTGGGAGAGTAAACGGGACGACGCGGGGCACGGACTGACGCAGACAAGGGTGGTGGAGCCCCCGGGCAAATGGCTCGGACCCTGCGGGAGTGAGGCACCGTTGGGACTGGGGAGGTACACTCCTCCCGGAGTCCCTAGGGAACGGGAGGAGACCTCGAAAGAACCGAGGGTGCCGCTACCCCCGTACGATGGCAAGACGGACTTGAGGGCATATATGGCCCAGTTCCAGTGTGTTGCCAGAGGCAATGGCTGGAACGAGGTGCAGGGTGTGGCACAACTCACAGCGGCCCTGCGTGGCGTGGCTTTGGAAGTCCTGACCACGGTACCCAGTGAGGGGGCGACCCTGGAGGATCTCCATTCGGCCCTAAAAACCGATTTGGCATGGACCAGCAGAGCGAGCTTGTTAAAGCTCAGCTCAACGGGCGCAAACGACGTCCCCAGGAATCGCTGGGAGAATTGGCACATGACATTCGCCGCTTGGTGGGGATCGCGCACACCAACATGCCGCCGGAGTACTGGGAGGAGATTGCCCTGGACCATTTCCTTCGAGCAATAGGGGCACCGATGTCGGAGCATTGCTCACCGTATGGCGCCCGGACAACCTCCAGAAGGCGGCTGATACTGCTGCCTGCTGGGAGGCAGCCAGAACGCCATTGGGAGGGGCTGGGCGCCACGCGGTGGCAGTCCGACAGGTGGACCCCGTGCACGACAGTGCGCTGGGAGCCGGGGCAACCCTGGGCGACCAAGCGCGAATGGAAAGGATGGTGCAGGGCATGTTCGACCGCCGGTTCGGGAGACCTGTGGAGAGGCGGTCGGGCCCGGGAAGGGCGGGAGATGGGCCATCGGGGGTACCCCAATTCGGATTGGAGGGGGTATAATTCGGCGTACTGGAGGCAAACACCTTACCAGAAGAGGTGTTATAATTGTGGCGCAGGGGACCACCTGCAGCGGAGGTGCAACGCCCCGCGCAGGGAAAGGCCCCCGCGAAGAGAAGAGCCACGGCCCCCTAGACCACCAACTCCGCCCCGGTCAATAGGGATAGCCAGGCCCAACCATCACCCCCCACCAGTCCCCGGGAAACTAAGAAGTGCCGAACATGTAGGGCCGTGTTCGGCAGACTCAGACGGAGAAGAGCCCTCAGAACTGCGACAGGTCATCAGTTGTGGCCAAATTGGCAAAGGTAGCTTAACAATTCGGTGCAAGATTGCCGGCGTAGGGGTAGACGCCGTGGTGGACACAGGAGCAAGCGCCACGATCATCAGCCCTGTGGTCCTTGATTCGAGTGTAGACGGTTGGGATGAGATCCACCGTCTGCAAAACCATAGTTTGCAGCTAGCTACCGGGGCAACGGCCCCTATCATAGGACGTGGTTTCGTGTCGTTTAAATTGGGCACTGTGAAAACCAAGATAGAGGTTTGGGTGGCAGAGGTGTACGACCCATGTCTAATAGGGTTGGATGTGCTGACGGCCGGTGGTTGTAAGATCGACTTGGGCCGGGGGTCATGCAGTTGGGTGGTGAGGAGTTGCCGTTAGGAGGCGTGAGCACGGATGAGAGGGTGGAGCTGGAGGCTCCTGACTCCGTGGTCATTCCCCCGGGTGCCGAGGCGGTGGTCCCGGCCCGGTGGCGAGCACCCCCAACGTGGCAGGGCCCCTGCGGCCTAGCGGAACTACCAGCAGGGCCGTCAACCCCGGGCTTAGTCGTGGGCCGCACCCTGGTAAGTACCGACGGGCCAGTAGTGCCCGTACGGGTGATAAATGTTAGCACGGAACCACGCACTATCAGGAAGGGCACGAAGGTGGCAGATTGCATCCCAGTAAAAGAGGTCGCAGAGCTGAGGGACGATAACGTCGAGCCGGACCGGCCCCAGAAGGGGTCTCCAGACTCGATTAGGAATTGGCCCGGTCCCATTTGTGAGATGGTAAATCGGAGTAGTGTAGATTTGGAGGAGGCCCAGCGGGAGGCCTTATACAAGCTGGTCGACCGACACATCGGGATCTTCTCCTTGTCACCCGAGGATATTGGACGTACGGGCCTGGTGCAACATCAGATCCACACCAATGGGGCCCGGCCTGTCCGTCAGCCTGCTCGAAGGCTCCCATGGAGCAAAAGAGAGGAGGCTGATGAACAGGTTGAAAAGATGCTCAATGCAGGTGTCATCGAGCCCTCGGGAAGTCCTTGGATGTCACCAGTTGTGCTGGTTAAAAAGAAGGATGGGACCACGCGTTTCTGTGTGGACTATCGCCAGCTGAACAACGTGACACTCAAAGACTCCTATCCCCTGCCTAGAATTGACGATACCCTCGACGCCGTTGCAGGCTCTAAATGGTTCTCAACTTTGGACCTCAAGAGTGGGTATTGGCAGGTGGAGATGGATAAGACGGGGAAGGAGAAAACGGCATTTTCCACAGGGAAGGGACTGTATCAGTTCACTGTGATGCCGTTCGGTTTGTGTAACGCCCCGCCACCTTTGAGAGACTGATGGAGCGTGTACTAGGCGGCATGCCGTGGCAGTCATGCCTGGTGTATCTGGATGACGTCCTGGTACACGCTAAAACATTCACCCAGGAGATAGCCAATTTGGACCAGGTGTTTGGGCACCTCAGGCAGGCAGGGCTGAAATTGAGCCCAGAGAAATGCACTTTGTTCGCGACAGAGGTGGCCTATCTCGGACACGTGATAGGCCGCGAGGGGGTGAAGACCGACCCCGGAAAAATTACAGCGGTAGAGGAGTGGCCCGTACCTACAACTGTCAAACAGGTACGGGGCTTTTTGGGACTTTGCTCCTACTACCGGCGTTTCGTGGCAAACTTTGCGGAGATAGCCAGGCCCCTTCACCGGTTGACGGAGAAGGGGTTGAGATTTAATTGGACGGAGGAGTGCCAGGAGGCCTTCCTCAAATTAAAGGGGTGTTTGACATCCGCACCTGTTTTAGCGTACCCCACCGATGACGGGATGTATACCCTGGACACGGATGCAAGCCAGGAAGGATTGGGAGCAGTCTTGTCCCAGACACAGGGGGGCGTGGAAAGAGTGATCGCGTATTACAGTCGGGCCATGAGTAGGCCCGAACGAAATTATTGCGTAACTCGCAAGGAACTATTGGCTATGCTGTCTGCCGTGGGCCATTTCCACCCGTACTTGTACGAGAGGAAATTTTTGGTTCGAACTGACCATTCCTCCTTGCAATGGCTCTTACGGTTCAAGGAACCGGAAGGCCAAATTGCAAGGTGGTTGGAAAAATTGCAGCAGTACGATTTCAGTGTGGTCCATAGAGCCGGTAAGGCTCATGGGAATGCCGATGCGCTCTCTCGACGCCCCTGTCTGAGGGAAAACTGCAAATATTGTACGAGACATGAGGAGAGGGACCAATTGGCAGACGCCTCCCCAAAACTCCCAGTCCGTGCGGCCCGGGTGGTAGGCCCAACTTTGCCACTAACCGCGGGAGAGGAATTTGGTGGATTGGCATGGAGCACGGCCCAGCGGGAAGACCCCGTGCTAGGGCCAGTGTACAAATGGGTACAGGAAAACAGGAGGCCCAGTGGGGAGGAAATCGCCCCATTCGGGGCGCGAACAAAGGCATACTGGGCTCAGTGGAGGACCCTAGAAATGAGGGACAACATCTTGTATCGCAAGTGGGTGGAGATTCCTTCTGAACAAACTTCTTGGCTGGTGATAGTCCCTGATGGGTTTAAGACCCAAATTTTGAAACAGGTGCACGGTACCCGCGCCGGCGGCCATTTGGGCAGGACCAAAACAAAATCTCGGGCCCGCCGGCGGTTCTATTGGGTTAACATGGGGCGCGATGTACAGGACTGGTGTCGAGCATGCGACGCCTGTACTGCAAAAAAGGGACCGCCACAGAGGATGAGGGCCCCACTCCAACTACATCAGGTTGGGGCTCCCCTGGAGCGAGTGGCCATGGACATTTTGGGACCACTGCCCCCACTCGCCAGGGTAATAAGTACGTCCTCGTAATTATGGACTATTTCACCAAATGGCCAGAAGCCTTTGCCCTTCCCAGCCAGGAAGCAGGGGTTGTGGCCAAGGCCTTCGTAGAAGGATTTACATGCCGGTATGGGATTCCGCAGGAGCTGCACACGGACCAGGGACGAAATTTTGAGAGTGAATTACTAAAAGAGGTGTGCAGGCTCCTGGAAATTCGAAAAACACGGACAACGCCCCTGAGACCACAGTCTGATGGCATGGTGGAGAGGTTCACCAGGACCCTGGTCCAACAGTTGGCCCTCTTCACCGCCACTAACCAGGAGGACTGGGACGAACACCTTCCGTACCTCCTGATGGCCTATCGCGCGTCCCAGCACGGGTCTACCGCATGTAGTCCGGCGCTGTTGATGTATGGACGGGAGCTGAGAAGCCCCGTCGATTTATTGTGCGGTCCGACGCCTGAGCGGCTTGATAGGCCCCCGGGGGAGGGCTATGCCCGTCGGTTGGAGGAGGGCTTGGAGAAGGTCCACGCCTTCGCACGACACCAGCTCCAACAGGCGGGCATAAAGATGAAGCGCAGGTACGACCACCGGAGCCAGGTGAGCAAATACCCACCGGGGGCAAAGATTTGGTTCTTTAACCCCCGGCGAAGGAAGGGCAGATGCCCGAAGCTCACCTCACCTTGGCAGGGCCCGGGGGTCGTCCTGGCGCAAGTCAGTGACGTGGTCCTAAAAATTAAAATGGGACCACGAGCCCTCCCTCGGATCGTCCACGCGGACCGCCTGAGGCCTTACAAGGGCGACCTTACGCCCTCATGGATATGTCTTGCCGGAGGAGTCGGTGCTGGAACAGCCGCTCCCGCAGAGGCGCAGGGCTCTCAGAGTCTTGCAACGAGTTCACGAGCCCAGTAGGAAGGGAGGAAATTCCCCCCCTGGGAAATTGATTAATGGAATTATTTGAGGACAGTGACAGACTTGTGAATGTGTAGAGGGGACGTAGCTTAGCTACGTAGTGTTAAAAGGAACGTGCTGTAGTGTAAGGGACGACGTGGGAGCACGAGTTAGTTAGGGGAAGTAGTTAGAAGGATGGCAGAGTTCAGTGGTGTGTGTGTTGAAGAGTTGTTGGTGAGTGAAGTGGAAGCATGTGCTTGGTGAGTGAGTGAGGCCAGCGGGTCTGTGTGGATGGAGCGAATGGGGAATGCATGGTGCGATGAGTGATTGGGGGGAGGAGTGACTCCCGCCCAAGGGACCCCGGGGTCAGTATAAAGTGAGTTAGGGGGTTAGTCAAATTGAAAAATGGAGGTCGTTTTGTTGTTGGTGGGAGTGTAGGCTCGAAACCCGTTTGGAGGGGTGCAGGAGCCCTGTTGACGGGTTGGGAGCGTGGCTGCGAAAGGTGAGTATCGCTGAGTGGGTACCCCGGGCACCAGGCTAGTCGGCCGTGGTAGGCCAAGGGCCCATGGGGGGCCGGGATAGAGTAGTGGGCACGGGTGCGCCTGCTTGGTGCGGGGGCCCGGGGCGCCATTAGCCGCGTGGGCAGTGTTGTGGGCACGGGTGACCCTCGGAAAGGGGCCCGGGAGGCCGGCCTGCCACGTGTGCGTTTCAGGGGAGGTGCCATGGGGGGCACTCCCCAGTATTAGGGAGCTGGTAGGCTCGGAGGCAGTGTAGTGCCCGGGGGTGCCATAGCGGGAGAATCGGCAGAGGGTCGTGCCTGCCAAAGGGAGCCACGTGTCCCAGCCATGAGACCGTGTGAGGGCACGGAGAGAAAATTGGGGGGCGAGGCCCGAAATTGTGAGGACACCAACACAGGCGACGGGAATCTGGGTTGTTACAACCAATAGTTTAAGCGAGAGGCGCTTGTTGAAAGCCCCGGGGTAGTTTAACAGTTAAATGGATAGGGTAGATTAGGAAGTGTACCCCTCCGCACCATCCATCCCCTCGCTCTCGTTGTGGGCCGCTGGACCCACTTTGGTTATAGATCGCTGAACTCTGGGGAGGCCATTCTGAGGCTTCGTTGGGCCTCGACACAGGACGCTAGCTCTCCCTTGTTCCCCTCCGGGAAGGGAACGTAGGGGTTGGGAGTAGGCTAGGTGACAGGATAGGTTAGCCGAACAAAGACGATAAAGGGGGTTAGGGGACGATTTATAGTGGGGAAGTAAAAGAAAAAAAAATAATAATAAAAAAATAAGTTGGGGCTAAATTGGGGTTTGGACAAATTAAGGGAGTGGGTATAGACAGTGACAGGCAAAGGCGATAGGTTGGGAGGGAGACCGTAGGGTAGGTCCGAGCCCGCCTTCCGAGTGGCCAGCACCACCGCACTCCCTCCACCAACCTCCACTGAACGGCAAAGGCTGGCCAACTTCATCTGCTGGCTGTGTTGCTGCAAGGCAGAGGCCAGCCCACTTCATCGGCAGCTGTTGTTTTGCTGCAAGGCCTGTGCCATCGGCTGGCCGTGTTTTGCTTCAAGGCCTGTGCCGGCCCACTTCATCTGCCGGCTAGCTGTTTTTCTTCAAGGCCTGTGCCGGCCCACTTCATCGGCAGCTGTTGTGTTGCTGCAAGGCCCGTGCCGGCCCACTTCATCGGCAGCTGTTGTGTTGCTGCAAGGCCCGTGCCGGCCCACTTCATCGGCAGCTGTTGTGTTGCTGCAAGGCCTGTGCTGGCCGGATCATCTGCAGCTGTGGTACTTCAAGGCCTGTGCCGGCCAGTTCATCTGCTGGCTGTTTTTCTTCGAGGCCTGTGCCGGCCAGTTCGTCTGCCGGCTGTGTTTGCCTGCAGCGGCCTTCCTCTGCGGGCTGTGTTTGCCTGCTCACCTTTGCCATGCCATGCCCACTGCCCATGTTCACCAGCCCCGTTCAATTTTGCTTTGCCCCCCCTGTTCATTTCCATGTGCGCCAGGATCAAGGCAACAGTTTGCAAGCTGCGAGAACTGCCCTGTTGGCGGCTACAACACGGGCCTGCAGTGGCGGCCCGTGCACCATGTTTGTGTCCATCCATCCATTCGTTGTGCTCATTGCGTGTGCCACTTGAGCTGGCACGGAGACTGCGTTTGTGCAGCCCATGCACCGTTGTGGTTCACTGAGTTCAATTCAAACCATCCATCCATCCATTCGTTGTGCTCATTGCGTGTGCCACTTGAGCTGGCACGGAGACTGCATTTGTGCAGCCCATGCACCGTTGTGGTTCACTGAGTTCAGTTCAAAAGGGAAGGCCTTGGACTGCGTGTGAGCAGCCAGCCACGTTCCCTGTCACCTGCATTGTTTGAACCAGAGACTGCATGCGGGCAGCCTGGCTCCCTGCTAACTGCTTTCTTTTGCAGAGTTCAATGATCCTGGGCCATGGTTTAGTGTAAAATTTGTAAGTTAAGGTTAAGATGTACTGTAAATATGAGTGCGCCCCCGGCATGTCTGTCTAGCGCCAGCAATTTTATTTAAGTCGTCCGTGTGAGTGAGTTTGTTTAGGTAGTTACGCAGCCCTCAGGTTATTTATTTTGGGGACACGAATACCATGAATGTCGCACTCAGGGATCCGTAGGTAAAATGTACTAGGGGAAAACTACACATGATGGCACACGAAAATTTGACGACTCGGGACGAGTCTGTAAAAAGGGGAGGGGGTAGTGTTGTGGTTACCAAATTCGCAAACCACCATTCAGGTCCCTTAGGTGAGGTATCTCGGTAAGTACATGTGTAGTTAGGCCCAAACCCGTTGTCTAGTGGGAATACATGTCATTTATGCGTGCTGCGACTCTTCAGGATAGCCGTTTTTCTTTTACTATCTTTAATTTGGACCAACCGCCATTGTTACCACCACCAGTCACAACATCAACCACCAACCACAACACCGCTTCACCACAACCGCCACGACCTTCCCGTCACACCTCGCAACCGTCGCATCGCCACCGTTCTTGCGCCGCTTGTGGGTACCGGTGTTGGACTCGTGCAGGGCGCGCGCCGAACGGCGTGTACAAAATCACGGATTTTGTGCTTCAAAAACGGATCAAAAACGACACACGCCCACTTTTTGCCGTCCAATCGGTGAGCGAGGGGCGAATTGGCCCCGCCCCCAGGGCGTTGGAGGGCGATCGATATATGCAAATTTATGGATCAAAAAGCATTCACGCCCACTTTTTCTCGGGCCAATGGGGAGCGAGGTGAAAGGTCGAAGGGAGGGGGTCAAAGATGAGAGCGCGAAGCCACGGGGCTGATATAAGCGACCGTGTTCGTCAGTCCAGTGAGTAGTAGAGTCGAGAAGAACAGAGAGTTAAGACTTCGCGGGCGGTGGAGTTGGCAAGAAGGAGCTGGTCGTCGTGTGCGTTGGAGTTGGAGTCGGAGCGGAGGGGACGGAGCTGTGGAGAGGCGGCGAGGGCAGACGAGGGGGTGCTCGCGTCGTGCAGGGAGCTGCACCCCAGGGAGGCCGACAGCACGACCTGGCCGAGGTGGAGACGCTCGTCGCGGGACAATAAAAATCCTCTATACCCCGAGCATCAGCAACCCCCTCCTGTTTCCCCCCGCGCTGAGATAGTGCGACCAAGGGGGCCCCTTTCCCACCCCCTACCAGACACTGTCCGCGAGGCCCGCGGAGTTGAGGCACCATCGCCGCTCCGCGTCTCATCACCAGACGGGTAGGCCCGACCCGGTCTCGGCCTCAGGCCCGCCTCATCCTTGTGGGTATTCTTTTCCTTGGTTTTGGGTATGTGTTGTCGGCGCCGTCTGTGAAGTAAAATTGTATAAGTGTTGCCGTGTGCTCGGTAGTCGGATAGCTCTGCATTGTGTTTCTCTTTTATATTTGCTTTTTGTGTAATATTGTGTTTTTCTTTTCTGTGTGCTTTTGGTGGAATTGTATATGTGCGCTTTCCGTTCATCGCGAATAAATGTGCTTTGTGTTGAACTGTTTCCCGCTTCGCTTCGTCATTTCTTTCATTGAATCCTCATCTTGCTTCACGTAAAGGGTTGGTAGTGGGCTGAATACGCCCGATAATTAATCGAACCGTCGAGGTCGACGAATAACACCGCTCGGTTATCCCGATAGTACGGAACGGGTCGCTTAAGTGGCCCATGTCCGAAGTCGACCTGCGGCGAGGTGCGATCGCCCGGTCTACCCTCCGCGTGGGTACTTAGGTAGGTCGAATTTGGCGAGCAACCCTATCCCACGCGGGGGCTGATTGGCTCGATCGCGGTGAGACCGAAAGGTCCACCCGTGACTGGTTCCCGGCGTTAGTCCGAGAGGGTCACGACTGGATTGTCCGTCCGGTGGGCGACGTACCGCGATTCGAGTTACGTGGCCGTCAGCACGCCGGCGGGCGCGAATACTGCAACAATATATATATATATATATATATATATATATATATATATATATATATATATATATATATATATATATATATATATACATATACATATACATATACATATACATATACATATACATATACATATACATATACATATACATATACATATACATATACATATACATATACATATACATATACATATACATATACATATACATATACATATACATATACATATACATATACATATACATATACATATACATATACATATACATATACATATACATATATATATATATATATATATATATATATATATATATATATATCTTCTTCTTTCGGCTGCTCCCGTTAGGGGTCGCCACAGCGGATCATCCGTATGATCCGCATAGAGATTTGGCACATGTTTTACGCCGGATGCCCTTCCTGACGCAACCCTGGTCGCCTCTTACGACACAGGGATATGGTACACCTATTTTAACCAGGGTATACACTGGCCCAGTGTACTGGTACTCATTTTGCCGACCTCTGAAGGATGACAGGCTGAGTCAACCCCCTGGTGTATTAATTCATTGGCCCAACGGGGCTTGAACTCAGGACCTTTTGGATCCCAAGCCGCTGCCCTCACCACTGCGCCAACACCAGGATATATATATATATATATATATATATATATATATATATATATATATATATATATACATATATATATATATATATATATATATATATATATATATATATATATATATATATATATATATATATATATATATATATATATATATATATATATATATATATATATATATATATATATATATATATATATATATATATATATATATATATGCAAACTCCTGGTGGGCGATACATAATTTCTCAGCAAGCACGCTTAAAAATGGGTTTGGGGCCGGGGACATGAGTTGCCTCGATGTGATGCATGATCTGGTGTTTGATGGACTGAATTGTCGCCGATGGGTGCGTTAGCATTGGGAAGTCATACAGTACATTCTGAAAAGAGCATGTGGGTGTGGATGGAAGACGCATGATTTTCAACAATGAAACGGTGGATGCCTTTATGAGAACACTAAGCTGTGTTGACGCGTCTTATTGATGGTAATGTTTGAAGTCAAGAAGATGATTTAAATGTCGTAACAAAAGTCCGCACCACGGAATAGAGTAGCTTGTGTCAGCAATAGTAAACACCCATAGAAATGAGCGACATAAACCCAAATCAAGCTGAAGAAGACATTCTCAAAATGCAACAATATCACTGTTTGCTGCATGTGATGAATTTTCCTGTCGATTTTTCTCTTCATCGTCAGGTGGCGGCACGATGCTCACCTCTGCCCCTGTATCCACATGAAAATGAAGTCTGCTAGTATGATCCAAAAGAAGAGAAGGCCCAGGTGAACTTGTCACAATTGGTTGTGGGCCTCCTTGTTTCCCTGCGGCTAGTAAAAGCACGGTGACCTACACTGACGAGCATCAGCACTGGAAGTCACATGGTACCAACACCAATTTGGAGTGTTCATGGAAGGTGAAGGTTAACGGTAGCGGAAGGGATGGCATTTCTCTCTGTCCCTAAAAGGGGTATGCAAAGATGTGCATGACTGGTGTTGCACAGCATGGACGAGCCTCAGGTCTGCCATTTCCGATTGTAGTTGTGTGACATGCTGTGGTGGCAGTGTCACAGCCATGGTTGGTTGGTCCATGAGATGATCAGCCAGGTCCATGGTGGTGGATAGTGCCAGCTTTGCATTATCTGCAAGTATCATGCAGATGTCTGATGGTAAAAGCTGCAAGCACAACTTACAAAGGAGCGACTGGTCGAAGGTGGTGTGGCAGTCAACAAGCATCTACTGCATATGACGCAGTAGTTGTGTGGGTCGTTATTCTCATAAATCCTCGGCTGTAAAAAGTTGTTGAAAGTGGCGGCGCTCAGAGGCAGTCATACGCTTTATGAGCACGGTCTTCAAAGTAATCTATGGGACGTTAGTTGGAGATTAGAATAAAATATCTCCCAACTCTGTCACATACTCTGGTGAGAAGGAACCAACAATTTATTTGAACCATGTTAACTCGGTCGTAATGTTTCGGGTGTCGAATTGGGTTTCAACTTGCGCAAGCCACAACGTGGGTCACTAGGATAGAACAGCGGGAACTTTATCGAAACTGCTGCCATCAATGAAGCTTGTTAAGCCTCTCGGAAGGGCATGATTGGCTGTTCATTCCCGGAGACTGGTTGTGTGCTTGCATCTCTTTGTCCATCCATTTGAATCATGTCGGAGTCACCAATTTGGAGTGGAAGAAAAGATACCCAAGATGTTTGGATTCCGAGTCCAGTTTTTTATTGCTCCGCAATGGTAAACTCTCACGTAATGGCTAACCCCTACCGGAATTCTCATACAGGAAATAACCACCAGATGAACCAAAGCTACTATATTTAAAGCACACTAACCTATTTGGAAACCAAAAGCAAAATTATGCCGCTACACACTCACCCTGTCCTTCCGAAAGGACTGTCTGGCAAACCCTCCCATCGACTTCCTAAACAAACCACTTGAAGAGGTTAATTCACTCAACTTTTGGGTCTCACCATCGGCCATGATCTTTCAAGGGAAGACCGAAGATTGCCTCCAAAGCCAACTGGGCATCCTTTATCGCCAAAGACTTTCCTTGGTCATTCTGATCATTTTACGACATACAAGGACTTCATTTGCAGTTCTATGGAGTACTGCTCTTCTCTCTGGGCTGTGTTACTGCCTCACACATTGCACTTTTTATGCCAAGGAAAGCAAGGCCCTCAAAATCATTGGGATCTCCTGGGGTGAAGCTGAGCATCGAGGCCTGTTGCTTTCGCATCAAAGGCAGGTTGGTGGCCTCTGTATTCTACGGCCTCCTTTTTTGCACTCTCTGCCCTTTCTTGGCTCTGTCCCTCCCAGATTTCTGTAGGGCGCACAGTCTCCCATTCAAATTCTTGTTAAACTCCCAAAATCCCAGCTCACTGCTCACCTCCACTCATTTGTTCCTCTTGTTTCTCACCTGTGGAACCAACTTCCCCAGTCTGTTCAGTCCCTTCTTTCCTCTTGGGCTTCAACACAGCTGTTTACCATTATCTCAGGTCATCCCCCATCCATACTCATGATCTCTTCTCTCTGAAATGACCCCATTCCCAAGCACTCTCTTTTTCCACGTTATTGTGATTTTTTTTCCCCCTCTCCCTTATCTTGTTCTGTTTGTTAGTTGTCGGTTGGTTTGTTCCTTTTCTGTTCATATCTGCTTTCCCCTTCCTCTTCTTGCTGTGTTTCATTCAGTTTGTGTGCAGCTTGTTCACCTCCATGTGACATTCTCCCACTCCACTTGATCTCACTCTTACTTCAACTCTGCTGTTGGTGTTTCCCTCTTTCAATTTTGTTCCCTCCATTCTGCGCTAGCTTTTCCATGAGCCTCGATCATGTATATAAAACATAGGGTCAATACCCCTGGGCGCTCACCTGGTAGTGGCTGAATAAGATAACCAGGGAACCACTGGTAGGCATGGATGACACAAAATATGTAACTGAGAAGAAAGTAAATACCTATTGGTTTTTTTTTTGGGGGGGGGGGGGGGTTAACGCCATGAACAAACTTTGGTACGTCACGGGTGATGAAGGTTGTGGTCAGGTTTCATTAAAGTTTTGTGTGTAGTTTCTGATAAAGCATATACATATTTTGGAGGGCACCCCCCCCCCCACCCCTGTACATCCTCTCAGACCCTGACTTTTTTTTAATTCCGTGAACAATCTTTGGTACATCATGGGTGATGTAGGTTGTAGTCAAGCTTCATCGGAATTGTGTGTATAGTTTATGAGAAGAAAGCAAATACTTATTTAAGGGGGCAACCTCCCCGCAAACTCCCTCCGTAGACCCCCTCAGATCCCAACTTTTTTTTTTTTAATGTCGTGAACAAGATTTGGTACATCACAGGTGATGAAGGTTGTGGTCAAGTTTCATTGAAATTGTTTGTGTAGTTTCAGAGAAGTAGTTGCATGTATTTGTGGACAGACAGACTGATGAACGACGTGCTATCTCATTAGCTCCCTGGAACTACATTCCAGGTGAGATTAAAAAAAAATAGGGGCAATACCCCTGGGTGCTCACTTGGTTGTGACTGGATAAGAAAACCAGGGAACCCCTGGTAGGTGTGGATTACCCACAGATATGTAACGGAGAAGAAAGTAAATACTGATGGATTTTTTTTTTTAATGCCATGAACAAACTTTGGAACATCATGAGTGATGAAGGTTGTGGTGAAGTTTCATTAAAATTGTGTGTAGTTTCTGAGAAGAGCAAATATCTATTTTGGGGGGCATCCCCCCACCCTCCCCCTCGTAGACCACTTTCAGGCCAGAATGTTTTTTTATTTATTTATTTTAAATGCCGTGAACTAACTTTGGTATATACCGGGTAATGAAGGTTGTGGTCAAGTTTCATCAGAATTTCATGTGTAGTTTCAGAGAAGAAGTTGCAAATGTTTGTGGACTGATGGACGACACGCCATCCCATAAGTTCTCCAGAACTCCATTCCAGGTGAGCTAAACACGAGTTCATAGAACACCTTACCCTGTGCAGTCTTAAGAAACAGACATGGTGGGTCTGTTAGCGGAAAATTTGATTGGTTGAGATGATGTAAAATGCTGTAATATTTTTTTCCAAGTACTGCTGAACAGAAGATTTTTGAAAGTGCCAACAAGGAGATTTGTGTTCTGCATTGTTCAGGTATCCTTACTATAATTCACAGACCAGTGTTTGTGTGTTCGTCACGCTACTTCTCCTACAGTGCTGGGCAATACTAGATTACATCCATACTTGAAACGGAGGATTACATCCATACTTAAAGCAGAGAACATATCGGTGGTCTTGGAGGGAGTGGTAGAGGAGGGGGGGAGGGATGCAAATTCTCTATGGAAATGTCTATCGTGTAGCGCTGCCTCCAGGTGGTGGAGGGGGGGGGTGAGATGCAAATTCTCTATGTAAATGTGTATCGTGCAGCGCTGCCTCGAGGTGTGGGAGGGTATTGCAAGTCTCCACTATTTACAGTCCAGTATTCCTGTCCCCACGTTTTTCAGTGCAGTGAGGTGTTTTGAATTTTAGCAGTAGGTATGTTATTGCTTCAAGCACGTAACCTGGGTTATTTGAGTTGCCTATACACCGCCCAAATAAAGGTATGCATCAGAATAACATGTTGCATGCTTGGACCAAGATCACCCATAGGGTGGGTACTCTGCTGGTGTAATTCAATTGAAATAAAGATTTTAAAGGTTGTAGAAAAGAAATTTCAGAAGTTTACCGCCTTTGATGCAGCCGCTTTTATGCCACCCAATCTAACATGTTACATTAGTTATTCGTGCCTGTTTTGCATCCATTATGATGTCCTTAAAAACAGTTTCCTGTTTGGAATGATTTTCAATTCTGTTTGACTGCCAGACTGATAGGCAGACTCACTCTAAAAAAATTATCTCACTCCTCTTCGCCCATGTGAGTTCAGGACAAATTTAGAGCCAAAGTACTGCTAAACTGCAAGTTTGTTTTCCAATTAATGTTCAAAATATGACATTCAATTGAAATTAAGTTGTTGGAGACAAAGTGAATCAATTGCTTAACCCTGCTTTTCCCTTCATGCGTATGGGGTAACAATCCATATCTCGCATCATGGACAAAAGTCATTACAAGATGACATCAGGAGCATTGTTGCAGTGACATCACCATGTCGAATTGCCTCACCTCTTTTAAATGTTGTTTTTTCAAATACAGTATTAGTATATCAGCAGAAATATCATGCCAAGGGAAATCTCTTCTTTTGCAGTGTTAGATTTATTAAATTAAAATACTAGCGAGGTAGTGTTACGCACGAGGAACATGATCGATATTTGAATCAGAGGGATCGATAATTATCTGTCCATACAAAGCATGAGAGGCGCGTCATCGATATTTGAATCAGAGGGATCAATAACACTGGACAACAACAACAAAAAACTTTTTTCTGCTACTCAGGGAGATGCAGGTATTCTTGGCTAAATCTGGGCCGCTGATTTCAAATCTGTAGTCAGAATTGAGCCAGCACGTCAGGTTTTCAAAATATGTACATGTATTAATGATACCCAGCATGCTATATTGTTACGAATTTGGAAGCTTACTGCACTCAACATTCAGGTCCTTATAGAACAGTTATATCGGTAAGTATGTGTTTCTAGTTAGGGTCCCGTCCCTAGTCTAATGGGAATTAAATGTTCATGCGCTGAGGAGTTATTTTGATAGCCAGGGTTTTCTTTTACATTTTTACATCAATTACAACAACAACACCAGCGGCACCATTGCCTCGCTCACCGACGCCATAGCGCGCGTGTTTCTGGCTGCGGACGTGGGTGGGACCCCTCGCTCCAGAGCCGAATCCGCCCATGAGGGCAAGGGCGTGCCCTTCGTCCAATCAGGAGGCTCATCGCCTCAGATCGGGACTCCACCCAGAAGGGTGGGAGTCGCCCTGCCTTCTGTGGGCCTGTCCAATGAGGGACGGCCAGCGAATCGCGCGACGCAACCGTCCAATCAGAAGGCGAGTCGCCAGGGAAGAAATCCCTCCCACCTCGGGAGAGGAATAGTGATCGGGGCGTTCTGTCTGGGTCGGCCTTGCCTGGTGTTGTCTGATCCATGGAAGCTTTTCCAGCGTTGAGCGCCTGTCGCCTCGTCTCCAACCTCGTTCGCCTTCGTGGTGGCTGGCGTCCGTCGTTCTGTCCCTCGTCCCTGGTGCTGTGTTGAGGCAGTGGGTTTGAGTCCCGCCACCGGACAAGCTCGACCAGACTGCACGAGGCGGGCAGGTGCAAGTGCAGGTTCTTGTCCTCAGCTCGCCTTCCCTTCCGAGATGAAGGGCTGGATAAAAGCCGTGTGTGTGTGTGTGTGTGTGTGTGTGTGTGTGTGTGTGTGTGTGTGTGTGTGTGTGTGTGTGTGTGTGTGTGTGTGTGTGTGTGTGTGTGTGGGCCCAGTCTATAAGTAGCAATTGTTTAAGTGCCTTGTACATTATTTGCATTTCTTCTCGATAGTTGGTTTAACTCTGCTCTTATGTGTTCCCCTCCCTGCCTATTATAAATAAATATCCATTTTGTTGAATGTTTCAGCTCGTTTTTGTGTTTCTTTCATTGGCTTAGCACGGTGCATCTTCAGCAAATTGTGCATTCGGTCCGGCGCGGCTCTGGTAACTCCGCTCGGTTAGGCCGGATCCGAACTGTTACCGCAACTCGAATCAGACAGTCGGCCGAGGGTGTGGTTTCCCCGGTAGTTGGACGGCGTGAGTACTTAGGTAAATTGGAGTTAGACAAGTGGACCCGACCTCACGCCGTCGAAGTATTGGCGACCACGGTCCTATAAGGGACCCGTGCTTCTCGTAGTTCTCTGAGGAGCACGATCTAGATTCCGGGTGTTCGGTGGAGCCGACTCTACTGTTCCGAACGCGTGCTCGCCACCAACACCACAACAATATTAGATACTTTTTTATTGCAGATCGCCGCATTGTACATCTAATAACAGTGCTTAGTTATTGCTTTCATGTCATATTTAGATAACAATGATTGATCTCCATGTATAATGTGTAGTATACGAACCAAGAACATAAACAAATTGCAGAAAAATAAGTTAATAAAACAGAACATGGTAATCCTTAGGAAGGGTGTAAACTTGATCGGGAAATCTACCCCATTGTGAGTGATTCAGAAACAACACTTCAAGTTTACACGCTTCCTTTCAATATAGTCAGCGTCGGCACTGTTCAGACGTGTGTGAGACACTTGCTCTTGCACTTGTGTGGAATTGGACTCCCGTTGTAGGAACCAGCAGTGATCACCCATCATGTTTGGTTTGAACCAGCATTGATACTTCGTTTCCATGACCGTAATGTCTTGGTGAAACCTTTTGCCATGCTCATCGCTTACCTCACCCAGATTAGGTGGGAAGAAATCAAGGTGAGAAGTGCATTTTAAGAGACATCCTTCAGCCCAATCGCTGATACGCCTTTAACATGTTGTCCACCAATTCCACATACTGTTCAGCTCTATGGTTCCCAAGAAAGTTCTGCACAAACAACACAAATGCTTCCCATGCTGCAAACTCAAGTGGGTTCACTTTATTTTTGAACTCTGGATCACACATCAGTTCTCGGATCTGGGGCCCAACGAAAATGCCTGCTTTGAGTTTAGCATCAGTTTTCTCTGTGCCAAACTTCACTCTGACATATTGGAAGCCATTACCGTCGTGATGCAATCCCTTTAAAAAGTTTTTTTTTTTTCATAAGGGTTAGGGTTAGTTTAAAATTGTCATGCCACGTAGAAAATTTTACCTCAAAATTCATAGCTTGGTCAGTTTTCATCCATTTTAAATAATTTAAAGTGCATTCTGAAAGTCTTTTTATGAGAAATAATATTCTACAACAGTTGTATTACTATAATTGAAACCAAAAATACAAACAAAAAAAATTATGATGGCTCAAAATCACCCACCAGGGCATTGGACCATATGTATAACTCAAATTCCTGAAGTGCTGAGAAAATTCTGACTTCAGATTCAGAATCTGCATACTCGATTTAGTCGAGAACATGTGTTTCCACCCCAGTAGCAAAATCATTGTTGTCTGGTGCAATCTGTCCATCCAAAGCTCGAGACGCATGATCGATATCTGAATCAGAGGGATCGACAATTATCTGTCCATCAAAAACACGAGTCATGTGATTGATATCTGAATTAAAGAGATCGATAATGTGTTCATCCAAAACAGGAGGCATGTGATTGATATCTGAATCGGAGGGATCGATAATAATCGTTCATCCAAAACATGAGTTATGTGATTGAAAGAAGCAACTCTGCACTGATTAAATGTTTTATTTTAATAAACACGCAAATAAAATAGGAATAAGGAATCTGAGGGATCGATTATCATGAGGCATGTGATCGATATCTGAATCGGAGGCATCAATCAATCGATCGATACCATTGGATTCACCCCCATTCCTTTCATGTATTGTGATTTCATTCGTGAAAAAGACAAAATAATCGGTACAGTTACCTTCCTGGAATTAACTGCGATGTTCCATTGGCTCGCACGTTGAACTAATGACTTTATTGGACGAGGTGTGTTCAGAAAGTTCTCGGAATAAGACACTAACAAATCTAAGAAACCCGGTTTTTAAAAAAATTTAAATCTAAAGGTAAATAAATATACCGGTATAATTGTTTTTTTTTTTGTTGTTAACCAGAGATTAGTTTTATTGTCAACTCATTATCATAATGACGGGGAGCCACGAAGCGAGTCAGAGATTGATGATCAAGTCATTATTTGATTTCCCTCATGATGGGAAGCTATGAACCAGGTGTGAGCAAGATCTGACACATTGATGGAGACATGAAGATCTATCTGTGCGGTTGCGCCGTGCCCCCTGCCGGCGTAGTTGCGCTCACCTTGTGCAATTGATGTATGTTGGGATTGAATATGTGTTCAGAAAATAAAAACACGAATTCCGAACGAGAACATCCGAATGTGTTGTTTGTCTCTTCGCTCGTTCTTTTTTTCCCCCGTCGATCCTCATTTTGTTTCCGTGTCCTTGTTCACAAGCCATGGCTCAAATATTTTTGGAATGCAATACACACATGCTGTCCAAAAGGACACGTTCCATTTTGGTCATGGTGGTCAACCGACCTTATGGGATCTACTATTATGTGGAAACGTTTTGGACATTATTAACCACACTCAGTAAGGTAACTTTCACCTGGACTACACACATACGTTAATGATGTATTTGTCGTACCTGAGACAGACACTCTGAGTAGAGTGCACACGTGTAAGGAATGGAGGGGTGCATCACCTGCATGAAATGGTGCCGATTTCAAGGGCTTTAACATTTCATAACAATTGGCCAAAGGTGGTAACGTGTATGAAGTACTACCAGGACACGACCGCAGTCATTGTGAGCATGACCGTTTGTCCTAACGAGCACTCGAAGAACTCGATACCGTGAATATCACTCAAAACTTCATGGATTTGAGACTGATTTGGGAATGTGCACAAAATACTTTTATAAGGGTACAGAAAGCTTGAAGGAGGTGTTGAGAGTTTAAAGACGTGGTCTTCCTCCTCGCTGAGTTCCATGAAGCAGATAAATAAGTATGAAAGCCCGAAGCTCCTAGACCTAGAAAATACCCAAAACGGTGACCACATGATCTCTGGCTGCACTCACTCCCCATCCAATCTTAGTCTGTTGGCCTTTAACCTAATTTTGTCGAGGTGTGCTCGGCCTATGTTGCAAGACTGTGCACCAAGCGCTTTCATGCCCCCAAGAGTCTCGCATCCATGAGGTGCAGTGTTGTGTACCGATCTTTGGTGAAATTGGATCAATTGGCACTTAGACTCCATTTTGTCAGAATGTTCCACATGATAAGGCAAAGTCAGTCACTCAAAGGACTGTAGTTTCCCATGGTATTAGTTTCCTGAACTAAACGGTATCGAGAGGCATGGTAAAAACTTGATCCTGAAAGAAACAACAAAACGTGGAACCCGCCACAAAGGGCCCCTGCAATGTCCGCTTCAAGCAAATGCTTTTATTGTCGTAAAAGATCGCGGAGTGATGTGTCCACGCTATTGCAAACAAACAAACAGCACAAAGGAAAAGAAAATATGAAAAGCAAATAATGCTAGTAAGATTAAGAAGGGTTGGGATTTGGGAGGAAGGAAAGGGGGCATTTCGCTTAAAATAATCACGTACAAATAGTAGATGAAAAAAATATTAATAAACAACGTTCTCCGTCCGCTTTGCACTCAATGTACATGAAAGCAGAGATGTTCCGTGAGCATCTTCACAATGTGATGAGGTTGATGTGGAGCTCACTTGGATCTGATGAAGAGCAGTGTATCAGAACATCCTTGATTGACAATGGCAAGGCGAATGTGACGGCAGAGTGGGTGGGAATGGTGGGCGGTGGAAAGAGGAGATTTAAGAAAGAATGAAAGAGAAAGAGTAAAAAGACGAGACACCGGACCGGGCATGTTGACCATAAGAAACAGACGGCACAAAAGGCACTTTCCAAGGCTGTGCAACTGTTTCCACATAATTTGGCCGCATTGCATGAGGTGCTCGTCACACCAATATTTTTCCTGTCGGTCTGCTGCGTCTCCTTGTCGATTCCAAGAATGCACACATTCTCAAGCACATCGCCTCCCCTTTCTCAGCCCAGAGGTCCCGTGAGGATGGATCAGTTCACCGTCGGAACTTGGTTACGCTGCAAACTGTACTCTTTGGCCTTGAGGCGCAGGCTGGCTATGCTGTTCACCATTGTCATGCCTGGGGTCGCCGCACCGCCCCCTCCAGTTGCGTAAGGTGGCACCGCGCTGCGGGGAGAGCCGCCAGAATCAGCGCCTGTAGGGTGGGCGAGCGAGCTCGCACACGCCGTGGATAGGCACACACAAATACGACTTCGACAGGAACGAGATACAGACAAAGCATACTGTGGATTGGCGGTCTGGTGAGTTGAGGGGGGTGGTATAAGTCCACCAAATGTATTCACCTAATAAATAGATGATCAATGCTGCTATGTGGACACACTGCATTTATGTGCAAAATGATTGATTTCACATATGAGGATTGTTCAAAAAGTTCAACAAATGAGATGCATTAGTCATACTGGGTAACAATTTTTATTATATTATATATGGCCTAGAGGTATGCACACTCACCTCTACACTATCTAGCCTGGGTTTCAATATCGACCCAGCTATATGCTGTCATCCCAGTGTTTCACAGGCAGGGTGATTCATCAATGTGTGTGCAATCCCTTGGATGGACTGCTTTGCAGCATTAATTGGTGGACGATAAAGATTCCACAGTGTTCTTCGCGAAGACTTGGCAAACTATTGCCGGCACCCTGAACAAATTACAAATTCCTGCCCTGACTGCTGGGAAGGCAATGTCAAACCAGTCAGCATCACCCTTGCCAAAAAACTGCCTCAACAGTACTGGACCTGCCTTCAGGCAGAACACCAGATTGTGAATAAATATTATATATGTATATGTATATATTTCAAAAGAAACAGTGCCGTTGTAACGCAACACCTCTTGTACAAAAAGAGAAGTCTTTCACAAGTAAGTGTTTATTGTCAACTACAACAAAAGGATTTTAGTCGGTGCGCTGTTACTTTTGAAAACACCGTGTGTGTGTGTGTGTGTGTGTGTGTGTGTGTGTGTGTGTGTGTGTGTGTGTGTGTGTGTGTGTGTGTGTGTGTGTGTGTGTGTGTGTGTGTGTGTGTGTATATACTATACATATATAACACATATACATACAAATATTTGATTTTGATTTACCATTCTCTTTACAGAGCATTGGTGCTGCTGAAGCAGTTTCTTGGCAAAGGTTATATTGGGTTTTTTGCCATTGTGTTCCCCGTGTTGTTTGTCCGTGCTCTATCCTTTAAATACTGAGTGTCAGCAAGAAATCAGCATGTACCATTTTAAAGTCTTTGGTATAACTCCGCCAGGGTTGTACCCACAGACTTCGCAAACTCAGAGGGGGCAATCTAACCATTAAACCTCCGAGTTTGGAAATATATACATACATTATATATATACATAACACACACGCAGAGTGTGCTTACACATTGTGTAAACATACTTACCGTGCTTCCCTATTGTCTCGGGGTCGCTCACTTGCATTTGATTTTTCTTTTCTTTTTTTCATTTATTTATAGTTTCATTGAAGGATGCTTTCTGACAGTTCTGTGATTTTATTTTATTTATTTTTTTCCTGGTGTATCGGCTTCGATGTCTGTCAGCACACCAAATTACCATGCTTCCCCATTGTCTCGGGTCACTCACCTGCATTTTTTTTCATTTATTTTTCTTTCATTAATTTATATTTTCATTTCCGGACGTTGTGGGACGATTCTGTGAATTTTTTCCGGAATAGGAATTCCGATTTCCATTGGTGCACAAAATTTCAGCTTTCTACATCACCTGGAAGGTACCGATCTTTAATATCAGTCAGTGAGTCAGTGGTTTCAAAGAGCATTATATATTAGATGTATATTCTCATATATTAGTTGAATGCGGTTGGGGCTATCCATTTTAGTAAAAAAGGCACAGCCAACCAACAAATATAACTAAACATAATAAACTTGAGGATATTCATAGACCATGAATGAAATGTCACTTGAGGCTGTGTCTACTCATTCTTAGTTAAAAATTGGTGGAGTAGAGTTTAGTTCTATTTGTTGATTAGCCGTGCCTCCCCCCCCCCCCCCAAAACATGCATGTATACATATACAGGGTGGCCTGAAAGTCGCTTTACCCCTTCCCAGTGAAGCATTGTTCTTGAACTCTTTTAATATACAGGTTTTATTGTACAGTACTTACAATAATTAATGTCATTGTATCTGTAGGTGCTCCATCATTCTTCTGAGTCGGTGTTTCCGCATACCATAGCGGGCGAGGGCAGAGGGGAAGGGACGGAGGGAAGTGCGAGAAATTTATCAGGGGTAAAGTAACTTTTGGCTACCCTGTATAAGCCTGGTGGTGTATTAACATTTAAGGCGGTTGGTTTAGGATCTCTAGCTTCTGAGTTCAAGCCACAGCCGTGTCAAAATAATGACCAGATGGGTTGATTCAGCCTGTCATCCTTCTGAGGTCGGCAAAATGATTATGAATTATCAACTTTCTGTGAGTGAGCCAGTCGAGTATCGTGTGCTGGAGTGGTGACCCATCCAAGGTTGTTGTTCCCCCCCACCCCACCCCCTCCCCCAGCCAACAAAACTGTCTCGGAAGCCTTAAGCACCTGATGGTGTGAGGATATATATATATATATATATATATATATATATATATATATATACACACACACACACACACACACACACACACACACACACACACACACACACAGAGCTCGTTATACTTTATTTGGTGTGCTTTGGACTATCATAAGTATCTCATCCGTTTAACATTGTGTCCACTCTCCTCATACATGCATATGGTGTTTACATGAAGAAGGTATGCACGGACACTGTATGTACATATTATTGTTGTTGGGACTGTCAACCTATTACCTTTCCAAAAAAGGAATTTATGAACACTCTCAACACCCCCCCCCCCCACTTTGCAAGTGCCAGACTTCCCCCTTACGCCTCTCCCACCCCCACCCCGATCTGTCTTACCCCTCCTCTCAGGCTTCATCTCTGTCAGCTTTCATTCTCCCCCTTTTCTTTCTTTTCCTATCGACTCCCCTCTTTCCTTCTGTATGCACACGTGTTACAAGTAGTTGGCCCCATAAACTGTTAATATACTAAAAACAAAGACCCAAAATGACCTGAGTAACAACTACAGTAAAGATAGTTTCATTGTAAAACGTTCAACTACTCTACATAGAAACATGCATAAAGTTTTCCCATCTCTGGTTTTATAGGTTCACCCTTATTCTATATGTTAAGACTTATATGACAGACCCTGTGTGAGATTTAAAGGATCCAGTTCTGTATTTAAATATACTTTCTCATCAAAGCCTTCAGTTACATCTCAATATGATGTGTTTGTAAGTGTACCCATAATTTGTTTTCACTACACTGGGAAATAAATGTTCATGTTACAGACAGACAGGCAGACATTGGCAGCTTGCATACGCACCTGTATGCTGGTGTACTGTTGGCACCCCATGAAGCCAGGTATTCCGGAGATAGAGGAGCTGGACGAGCCGCCATTGGCTGCTCCACAGCCGCATCACTGCTGAATGGGCGAAGAGCCGAAGCACTCCGACTAGCGAGCAGAGCACGCTCGTTCCGACGAAACTTGGCCCGACGATTCTGAAACCACACCTGACATACCACATCATTAACTCGACCTTGTGTTTTCTGTCCAGTGGCTTGTCTGCTGCCTATGTAGACTTGCGTTCACTTTACACTGATGAGCCAAAACATTATGACCACTGACAGGTGAAGTGAATAACATTCATGATCTTGTTACAATGGTGCCTGTCAAGGAGTGGGATATATTAGGCAGCAAGTGAACAGTCAGTTCTTGAAGTTGATGTGTTGCATGCAGGAGAAATGGGCAGGAGTAAAGACCTGAGCGACTTTGACAAGGGTCAAATTGTTATGGCCAGATGACTGGGTCAGAGCATCTCAAATGGCAAGGCTTGTGGGGTGCTCCCAGTCAACAGTGGTGAGTACCTACCGACAGTGGTCCGAGGAGGGACAAACCACAAACCGGCGACAGGGTGTTGGGTGCCCAAGGCTCATCGATGTGTGAGGGCAACGAAGGCTATCCTGTCTGGTCCGAACCGACAGAAGGTCCACTGTGGCACAAGTCACAGAAAATTTTAATGGTGGTCACGGGAGGAATGTCACAATCCACAGTGCATCGCACCCAACTGCGTATGGGGCTGCGTAACTGCAGACCAGTCAGTGTGCCCATGATGACCCTGTCCACCATTGAAAGCGCCTACAATGGGCACGCGAGCGTCGGAACTGGACCTTGGAACAGTGGAAGAAGGTCGCCTGGTCCGATGAGTCCTGTTTTCTTCTAGATCACGTGGATGGCCGTGTACATGTGCACCATTTACCTGGGGAAGTAATGGCACCAGGATGCACTGTGGGAAGACGACAAGCCGGTGGAGGGAGTGTGATGTTCTGCTGGGAAAGCCTGGGTCCGGCCATTCATGTGGACATCAATTTGACACGTGTCACTTACCGAAACATCGTTGCAGACCAGGTACACCCCTTCATGGCAATGGTTTTCCCTGATGGCAGTGGCCTCTTTCAGCAGGATAATGCGCCCTGCCACACTGCCCACATTGTTCGGGAATGGGTTGAGGAACATGATGAAGTGTTCACGGTGTTGCCCTGGCCTCCAAATTCTCCAGATCTCAATCCGATTTAGCATCTGTGGGATGTGCTGGACCGACAAGTCCGATCTACGGCGGCTCCACCTCGCAACTTACAGGACTTGAAGGATCTGCTGCTGATGTTTTGGTGCCAGATACCACAGGACACCTTCAGGGGTCTTGTGGAGTCCATGCCTCGGCGGGTCGGCACTGTTTTGGCGGCACACGGAGGACCAACAGCATATTAGGCAGGTGGTCATCATGGTTTGGCTCATCGGTGTATAGGTGCGCTCCTGATATGACTGCAGCTGTCCAACTGTGTGCATCACCCCGTTCCTGATATAATAACAATAAGACTTCCCTTATCAGGAAGGTCAACACAGAAGGAAGCTGTTCGGGTTGTCAACACAGAAACCACCTATGATTGTTTGTCCATGCTCTATCCTTTTAAAATGCTGAGCATCAAGCAAGGAACCAGCACACACCATTTTTAAAGCATTTGGTGTGACGCGGTCTGGGTTTGAACTCCCGACATCCCAGCATTAGAGTGGATGCTCTAACCATTGCACTAACACGTCCAGCATTCAGCCCCGCTCGTCGCACCTTACCTAATATGCCTGCTGACCTCAGGCTCACGCATGTTCTTGATTCCCGATAGAGCAGGATGCCTTGTCCGTGGCATGTGCACTTATCAAATACATCATCCGAATGGGTGTACACTGATTTAAAGAGAATGGTGAATGTGCTACCAACCTGCAAGCCCCAACCCGACCAAGAGATTGCTGGGTGGCAGTTGGGGGCTCTATGTTTTATCAACCAGTGTTACCCAGAGCGGTTCAGGAAAACGAATGAAGAAGAAATTGTGAATTCCTTTTCTCAACAACAGTAACCAGGAATGAAAATGAACAGAAACAGAACAACACTCAGTCGAGCGCATACCTCTGCCAGGCTAAAGAGTTTACATTTTGTATCCCACTGATTGGCCGGATCCAGGATCCGGATGGTCACCAAAATCTAATCGGCTTGTTCTTGTCACATAAGCAGCTCATCCACCTAGTTTTGTCATAACTCGTCCACAACTTTTTGAGATTTCCTGCTATATATCGTTTTTGGCCCC